>NC_087153.1:8630000-8690000 GCF_035594125.1 Scylla paramamosain
GTTTTCTTTCTCCTTGTCCTTCATCCTCCACCCTTCTCCTGCTCTTCCCATGCCTCCTCCTCCTCCTCCTCCTCCTCCTCCTCCTCCGTTATTTTTTTTTTTCGCTTTTTTCTTTCTTTCCTTCCTTCCTTCCTTCCTTCCTGCTTGCATTTCTGTTTGCCTGTTCTCCCTAATCCTCCTTTTTTTTATTCTTATTTTTCTTTTACACTTATTTTCACTTTTCTTCATTCCATTATTTCTTCCTTCATTTTCTTTTCGTTTTCTAATGTTATTCTCTTTCTCTTCAAGTCTCTTCACTTTTCCTTCCTTTCTTTCTTTTATTTATTTTTTCGTTCCTACTCTTCTTATTCCTTTCCTAAACTTCTCTTTCTTTTACGTCTTTTCACTTTTCTTTCCTTTCTTTCCTTCAGTCCTTTCATCTTCCTCTTTCTCCTCCTACGTTTTATATTTTTCTTCACGTATCTTTCCTTGTTACCTCCTTCCCTTCCTTACCTCCTCCCTCTCTTATTCTTCTCCTTTTTCACGTCTTTTCACTTTTTCTTTCCTTTCCTTCCTGTATTCCTTTCTTCCTTCTCCTCTTCCTCCTACGTTTCACCTTTTTCTTCACATGTCTTACCTTGTTTCCTCCTTTTTCCTTCCTTGCCTCCTCCCTTCGCTCCTGCCCTCGCTTCTCCATCTCCTCCTCCTCCTCCTCGATTTAAGGGCTTGAGCTGGGGATCACGTGCAGCATAAGTAGCCTTCATCCACGCCAAACTTATGTGAGCCTTCCATGCAACAGCCCTCCTCGCCACCCGTGTCTTCCTCCACGCCTTCTTCCTCTCCTTCTCCTTCTTCTTCTTCTTCTTCACCTTGTTGTTGTTGTTCTTCTTCTTCTGACTTTTTTACATTCTAGTTTTTTGTTCTTTTTTTAACTTTCTTCTTTTACTTTTTTCTTCTGCTTTTTTGTTCTTGTTCTTGTTCGTGTCTTCATTATTATCACTACTATTTTCCTTTCTTTTCTTTTTCATGTTTTATTATTTTCTTTTCTATATTTTTATTTTTCTCTTTTTCTTCTTTTCTTCTGTCTTACCCGATTATGCTTCTGCATTTGCATTCTTCTTTCTCTTCTTTCTCGTCTTTTCTTCTTTGGGATTTCTAATTTAATATGACTGCATTATCCTTCTTTCATATTTCTTTCCTTTCTCTTTCGCATTCATGTTTGCTCTCTCTCTCTCTCTCTCTCTCTCTCTCTCTCTCTCTCTCTCTCTCTCTCTCTCTCTCTCTCTCTCTCTCTCTCTCTCTCTCTCTCTCTCTCTGAGCTGTTCACTCCTGACACATCCACAGTTTATCGCCTCTTACTTCTATAACCCATCCCCCCACGTCACCCCCCCTAATTATTTTCCACTACACATAGGTCTGTTGCAAGTAGAAGTGATAAAGTTCTGAAACGTTTGAGAATATTGGGACCTATCTCAGACATTAGTGGAAGTTATTTGATGTTCCAATGGTATTTTCATTTTAGTGATAGTTTAACGAGATATCTGTATTATTGGTGGGGGGGGGGAAACATCTTACTGGCTTTAGAAAATGATCGGTGAGAGAACTAAGAATCTCAGAATACTGCCTAATACAATGCACCACCACAAACGCTACTACTATTGCAACAACAACAACAACAACAACAACAAAAACAAAAACGTCAGCAACAGCAACAATAACAACAACAACAACTACTACTACTACTACTACTACTACCATCACTCTACCAACTCCTTAACTTAAATAGGAACAGGTGCAGCCACACTTCTCGATCACTTTGTAACCTTCAACCGCCACCCACATCCCCAGACAGCACATCACCCACCAAGCACCGTCCGATGTTCCTGTTCCTGTTACGGCTCCTATCAGTTCACGGGTGTCACTTCACCTTTACACATCACTACCACGTTAGAGAGAGAGAGAGAGAGAGAGAGAGAGAGAGAGAGAGAGAGAGAGAGAGAGAGAGAGAGGAAAAATGTTATATATGTTTGGTGTACGTGTGAAAGATGGGAAAGAAGAAAGAAAGAAAAGAGGGGAATGGAAGGGAGGTGACAATGATGCAAGGGAGAAAGAGAAATATGATAACGACCTTAATGTGAAGGGAAAGGAAGGGTGGAGAAGGGAGGGGAGGGGAGAGAAGAGTAGGGAAGGGAAGGGAGAGAAAAGTAGGCAAGGAAAAGGAAGGGAAGGAGACGAGTGGAGTGCACAGAGGCAACAAACAAGGGTACAGTGTGAAGTGCTGTGTTGTGTTGTGTTGTGTTGTGATGCGTTCCTCTCTCGTAAAAACTATTCTCCAAAGCCGCAAACACACACACACACACACACACACACACACACACACACACACACAGGATAAGAAAATAAATATAAAAAAAGGAAAACACATGATAGGGAGGAGAGAAGGAGGGTGATCCTCGTCGACTTCCTAGGAAAAAAAGGTGAAAAAAGGAGAGAGGGAAGAGAGAGGGGACGGGTGGCAGCCTTAACTGAGTCTGCAAAGCCCTGGTGAGATCTCGCTTCCCTCTCCTCCTCCTCCTCCTCCTCCTTCTCCTCTACCTTTACCTGTCCCGTCTGCATTATCTTCTTTTCATCTCCTCCTTCTCGTCTTCTACCATCACCATCACTACATGTCTTCTTCACATTCTCATCTTTCCTTTTCCTCCTTCCTTCGTCTTATTTACTTTCTCCTCTTCCACTCTCATTTACATACGTAGAGTGGTTTGTTATTTCCACTCGCTCCTCATCTCTTCTCCCTCGTCACCGCCTCTTCTCCATCTCCTCAGCTCCCCCCACGGCCTCTCCAATCCTCCTCCCGCCCTTTTCTTCCCTCCCAGCGCTTGATGAACTACAGACTCAACCTTCGTCATTAAGTTTAATCCCCAACACCTCGCACGGATCCTCGGGGGAAAGGGAGCACCCTGTGGCCTTGACGGATAAGAGCAGCCGCCTCCTTCAGTGTTACCAGTTGCGTTGGGTTATGCTGGGTTTCGTGTGGTTGAGTCGGGTCGAGTTGGGTTAGGTTGCGTTGGGTTTTGGGTTGGACTGAGTTGAGTTGGGTTGGGTTGGGTTGGGTTGGGTTGGGTTGTGCTGTGTTGGCTGTGATGGGTTCGGTTGGGTTGCGGTGTGTTACCTTGTGTTGCGTTGCCTTGTCTTGTGTTGCGGGAGTCTTGCCTTTGTAACTGACTTTTAGCTCTTGTCTCTTTACTGCTGCTCTCTATTTTCTTTTAGCTCTATTCTTTTCTTCTCTTTCTCTTATCTGGCGAAATTTATAGATTATTTCCTTAACTTGTTCTATTTCTCTGTTATCAAAAATAAATGAAGCAATTACATTTTCTCTGCCCTATCTTCATATATATATTCGTTGTAACTTTAGACTTTTCTTTCTGTTTTCGCTGTATTTTGGGCACCACAGCAGGATACGTTATGGATCTTCATTGCTGTATTGTAACCTCCCGCCACTTGCACCACTTCCCGCCTCGATCCGCCCAGTCCCGCTCATTGTCTACTCTGTGAAGGTTTGTTTTACTCCGTAGCTTCTGTTATCAGGTATCAGTTTGTCTCTCTCTCTGAACCCAATAAAAGCCTTCGTGTGACTATTTTCCTGACCTAACACACACGTACAGGTTCACATACAAGAGATCCATATGAACAAAGAAAAATCAATACAGTTATCAGTAAGCAAAAATGTTAAAAGCTTAGAGTTCATCATGCAGAAAACTCTCTCTCTCTCTCTCTCTCTCTCTCTCTCTCTCTCTCTCTCTCTCTCTCTCTCTCTCTGACCTAAAAACCGTTCTTGGAAAATTACAACCTTAGAAAATTAATCTTTTGTATAACCGCCAGCAAAATTTTATCCGATTTAAGCTTATAGTTTCAACTCCCCATTACACAGACAAACACACATACACACACACACACACACACACACACACACACACACACACACACACACACACACACACACACACACACACAACAGAGAGGGAGCTTTCCTCTCCGTGCCTCCCATGGTCCAGCAGCAGCAGCAGCAGCAATAACCTAAAGCCAACCCCGCCATGTGACTACACGCCACCTCCAATTCAATAAAAATAGTTGACAGTCTTTCCGTGGCGAGGACAAGAAGAGGGGTGTCCGGAAGAGAAAGAACGAGGAGGAGGAGGAGAAGGAGGAGGAGGAAAGGAATACAAGCAATGACGAAAGAAAGAAAACGGTGCAAAAGCTGATTCTAGTTGGAAAGGAGCCGCAAGAGCATAACGAAATATTACAGTGAAAATTCCAATTTCTGTTTCCAGTGAAGCAAGAAAGGCTCTCCATCCCCCAGCCACCGCCACGCCGGCAGGCGCCAGTCCTCGTGCCTTCCTGCCTGGTGTTATCATGCCTCGCTGCCGGAAATTATTATTAAACCGGTGATGTTTCCTCTCTTCCTTCGCCGAGGGTTTCGAGACTTGAGGCTTCCGTCACGGGCCACGGCTTGTGTGAATGTTGGAATGCCTCTCAGGTCAGGTCCAGCTTCCATGACTCGACCTTGTTTCCTCCTACCCCCAATCTCCCACCACAACCCACTTCGTTCAGCCCACTTTCCCAACTACCCCACTCCCCTCCTCGCCCAGCCCCCATCCCAGCTATTAATTACTAACGCAGCAAAACATTCCAGCACTTGATTTACTGAGACATTATTGCCTCTCTGTACAATATTTCCTCATTACTTTTCTTTGTCTTTTCTGCAACCAACATTTTTTGAGCCAGAGAGAGGGTTCGGTTTCTCAACAGCAGCGATCTATTGCTTCAGTAACTCTAGTCTTTTGTTGCTTACGGTGACCAACACGGCGTCAGGTACACCAAAGGGGGGGACAGCAGTGGAGGAATTTGAGTAGAAGGAAGTCAAGAACTGGAATAAGAGAGGAATGGAGACATGGTCGAGGAGTGGAGGGATAGAGAAGGAGCAGAAGGGATCGGAAAGAGAGAGAAGGTTAGCAGTAGGCGTGAAGGTCCTCAGATATCAGAGAGAGAGAGAGAGAGAGAGAGAGAGAGAGAGGCGGGGGAGGGTAAGGCAACGTGCTCTACAAGATACTCTCCATTATCTAATAGCGCGCACGCGCACACACACACACACACACACACACACACACACACACACACACACACACACACACACACACACACACACACACACACACACACAAGGGAACAAAGGAAGCTAGGCTAGGGAAAGGTCAAAAGCCTCCCACACATGAATTCCCCAAGACGAACGACCAGGACAAGTTCCCAGCTCTAATAAACATTTCCGACGGGAGCACAACGCTTACTTCCCGTGGCTGCCAAGTGGCCCTGTAACCCTGCCGGTCCCTTGCTCCTTCCTCCCTCTCCCTGCTCCTGTACCCCGACGCTCTGTCCCTATGTGGTTCCTTTTCCTACTAGTTCTCTCAGCAAGACTATTTTCAGAGGTTACGGAGATGATAAGTCTAGTTTTCATAGATTTTTTTTTTCTGATGGTGATCCAGAACACTTGTTAAACTCTCACTGTAATCGTGAAAACACCCTTGAAGCCTTGTCCCTCTAAACCCCCTTTGCTCTCTCATCAAAACTACGAGTGTTTGCTAAGGGACAAAGATCATTAGTCGTGTTTTCATGAGTGGTTTTCTTCAGTGATGATACAGAATACTTGTTAAATTATCACTAAAATCATGAAAACACCCTTGAAAGCCTTAATAACTTCCATTAGAGTAAAAGTAACTGAGGTAAGACGCCCCGATAGCGGAGGAGGAGGAGGTGAAGGAGGAGGAGAAACATGTGGTAAATTACGTTAAGATACTCCATTACTCCTGCACGTCTCCCTCTCCGCATTATGGTAAATTTACGTGAATGAAGGGAGTGTGGGTAGTCGAGTGGGAAAATCTTTATATACACACGCCTTGGAAATATTACTCTTAATGCCACTAAAGTTAATCCTTGTAAGAATATAACACCTACTACTTCACAACTTTTATATGATCCCAGTGAGGGAAAAAAAAATGAACTACAGCCACTAAAAGGTTTAAATTACTCTAGTATTTTGCTGGTAGTTATGTCTTGTTACCACTCTATTTTATTAAGCCTGAAAAGACACCGTACAAGTCAGAGGTCTCTAAATCTTTGTCCTCCATGTCTTCACTGTTTGGATTCAGTGCGTGGTAATATTAAGCATCTGTGTTTGTTTTATGCTATTTGTTTAACTCAGAGGGGAAGTAGTAGTAGTAGTCATAGGGTCTGCTTGTCTTTCACGTCCTCTCTCCTTTCGGTTCAGTGTTTTGTTAGGTGAAGCAGCTTGACCTCGGTAAAAACTGGATCTTAGCTGACGGTCATAATTGCTACTATGATACGGGAAATAAATGTGTTATCTGCAGGGACACGACCCGTAATGCTTTTGTGTTTCCGTGTAAATTCTATCCACGAAGATTCCGCCTTGAGAATTTCACCCCAAACCGTTTCTTCCTTCCCATGATAAATTCGCCTAAACTAATCTGACCTAACACAATTTATCACGCGAGGAATTATTTTGTGGGGGAAACCTTGTGGGTGGAATGTTCGTGAGGGAAATTTGCATACAGGAAACCTACGCTAGACATGTTTTGGTGTGAGGTGTGAGAAGAACTGCATAGCCATCACACACTTCACCTGAGCACCTTTCTCGCTTTCCTTAACAAAAATGTAACCCTTTCACTGTTGGACAATTTTTCTATAGTCCACCAATACCTTTTCAGATACTCATTTTTGTATTAGTCTCTTAAATAATTCTATAAGCAAGGAAAGAAATAACGTTTTACTCTCTCTTTTCTGTTTCACGCAAACATATTTGAAAAAGGTGTAAATGCTAGCTGAGGATTATCATAGCAGTGAAAAAGAGAGAAATAAATTGAAAATCCTCCCAGTGCTCTTCTACTAAGGACCATATTCTGAAACACTTCTGGGCAGCACCTCCAGTTCATTCAAAGGGCTCTAGCTGAAGCTACACGGATTTTAAGGGTGTCTTTATGGTTGTAGTGACAGATTAACCAAGTTTCTATATTATTAACTGGAAAAACACTCTTGAGAAATTGGCTAATCATCTCGGTGGCCTTGGAAAATAGTCGAGGTGAGAGAACAAAGCATTTCTGAGTACGGGTCTGTCTCTGTTGCTGTGTTGGTCCCGCGTTACCGTCCATCCTAACTGTGGCTGAGTTCACATCCTCCAAACAAAGCCTGGCCCATCACATCACTCATATTAAGACACCGTGGCTTGGTTCTTGGCTCTTCCAGTCTTTATGTCAACACTTGAAGGAGTTTGTGTGTCAGTCCAGGAAGGGAAGACGTAAAACATATCTTGGTCTTCCCCCTCCAACTTTCAGAGAAGAGATTCGGGAAGAACAAAGACGAAACTCCTACACTGTTTGATCTTTGCTTTGTTCTTTTGTGTGTCAACGTCTCATCTGTATCTCAGTGGTGAAGTGCTTGTTGAAGTGCTTTTTTTCTTTTATCATATAAGGTTTGTTTTTTGGGTTATTTTGGTGTTTGTTATCTGTCCTCTTTCCCTCGCCATAAAGTCACAATTGAGCGGTGCAGGTAATGGAAAAAAAAAAATCATGCAGGTCATTTTAATCTACTCTTTCATGATGTGGTGGATTAAGCAAGATCGCACGTCCCCATAACGACCGCCACACTATTACTACCGCATTATCATCAACATTAATGCACCATTACCATCACACTATCATTACCACCATACTGCCATTACCACCATCACTACTACCACACCATTACCACCAATACACATTTACATCATTATACCACCATTACCTACCACATCATTACAGAACCATTACTAGTACAAAACCATTATCGCCACTGCACCATTACCACGACGCCAACGTTACCATTACCATTGCAACCACACCAATATAAGCAATTTTAAGCGTCACACCACAATTACCACCACCACTGCCATCACTCGAGGCTCTCTATCTCTCTTTGACTGTTCGTCCTCCAGCGCGAAGGTTTCCAGAATAAGTTAACCAATTCCAAGCGACACACACTGCAAAGTTTTGATAAAGTGAGACGCAAATCCAGGAACTCTGAACCCAACTCTCCTCCCACGGATCCGAACCCAGTTTTCCTCCACATCGCATTTCGGTCTTTCCCTCAGTGTATTGATAAACCTGCAGCCAGTAGCCGGTCCATACAAGCCGGTCATGCACAGTGGTAGAGTTCATTCGGTATAGTAAACATTTTCGAATATATTAAAAGGTGGTTTGGTAAGATTTAACATTTTCTTTGTCTCAGCTTGTGTGGTTGTCTTCTTCAATCTCCTCCAATAATTTACAGAGTTCATTATGTACCTATGTATAGTAAACAATTCCGAATATATCAAAGGTTGTTCGGTAGAAATTAACTTCCTTTTTCTTAATTTGTTCGGTAGAAATAGACTTTTTTCTCAACTTGTGGTGATTTCTTCTCTTCCTTTCTTCTTTTCCAATCCCTAGTAGAGTTGATCCGGTACAGCGAGTAATTTCAAATACATCAAAGGTTGTTTGGTGGAGTCTAACTTTTAACTTTTTTTCTTAACTTGTGCAATCATTTTCTTTTTCTCTCTTCTTTCCCAACCCTTTGTACTATTGGTCTCTACTTTCGAGCGTTGAGATGAACATTCTTTTCTTTTATTGTTTTGTCTTTTTAAACAAGTGATGCATTCAAATTTAACACATCGCTTGTTTAAAAGGTAATCATCTCTCCTCTCCTAATCCTTTCTACTGTTTATCTCTACTGTCGAGAATTGAGGTGACCTGTTCTCAGTGTATTCTCTTTTTCAACAAGCGATGCACCCAAACTCAACATATCGAATGCTTAAAGATGTAGTGGAATGAAGTAGAAAGCTTCATCAAAATGCACTACCGGGGCCTGAAGTTGAGTAGCCTTCTCCACTCGTTTCGTCTCAAGAATCTACTAATTATCTGGTTTCGAAAAGAGATTATCAGCTGATTAAAGAACATACCACCGAGGGAAGACGCGAAAGAATGAACGGGAGAGCACTTTCTTGACGCCTCAGGTAAAATATTCCGCTCGATCGACATTGACATGGTCGGTGTTATTTTCAGCACAGCAATTACTCGTATACCAGCGGGCTTTCCAGTAATTCTCCTCAGTTTTGACTCAGTGCCATATTCTTCCATGTTTTGTGGCGTCGTATTTCCAGTATTCTTAACAAGATCTCGTGTAAGTTATCAAACAAATCATCTCTAACTTCTAAAATTAGTCCTCATGAGGAAGCGGAACATGTTGGAGTACGGACCTTAATTTGCAGCTTCAAGTTTTTATCTCTCTTTTAATGATTACCTGACATTCCATTCCCCATTTCAAAGGTAAGTAAAAAAAAATTGAAATGGTATCTGAAGGAGTGCTAATTTCCCCGCTTCTAAAGATCAGACGGCCTCAAAGGGGAGCGTCATAACACCACTGCACTCTGGTTTTAAAAGTTTGGGGAGTAGTGCTAACAAACCTTTTCAGGAGAGAGGGCATGTTTTATTTTTTATTTATTTTTTGTTTTTTTTGTTTTTTTCCATCCCACCGCCGCCCGGCCTCCCTTGGCATGAAGTATATAAAACACAGTGATTGATGTGCAGCTGGGCAAGCCTCGCACTGCACCCCGCCATGCCCGCAGCTCCCACACGCTCTTCAGTACTGCAGAAGACCTTAATACCTTTCATGCGGGGTTTAAAAGATGTGGATTCTGTCAGCCAAAAGTGAATGGCGTGTTAACAGCGTCTGTTCCTTGTTCCGTATTACATCGCGCTTATAACATTCATAATATTAATGTAACGCAAATGCAGCACATTACATGGCAGGACCGCGGCAATCCCTCGGCAAGGCGCGCCACCGCACGGTGAACTGCACCAATATGTTTAAGTTGAGGCGACACGCGCTCTCAGAGGCGGGCTAAATCATGTTTCAAATAATTTTCATGAAATTTGCAACGCTTCCATAAAGCACCAATAAACAAGAGCCGTCAGGAGGACTAAATGGGTTTGTGGATGAATGTGGGGCTTAAGTGATGCTCGCGGACTGGGGACTGCGGGGATGTGGGGCTGGTAAGGCTGCGGGGCTGACAGGGCTGATAGAGCCGGAGGGACTCGTGGGGTTGGCGGGGCTGGCTAGCTGGCAGCATCATGAATAATGGCGGCAATAAACCTCACACGATCAACTTAACGGTGGCAGACATTAGCTGGCAGGGAGGAGAGAGACGAGGAGGGTGTGGTGGAGGGGCTTGAGGGGAAAGGGTGTGTGTGGCGCCCCGTGGTCCGGCGAGCCATGGAAGGCGTGACGCAACTACCGGAAAGGCCTTGCCGCCTCTGCCCCGTCACCAACCTGTTACTACGAATACTGACTGTCTCGGCATCAAGCAACATTAAAGCAGCCTGGTGTGTCCATCCTGCCGCGGCTGTGATGAGAGTGAGTCGCTGATCTATCGTGATTGTCAGTGACCAAACTGCTTGGCGTGAAGCAATTTACCAAGTAAGTAGGATGACGGTGAGTACTTAGGTGGATCGTATAAGTTAATTCACAGACAATATCCAGGTCCCAGTAATCAGTAATTCGCATTTGCAGACTGATCCTGTCATCCTGTCAGAGCGAGTATTGTGTGTCTGTGTCCTTTGCAAGTCCGTCCTGAGCCGATTTAATCTTTCATTCCTGCTCAGGCTTCACTGCAGGATCGCTGCTCATTACCCGCGAGGCGACGCGAGGCTAAGGCTGATTGACTGACGTGCGCCTCGACGCCTTGGCATCTCCCAGAGGGTTCAGGTTTATGAGTGATGATTGACCTCGAGCAGAACTGAATCTGAGTAAATATAGCTATGTGTACGCACATATGATGGCATTTTTATCTAGGGACTCTGCGAACGCGGTATTTCAATTTAGCTCCGCACTTTTTATGCTCCTCGTAATGAGAGACTCTGTCGGACCCACTGCGGCAGTAGATGTAGTCATGGTCAAAACGTGAATAACATACGCATTCATTTCCACTGTGTTTAGCGTTTCCTCATTGTTAAGTCTTCTGATCTGCTATCTATCAGTTATTATCTGGTTTTGTTATTAGGCTGGCACCGGATCTGACAGCTTCCCATTCAGAGAAAACATGAAACACAGTGGAAGTCAATGTAGGTTACTCGACTTATGACCGCAACTGTACCCTTGAGATAAACTCAGTCTAATACCTCACACGTCAAAGGTTGTTGAGAACATCCGTGATTTAAACCATTCAGACAGTTGCCAAGCTTCATTAAACCAGCAATAGTAAGTCTAGCCCACGAGTTATTAGAGATAATATTAAATACCCTGATTACGAATAGATATCCTAAATTTAATCAAAATCCTCTAATGGTATCCGGAATCAATTAAAGTAAGGTCTTGGTACCGGAGGGAATGCGGCGCTGACCGACGTGACAAAAGGTAAACACTGGATGAAATAATACCTACTCAGTACTACTCATTATGAACACGTAACTTTTTTATTCATTAAACTTAACATATTCTATTGTTTGTTACATTTTCCACACCCGCGACCAGTCACCAACAGCGAATCCTCAGCCACAGAAGCGACACACGTTACCTCTTACCTGGCAAAGACTGTTGTTATTCTTGTTACTGGTTAAACCCCCTCAAAACTAAGCCTTCAAGCTGCACCCACTTGACCTCCCCCTTCCGTACACCAAGTGAGTGCCTTTCACATTGTTGAGGTCCTGCAGGAAGACTCAAATTGTAAGGCATCAATATAAACACACTGAGTACCTTTATACATTAGGTTTTCTAGTTCAGCGTGGGCAGTAATGAACGAGAGGAGAGTGAGGGGAGGAGTAGGACTGGAGGGAGGTACGACAGATAGGGAACACTGGTAATTCAGGAAAAAAAAGTACGAGGATGATGAAAAGAGGAAGAAAAAGATACAAAATAATGTGATAGGAAGAGGGGATGATACAACGAACCACAAAAATGATGTTGAAATTATGGAAGAGAGAGAGAGAGAGAGAGAGAGAGAGAGAGAGAGAGAGAGAGAGAGAGAGAGAGAGAGAAAACAACGGAGTGAAAGGAAAAACAAAGCCCAAACACGTAAAGAAAAGGAGGAGACGTGTGATGAAACATGGAAGAGAAGAAAGAGAAAGAGGATGGAACAAGAGAAAGAAGCGTGGGAACAATGAAGGGAAGGAGGGAAGGATGGATGGCGAAAGAGAGAGAGAGAGAGAGAGAGAGAGAGAGAGAGAGAGAAAGAGAGAGAGAGAGAGGAAGCCTATCTCCCTTTCCTCCCCCCTCGCCCTCTCCCTCTTCCATCGCTAACCTAATAGTGTCTGACCTCCAAACACCTATTTTTTTTTTCCCACTATTCTTCCTTTTCCACATCTACACGTCTCTCCACATCTCTCTCTCTCTCTCTCTCTCTCTCTCTCTCTCTCTCTCTCTCTCTCTCTCTCTCTCTCTCTCTGTCCAAAATTTCCTTCCCTCCTTAGCTAAGAAAGGCACATTTTTAATTTCTTTCTTCACTTCTGCTCTTGCCATTTTCCCATAGTAGTCACGTTTGCTTGTCTGGAGAAACTCTGCTTGGATTTGTATCATTGCCACGAGAATGATGATAATAATACAGAAATGACAATAATACTTCTCACTGGTATTCCTAAAGCAAGACACAAGCAATAAACACGGTAAGGATATACAAAATTTCCTTTCCTCCTTCCATTTCCTTTTTCATCTCTCGCCCTGCCCGTGAGTCTGTAGCAGTGAACAGAAAACGGGCACATGCCAAGAAGAGTACACAGTGCTGGTTCTCCTGCTCTGGGTTTTTAGCTGATAAAAGGGATGGTGTTTGTTGGCAGTACCTGTTGCAATGAGGAGGGGACGTTTGGTGTAGTGGTGCATGGTGGTTGTGTTGTTGTTGTTGTTGTTGTTGGTGGTGGTGGTGGTGGTGGTGGTGGTGGTGGTGGTGGTGGTGGTGGGTGGGTGGGTGGGAGGGTGGGTGGTTTGTTGGTTGGTTGGTTGGTGGTTGTTGTTGTTGTTGTTGTTGTTGTTGTTTGATTTTTTGTTTGTTTGTTTGTTTCCTTGTTGTTTCAGTTGTTGTTGTTGTTGTTGTTGTTGTTCTTGTTCTTGTTCTTGTAATATCATTATTATCATTATCAATATTTTTATCATCATCATCACTATTGCTATCATTATTACAATTAAGTATTATCATTATCTCCATCGACATTACTACAAGAATCGAAATAAAGCAGTGCATCCAAACTACAATTTTCATAAATATTTGTTATCGGAAGTATCGAATCCTGTCTAATTATGGCGGTAAAATGTTTCACAGGTGAGGCAAGGTGACTTATTACCTGCAATGTGTCTGACAGGTGCGCTGATTGCCGCCCGACGCTGCCACTGACGTCTCATGGAAGCGCCGATAGATATTACGAAAATGTAATTATTAGATTAATTTTGAGATCTTTAAGTGTGTGTGTGTGTGTATGTGTGTGTGTGTGTGTGTGTGTGTGTGTGTGTGTGTGTGTGTGTGTGTGTGTGTGACAAAAATGGACGGGGATGGGTCAGTGTCCTTGAATCCACCTTGCCCCACCCCACACTCTCCCCTTCCTCCCCATCCCACACCTCTCCTCACCTAAAACACATACATATGCAAATGAAATGACTCGCTAATTAATGAACTCCATAAACCCACGCATTGATGATACAAATCTGTGAAAAAAAAATGCATTACACATACACGAACTATACGCGCATAAGCAGACTTAACGAGGTAACTACATAGATGAAAATTTGCTGCCAATTAACTGTGTAAGGGATGATATGAACTGACACGAATCACTAGCAGTCCAACCTAGAAGGAGAGAATAACAGTAGCTTCACTCTGTTTCATCGACTCTGGCATATTTAGCTGCCTGAGGACACATGAAGATGGTAACATTGTTACTAGGATAAGCTTGTCTGAATCATTCTTGACTATTTTAAATCATACAGCAAACTCAACTCACGCCCTTATCCCTCATTACCCCCCCCAAAAAAAAAGAAGGAGAATTTCTGGTATTTCTGGGTAAAATATAATCTTATATAAATTATGAATTACAAAATGAAGGAATCAGCTGTGAAAGTAATGAAATGAATTAATTTAAACCAAACCTAACCGGACCTGACCTAAACTTAACCTGGTCTTCGGGTGAAAAGGCCAATATGATTTCAATATTATCCCAGAAAATTATTTACTCACAAGGTACCAGATTATGCATGTACAAATAATCAGTTATCTTAGAAATAACTAAAGGTTTTGAACGGAATACAAAAGTCAACTGCCGAGCGTTTGAAAAGAAAACAAATATTTTAGCCAATCAGCAAGTGAGAGCAAGAAAACATACATAGTTTAGCCAGTCACAAAGTGAGAGCAAGAAAACACAAATACATTAGCCAATCAAGTGAGAGCCTTGTCTAGAGTCAGTGTTACAACGTTCGTGCGTCCTTAGGTGGCGAAATTACTACGGCAGATTGTGTGATGAAGTAACGTAGCCTCCCAGTGTTGCATTCCTTGTGGCCTCGAGCAGTTCCGGCGGCCACGGTTGGGTTGCTAACGTCTCGACCAACATAACACGGTTTCCCGAATAAAAGCTCGGCACAGCTTCCTTCATAAGGGAAGATTCCAAGGTTTTCTTCTTGGAATACACGAGGCGCAGCGTTCAACTGCTGTGCTCCTGTTTTCTTTCCACCTTTCAGGAACAGCATGAAAGCGAGGCAGACTTTGTGTGCTTCAGGAATATAAGGTTTGAGGGTCTTCTTCTTTGTATGTATATCTGCACTCTCTCTCTCTCTCTCTCTCTCTCTCTCTCTCTCTCTCTCTCTCTCTCTCTCTCTCTCTCTCTCTCTCTCTCTCTCTCTCTCTCTATCTATCTATCTATCTATCTATCTATCTATCTATCTATCTACCTACATTTACATCTACATACACAGATTGAAAGAAAATACTATATACACATGAAAACAGAGAGACAGACAAAGAAAAAGAAATACAAAGTTATTTCACAAGCTAACAGAAATATAATATCACTTTTTGATGATTCTCTTTCACGTCGATCTTTTCTGAGACACGCAGTTCTCGGATCCCTCAGCGGCGGAGGACTGAGTATTGCGTCACTTCAACTCCGAGAACAAACGAGCATCTCTGGGGCCTGGTAATCGCCTCGTTGCGCAGAGAATCGGATTTGTTTCTTGATTTATTTACTGATTTGTTTATTTATTTACTTCGTTATTTGTTTATTCCTCAGCTACAGGCAACGTTTGAATCCTCTAAGATGAATTTTCTTTTTTTTTTTTTACGTGTCCAAGATAATGAGCAAGGGTAGACAAATTAAAAAAAAAAAAAAAACGTTCACTCAACCCGCCGTCCCAAAAAGTCAAAGAGAAGAAAACAAAGACTGTCGGACAACTACCTAAGTTCCATAAGTGCCTTGGTACTCTCTTCAAACTGTTCAAGTGTTAGGAAAGAGATAAACAGGAACACGTTGAAAATTCCAGAGTTTACAGGTGAAAGGAATGAAAGAGTGAAAGTAACGACAGCGTTGGTAAAGTGTAGTAGCAATGAGTAGAAAGTTTATGCAAGAGGCAATGATGATATACATTAGGTATTATGCTTGTGAATAAGAGTGAGTCTTATTAGGTAAAGGATACGTGGATGACGGTAAGATGAACTAACAGAGAGGAAGCAGGTGAGGTGAAGCAAGGTGACTCAAGAAGATGAAGGACGCACAGTGAATAAGGTCTCTCGAGGCGTCATCCTTTCAGAACCTCCAAAGATCCTGTTCTAATCACTCAGTCAGTCGAGTCATTCAAGTCACATTTTGTAAGCAAGTCTTCCAAGTAATGAGCAGGTCTGTCCACCACTCGCACTACTCGCACGCTTGAGTAGGAAGGAAATAAAAACTGCTATAAGCGAGTCAGGTGTGAACAGATAATGTTATGTGCATGTCGGGGTGGGCGGGTGGATGAGTGCATACATGAAGAAAATTAACAAGAGCAATAACATTAACAAAATCATTAACCCTTTCATTGCGGTAACCAACAATTCAGACCACTATACATGATGTTTACAAGTACGTACTACACGAAAGAAAGGAGAGGAAGAAAAAAAGCTTGCCAGTGTCTAGTCTATATATATCATGTTTAAAGACGGCTGTAGAACAAAAAGAAACATGTCGAGTGGTATACGACTAAACCAAGTGTGCCAAATAGCTGTCAAAGGGCTAATAAATTAATAATAGTTTTACACTTCTACACTTCAATAAGCAATTCTTTATAAAACTCATTTCTCCCTACTACTGCTAATACATCCGACCTTCACTAACGTATTCCTCTCTTCCTTCACCACACGAAACCTTCCTACAGTACGATGAGTCCCCAGCGGAAGTTAATCTACTTTTACAACAGGAGGCAGCGTAGGAGTCACAGCTAACTCATGCGTCGCGGCGGTACTCTCGGAGGACGTGCTGCGAGGATGTAATGTGTGGCGCTATTGTTTATCCTCCGCCATAAACAGCGACACTTATGAGCCCATTAACAACCCTGGCTCCTCTTTTCCCTTCCTTTCCTGCCTCTGCTCCTCACCATCTTTTCCTGTGAGGAGGCAGCAGACCATGCGTTAAGGTGTAATGGAGGAGGAAGAAGAGGAGGAGGAGGCAGCAGTGATAGTGGTGGTACTAAAGGCGACTACATACGAGGTACCAAAAGAAGATCCAAAGAAATTCCCAGCTTCCATTCTTCCATTCTTTCATGTCTTATTCCTTCACGCCCCTTCTTCAATCTTGACTTCCCTTCTACTTCACGTTTCCCTGCCATCCCGTCCTATCCTGTCCCGTCCCACTGGTTTCATCCTGCTCCATCCTAGTCTCTTCCCGTCCTGTTTCGTTCCCTCCCGTCCCACTGAGTCTCGTTCTTCCCACTCATATCATTCCAGTCTCCTTCCGTCCTTTTTTGTCCCATCCCCTTCCGTTTCCTTCTCTTCTTGTCCCGTCTCATTTTTCTTTATCTGTCTTCTTCCGTCCCCTCCCGTCCCGCCCTGTCCTCCACACGACAACCTCCTTTGCAGAAAACAAGTTAAATAACCTTTAAAATTTTCCGAGCAGCGACAAAGCTAATGAAAGTTCAGAGTCCCCGTCCCGAGTAACAACAGGCAGTCAATTTTCCACTTAAATGATGACATGTTTTCGCGTCAGTCCAATTTCCGCGAATATGAGATTTGGGACTTGATTGTTATGACGGATTTATTGGGAGTCATCAACACTGCAAGACGCGTGTGGGAGGACGGGAAGTTGGGGAGGAGAGCGGTTCTAGGAAGAGGCTGTGGTTGTATAGGTGTGTAGGTTTGCTGGTGCGTATCTGCCTGTCAGTCTGCCTATAAGAGCCGTTCCAGTGGACAGGAAGGTAATGAAAGGGAGTTTTACGTATTGAAGGTGTGTTGTGGGTGTCATGAGCTGAAAGTATGTTTAAAAGTATCCTATGGGAGTGTTGGGGATGTGTTGTAGGTGTGTTCCGAGTGCGTTGAGGGCATGTTAAAAGTCTCCAGTGGATGTATTGATGGTGTGTTGTGGATGTGTTCAGAGTTGCCTATCTATCGCAGCACTGCTCTCTGCGTTGCCCATACGGCTATCGTGAAATCGCTATCTTCATTAACATTATCATTATTACTACTATCTTTATTATTATTATTATTATTATTATTATTATTATTATTATTATTATTACTATCATCATCATCATCATTCTCGTCGTCGTCGTTCCTATCATTGTTGTAGTTGCTGTTGCTAATATTGTTTTCTATCATCGAGTTCTCGCAGAATCTCGCACTTCCCCGCCTTCGCCGACGTTCACCAACTTCACAGTGTGTGTGTGTGTGTGTGTGTGTGTTCAAATTTACCACATCAGATGTCCATGCAGCGACTGTCGCGACAAGTGCAAGCAGGTGTATACATTAAGGAACGTATCAAAATCCAGCATTAGTGTAGAAGCTTTCTTTAAAATCTCAGACATCGTTGAAACAATTTCAGACAGAATGTGGGTTAAATTCTTGATAAAGGTGACTGATATAACGCTCCGCAATACATTGCTCGTCCTCCTGTGACAAAACAGTGGCTGAGGATCACAGCAATGATCACAGACTTCAATTTCATGTACCTAATTATAGATTATTCAAACATAGTTCATGAAGTTGATCTGTTATTTATTTATTTTTATTTTTATTTTTTTAGTCAGATCAACACAAGTACAGCTATTTTCCATACTATTGCAGTGATTGATGAATAAGCTGATACAGCCGTGCTGATGAGCTGCACCTTGCCCCGGTCTAATTCACTAGCAGCCTGTGCGCTGTATTTCTATCAGTGCACGTTGGAAATGTTATACGTGTACATCTGAAAGTGGCGGTGCTCCCGACTGATACTGTAACCGGCTTAAGCCGCTTCAAGGAATATCACAACTGGCAGTATTTTTATTTTTTTTATAAGATGCCTGAGAGGGAAGCTGCGTTGTGTGAAAGATTCACGACATTAAGAGAAGGAACCAAGTGCAAGACTTGGGAGGCTTCAGAGGCCGCTGATTCATGTCTGGTTGAATTAAATTAGTGCAATGTGTGCTCACAGTCATCTTTATCTGTGCCTTCTTGGAATGTTTACGAATCTACTGACATTAAAGGTGTCTTGATAATTACTTCTAATAGCTCGATCAATTCTTCCTCTCCTACCACTCTAATAAGGCCCCTCTATCCCTTCACGCGACACAAATAATATTAAAATTAAAAATCTTCATCCTGAACGAGGACCAGGATGGCAAACACGATGTCTAGTCAGAGGTTAGGAAGCTACTGTCCATAGATTAATTCATAAACGCCTTTCACCTTTACGTTTCCAGAGATGATCAAGAGATGACATGGGGAGCCATCCACTGCTATTCAGTCTTCTGCAGGGTCTGCGTACGCTATTATTATTAGTCTATGACACTGGCCTCGTCTATCCTCTGAACGGCCTCCCATTCTTCTCACAGTTTTTCTCTTACTCTCTTCCTAGTGTAGTTTGTCTTTCTCCATCCTCGGTCTGCTCTCCTCTATATACAAGCCACGCTCTGTTCTATCATCCCACTCTTTTAAAACACCACCTCACTGCTCCCGCCCTGGCACGGCCCTCCATCTCTCCCGCTCTGAGCATTTTTATGCTCTCAGATTTCTAAGCATCTCCTTAGTAAAAATAAAATACAGGCAAGTTTTCAGAGACTTTGAAAGAAATTTAATGAGGAAGCCAACGCGACTAATTATGAGCGAAGCGGTGCAAGAATGGCGAGCGTGAGGTAACAGTAGGGATGTGCAGGCGGTGACTTGAGACTTTAATGCTGCACACAGTTAGGCAGGTAGGCAGACAGACACATGCACAGGTGACTTTTATTTAAGCTTTTCAGCAGAGAGAGGTTTTAAAACAATTCACGATGTAATTTTGGACTTGCTTCGGAACTGTTTTCTGTAGGGACTGGCACCTTCACTGGGTCTTTTTTCATCAGTTTTCAAGAGGGAGGTTTCAAGACACTTCATTGTGTAATTTTGGCCTTGCTCTTGAACTGTCTGTCTTTTAGGGAGTCACACTTTTTTTTTTCTTTTTACATTTGTTGCCCTTGGCCAGAGTCCCGCTTACATAAGAAAATAAAAACTTCACCCTTATCTGTCGCTGAGTTGGACGATATTAGTTACTTTAAGTCTGCATTAAAGTCAGTACTGGGCTTACAGTTATATGAGTATTATGACTAGTTCCTCCTAGCTACCTTCAACGCACCTTCCAGCATACTTTAATTTTATCTATTCAAGTCTACTTCTCTTTTTGACGCATTGGTAGAAATGGACCTTTTCTAGTCTCTCCCTGACGGACCTCCACATATGACTCCTAGGGAAATGTCATCTAGGTGAGAAATCCAGGTGAGAATAAATGAACTGTCTAAATAAGCAGATCATTGTATTTAGTTACTAGGAAGTGATGGTATATTAAGTAAACACTCAAGACGGTGACAGCGATGATGATGATAGTGATGGAAAACTTGTATGGTAACGGAGATAATGATGGTGATGGTGACGGTAACTGTGGTGGCGATGTTGACAAAGGCAGTAAACGGTAATGACAGTGATGATGGTAGACAGCTGTGGTAATGGTGACAGTGGTGATGGTGATGGTAAAATTAGTGATAGTGACGGAAAACAGGTGTGGTGATGGTGACAGGTGTGGTGATAGTGACAGTAGTGATAGTAATGAAAGACAAATGCAATGACAGAGATGATGGTGATGCAAGACAGGTGTGGTGATGGTGACGGTGGCTATAGTGATGGAAGACAAGTATGGTGACGGTGATGGTGATGCTGGAAGAGAGATAGAAAGGCGGAGATGACAGTGACGGTGACGGGGATGAATGTGATGATAATGATGGTAATGGTGAAGTGATGACAGACGACGATGGTGACGGTGATGGTGACAGTGATGGAGAAAGGTAATCATGGTGACGCTCAGACGACCAAGAGGTATTTTACGAATCATTTAACCCCCGCTGCTTCTCTCTCTCTCTCTCTCTCTCTCTCTCTCTCTTCTCTTTCTCTCGGTCTCCCCCTTTCTCCTCCCTTATCTCTCCTAAAATAACAGCGCACATTCATTTCACACACTCCACTTTAAAAATATAAAATACCGAAAAAAAAAGCTCTTATATCACGGTGCGTTCATTTCTCAGGAGAAAAACCAGAGCAAGGTTTAATTATTTTTTTCGACAATCCTTTTTTTTTTCATTTTATTCTGCATCATCTTCCTCCGTTTCAGTTCTCATTCACTTATTTTTTTCTTTCTTTTCTTTTTACTTCCCTTTTTTCCGGTGGCCTTTCAGCTTTCATATTTCCAGCTCAATGTGAAGATATCCTACATGAATATGCAGACAGAATGAGGCCAAAGCAAATAAAAGGAAACGCCACGGTGCAAAATTCATGACGAGCAAGTTTGAGGTGGAAGGGAGGGAGGGAAGGAGGGAGGGAGGGAGAGCAGGTGTGACAGCCAGTCTAGGTGTGTGTGTGTGTGTGTGTGTGTGTGTTGGGGTGAAGGAAGGAAGGAAGGAAGGATGGAAGGAAGGATGAATGGATGGATGGATGGAAGGAAGGAAGGAAGGAAGGAAGGAAGGAAGGAAGGAAGGAAGGAAGGAAGGAAGGAAATAAGGGGGGAGAGAGAGAGAGAGAGAGAGAGAGAGAGAGAGAGAGAGAGAGAGAGAATACTATAATAAATCAAGGGCATTTTATATCAACACTAATCTATAAAATTATAAAAGAAAATGCATCTTTTCACTCACAATTCCTCACCTTTCAACCATAAACCTTCCCTATCACGCTCCGTCACCTCGCTAATCCCCGGCAGGTTCTCTACGGCCAGGAACGCTAGCGACCCCACCTTGATGACATGATCTTGTTGCGCCGCTATAACTTAATCAATTTTCATCACCAAGCCAACTTTCCCTCCTTTAAACCTTTCACTGCTGTTTGGCACATCTTTCCTTAATCACTACCTACTTTGGGACATCTGGTCTTGTTTTACAGCCACCTCTAACCATTTTACTGCCTAGAAATTGTAAAAATCTGTTCTTTTTATCATCATTTTTCTTGCAGATGATTATAAAAATTCCAAACTTTGCTTTTAGTGCTGTGAATTGTTAAATATTCCAGTGAAAGACTTAATACTAAGGTCGTGGAGTAATGACGACGTGGTAAGCAAGACTACAGTGCCAAGTGCATTTGAATTCATAAGAACATTGCTACTTTAGATAATAACGGTCTAACAATACATTCTCAAACTTTTCGGTGCGCTCTTATCTCGAGTACTTTCAGGATTTCATGGGGTGTTTCCATGGTTGAAGTAATGGGTTAAGAAGCACCCTGCCACATCAAAGGGGAAAATCTCCCAAGAGAATCTTACTAATCACCTCTGTGGCCTTTGAAGACAGCAGCGCATCCTCAAACGTGTCAACGTCTCATCTCGACCAGTCTGAACAGTGCCTGGGGTATGTACTGGGGTTTTCAGATGTTTTCACGGTTTTATTAGTAGCTTAAGAGAAATTATGCATCATCAAAGGGAAAACACCTATTACAACCCAACTCACTCACTCCTGTGACCTTTAAACCTAGTCCGAATGAGAGTTCTTTTTCTTTTCTTTTTTTTTTTCGACCTGTTTGGAGTCGTTCGCGTGACTCCAGACAGACAAGACGAAACAACCTACTTACCACCAGACAGAATGGAGTGCGCGAGGCCTCAAGACAGACAAGTGAATGGGGAACACACTGCAATGTTTATGACCACAAATGGCTCACGTGACTAAAATAGAAGCACTGAGAGTGGTTCCTGTCATTGCAGATCGACCACAGATAAGAAAACCTTCTTACTGCCAAGGCGGAAGGAAAGGACGAGACCTTGGGACAGATTAGTGAATGGGAGAGACTCTTATAGCCAAAGATTGCGGATATGACCAGTAGTTTTGAATATTCTTTTTGGACGATTTTCTTTTGGGAGTGATATTTTGAGTGGGTCTTATTTTTGCCGTCTTTTTGTTGCCCTTGACCAGAACCCCTCCTACATAAAAATCAAATAAATAAAAAGATAATTTAATAATGAAATAGAGCTAACACATTCTACTTTCAGTCGAGCCGGAAAAAGTAAGCGACACCAAGGTAGACATCATGACTGGCCTACGACAACAAAACTCTGAAAGAAAAAAAAAAAACAAAAAAACAATGACGTTACCTGCCCCCAAAGAGTAATAAAAAATGATGACCCAAAATGATGAGGGAGAAGGATGTGAAAGAGAACTCAAAATAGACGAGTGAATGAATGAATAGACGTATCAACAAACCTCCCATCACCTGTAGCTATGGCAATCTGTGTTTCGCTTGGTTTATTTTTGGGATTATCTCTGAGAAAACGTGAGGTTCAAATAAGCGTGCGGAGGATATGACGGACGAGGAAGAATAACCTTAAAAAGACATTGTTCTCTCGGTGTAAAATCAGCGTGGAAGCAGAAGAGCGCGTTAAAGTGGCGGATGACGTGTCGAGTGAGAGTTTGGCCGTTAAGGAGGAGAGGAAAGTAATATGTGGAGAAAATTACTGGCTGGGAGGGAGTGTTGATGGGGAGAGAGAGAGAGAGAGAGAGAGAGAGAGAGAGAGAGAGAGAGAGAGAGAGAGAGAGAGAGAGAGAGAGAGAGAGAGAGAGAGAGAGAGAGAGAGAACAAAAAAGAACAAGAAGGAATGAAAACGACCGACCGAACGAACGAACGAACGAAAAAGACAAAGAAAGAAAAGAAAAAGAAACGGAAAAGAGAAGACGAAAATAGTAAAAAAAAAATCGCTCCACAAACTGCCTCAGACTTGGACGCAAAAAAAAAAAAAAAATCCCTAAACTCAATGGCTGGAAGTGGAGGCATGAGTTTGGAGGAGGAGGAGGAGGAGGAGGAGGAGGAGGAGGAGGAGGAGGAGAAATGTATAGCCTTAATGCTCAGTAATGATAGAAATTAGACCCTTTTTGGTGGAGATAAAGACAAGGTGGGAAGAAGCTTTTTTATACGAGAGCAAGAGAGAGAGAGAGAGAGAGAGAGAGAGAGAGAGAGAGAGAGAGAGAGAGAGAGAGAGAGAGAGAGAGAGAGTAGGATGGTATAAGGAACATGTCTTAGTATTGGTGACATAAATGCATGCTTTCTCGTAAGCAATGGTGAGTGAAATGGTTGAGCTTTTATATTAAGTAAGATATAAACTTTTTTTTCTAGATAAATGGGAGGACAGTGGGAATGACAATGGATTTAAGAGAAGGCAAAACTTTCTCCTTCTCTTTTTTTTTTTTTAGTTCAGTCTGGTTGAGGAAAAATACAAATAAAAAAATAAAAATTATTCCATCCTCTCCACAGTTAGCGTTTTCAAAATTTTATAAGACGCGAAATCGAAAAAAAAGACTTGTTTTTTTCTAAGCTGGCATATAGTGAGTAGGCCTAAAAAAAAAGAGGGAGGCTGTTCACTTCTGACAGGATTTACACTAAATGAACCGTAAAGAAAAAAGGAAGTAAAGAAAAAAAAGTGTGTGTGTGTGTGTGTGTGTGTGTGTGTGTGTGTGTGTGTGTGTGTGTGTGTGTGTGTGTGTGTGTGTGTGTGTGTGTGTGTGTGTGTGTGTGTGTGTGTGTGTGTGTGTAACCACGTTATGAGTTACTTTCCTCTAGCCTTCTCACTCACCCCCCTTATTCTCCTCACCTTCCCTCCTTCCTTCCTCCAGTGCCTCCCCTCCTCCTTCCCCCCCTCCCATCACTGCCTGGTTCTTCCCCTCTCCCTCCCAGTACTCGCTCGGCAAGGTCACACTGTCGAGATGATTTATGGCAACATGATCTACTTCTTCTAATAGGAAGGAGGAGGAGGAGGAGGAGGAGGAGGATCATCACTGAATGGGTACTGATGGAATTGGTTGGTTGTTGTTGTTGTTGTTGTTGTTGTTGTTGTTGTTGTTGTTGTTGTTATTGTTGTTCTTGGTGGTAGTGGTGGTGGTGGTTACTACTTTTAAGTACAGGAATTACGATGATGTTGAAGATAATATTGGAGGTAAAGCCGGTAATGGTGTTGATGATGATAGTAACGCTGGTGGTGATGGGAATAATAGTGGTGATGGTGAAGATATCGATAAGATTAGCGTTGATGACAGTGATAATGTAATGATGGCTGTGATAGTAGTCGTGTTGATGATGATGGCAACAGTGGCAGTTATGACGGTGCTACAGGCTCGTGAATGACGATTACAGCTTCACTTTGAGGTATACTTCAGCAACATCACTTCCTAGATGCCTCACTCCCTCACACTCATTACCATCTCAGCTCACAGCCAGTTCCTCTCAGCCTGACACATCCACGTTTCCCTGATGCAGAAGCAGCAATGTGTCTGGATAAGGAGTCGAAGAAATACTATCCCTCCCTCCCACTTACAAAGAGAGAGGACGTTCAGTTAATGATAAATAGATAAATATATAAATAAATAGTTAAGTAAAATAAATAAACATAACAATTTACTATATCTCTCTTAGTTGAGAACACCTGGACCGCTGCCGGGGTCCCTGACACTGCAGGAGTGACACGCTAAGCTGATGGTGAGGAGTCAGACGCCATTTCTGAAATCCATTTGGCCTCCTGCTATCTGAATCCTTTACCTGGCAGGGACACGCGCGTGAAGCTGTGCACCTGTTACTGGAAATAGCATCCAGTATTTCCGGCGAAAAATATAGAGGATGAAAATCACTCACCGATCGCTAACAATATTTTCCAGAATCAGAATGGAAAAGTGAAGCCAGCCAGCCCTTCTAAAATATAAATCTTATCACAAATATAAGCGATGCGCGCTGCAAAGGCTACAATGACGTTATCGCCCTTACCGGTGCGATGCGGGAAAGAAGAGGGGATAGTGGGAGCCTACTTTTACACAAGGCGCTACAGTCGGGGAACGGCTGAAACCAGACATGATTGCTTTCCTCGAATCCACCACTGGGTCAGGCCGGCAGCGCGTTGGGGCGCGGGACAGTGTAGCCGTCCTGAGACAGCGCTGAGTACTATGGTACAAGTTTCTTCTCCTTTGCTACCCCTTACCTATTGCTTAATATCAGTGTAGCTTATTTATTGACTTATTCTAATTCTTTTTTTTTTTTTTTTACTTATTCGTTTAATTTTTTTTTTTTCCATTAGTTTACTTTTTATGTGAGAGGTTTATGGCTTGGGACAGCAAAACGTTTGAAAAAAAAAAACACCGAAGATGCCAGTCACAAAAGGAGGGGTCAAAACGAGTATAAACAGCCTCATAAGCACTAACAGGGCTGCTGCTGTTTGTTCTTCCTTTATACTCTTCGGTGTCCGTTACCCGATTTTTGTTACTCCGAGAAGCCGGTAAGTAGTTGGGTACCAGCGTGGCGTCGAGCAGTGTGGTGCAGCAGTTATATTCTCGAAAGTGAGCAAACTAGACGTGACCAAGGACTCAACCAACACTGTGTGCAAGTACTACACCTTCCTGCGAGCCTTCTTCAGGGTCACAAGCAGGACCTGCCTCACTCACTTCACTACTAGTGTTTTGTTTACCCCGGTCTTAAGTTCTCATATCCCTAAAAAAATCTCAGACATCATTTTTTTTAGATTATTAGCAGATTAGAGGACTCAAGACTGTTGGAAAACGATACACATAGTGAAAATGAGGCCCGTACCATTAAACGCTTTGTCCTCTCATAAGCACTATTTTCCAAGAACGTTGAGATCACTCGTCTGATTCTCAAGGATGCTCTTTCCACCCTGATGATGCAGAATCCTAGTTAAACTATCGCTGGGATCATAAAACAATACTTGAAAGTCCTAATAACTTCCGCTAGATAGAATTTCTTAAAACTTGTCCAGATGAGCCGCCAAAATGTTAAGGAATATGTGCGTGAGTGTGGTGCATTATTTTTTTACTAACCATAACTGTACCTGCACCCATCTCAGTCTGCAGCACTCCACGCCGCCTCCCCGCCCGTCACTTTCCCTTTCCTTCATACAGTAAAGGTTCAGGGATCAGGGTTCGTTGGCACTGGCACGACTTATCACCTGCGGGGCTTATTCGCGTTATTCCTTGTGTCACCACTGATAAGGAAGTCATACTCATGACTGATTGATCTTGAGATAAGGAGATATCTGGGTAAGTTTGTGCCAAGCATTCGACAACAAGGAATGCCACCACCTGAAGAGAGAGTCTCTCATGCCTCACCAATCCCTCGTACAATACAGACGAGTCTCGCAGCGGTATACTGAGTCCCCTCTGCAGTTGAATCTACATACAATAAACTTTCACAACTGCTATCTAAGTAAATTCAGACATGTTTAAAGGCATCCTCACCAGTCGCTATTGTTAAGCCTGAGTTCAAAGTATCCAGATGGAGGAGGCAATGAACCACCTCAGCTGGGAGAGGAGCAAGATTCATGTGGAGGCTGGTGAATTACTGAATCACGCCCGTCGCACTCCAGTGGATGAAATTATACTTTCTAGCAAGTAAAATAATACACTTCATTGTTACGCACTTCATTTTCGTTAGTCATCATCATCATTATTTTTTTTTACCTAGACACATAGCCTATCCAAGTGACATGCATAACCTTACAACACTACGAAGGAAAAATTATATATATATATATATATATATATATATATATATATATATATATATATATATATATATATATATATATATATATATATATATATATATATATATATATATAAACTTCGATAAGAATGGCATGCATCGCAATTAAATATGTCGTGTTAAGAAATAAAGAAATATAGATTCATAAGCCAGAATAAGAATGAAGTTATTCTGTTCTAAAGCCGTGAGGTGCAGGTGGTGACGCGTCCTAGTCACTGCATCTACCACAACACATGAGTAACACATGGACGTCACGTGACCTTGGTGAACCTTCCCTGCATCTCCGGCTCGTTTATGAAACTTCTTCGGCTGCCACTTTGTGTCGCAAACCGGTAAATTTCACAAAAGGTAGGTCAGGGCGCCTCCGTTGCCATCATTCTTGTGCGCCCGAAGCTCCAGGAAGCAGCCGCAGGTGCCTCCAGGTGCCTCTTGGTATCACCCTCCTCGGAGCCATAAATCCTATCCCCACGGAAAAAGAACAGGTTTCTCTGACAGCAGAACAATATTTTTCGCAGAGAGTGGCACGAAATTGGCTAAAACTCCCCACCTCTCACCGCCACTCGCCAGCAGGCTGAGGGGAGGCCCCGGGCAAGTAAATTCGGCGGAGCGACAGCTTTCCCGATGCGTTTAACTTTGGCATGCAGCGCTCACTCCCTACTCGCTAGTGATCAGCCAGGATGGGAAGGTCGACCCTTCTGCATCAATACAGTGGTTTACGAAAGGTTTCTTGTTTCATCTTTAAAAATGTTCAATGCCAGAATGCAATACATGTGGCAATTTACATTACTTCGTGCCAGCGAAAAGAAGTTAGTTATTCACTGCATATTAGAGCAAAATTTATAACTAGAAAAAAGAAAATTATCGAGCGAAACATTTGAGACATTCTTTACGGCGGTGAAAAATTATGGCCAGGACGTAAGCGCACGAGGCTGAGAAACCCAAGCTGGAGCGGCGAGGCTCATCCTCCCGTCCAGATATTAAATAAAGCCTGGAGGCCGACCCTCCTCTGTCCGCTGCTGTCCTGAAAGTCTCGAGGTCAACAGCCGAGCTCGAATATTTCACGTGATTCAACGCTGACAAAACGACCCATACCTACACCTGTGGAACAATTCTCCCATACTGAGGCAACAACGCTGTATGGCGAGCATCGGCCTCCCCGCTGGAGGTGCGTGGAGAACATGATGGTTACGTTAACACTAACCATAAATTTCATTCATAAACGTGCATTTAATTAGTATATCTACAAAGGACATGTAACAACCCAGTCACTTACCGTCTTTACCTCAAAGTAAATGTGTTACACCGTCCACTTGACATCACAATTCAAAATAAATGTCTCACGCCACACACGCACGCCACTGAGTTAAAACATGCACGTGGAGCAAAACCATCCACTTACCGGCAGAATTATTGAAGAAAAGATCGACGGCAGCCAAAGGACCGTAGGTGGAGGAGAGCCTGGAATCCCTGTAGCGCACTTTAATGGTGTAGTTCTCTAATGGGCCACGCAGGCCGTTTTCCTCGAGGTAGCGCACGGCCAACTCCACCACCGGCAGCACCTTCATGCGGGAGTACTGGTGGGACTCATTGCAGGGCACGATCACCGCCACGTCGATCACGCGGTCGTCGGTGTCTGGGTCCCCGGGTCGTTTCACCTTGGGCGGCTCGATGGCACACTTTTCCATCCGCGACGACCTCTTGCGGAGCTTCCTGCCGTCTATGAACGTGTTGTAACTACGGTCTTCGCCGGCAGACAGAAGCACATTTTCGCGGGATTTGCCTCTTCTCCGCGCCTCCCGACGGTCTTCGGTTTTCGCTCCGCCGCCTCGGGTTGTGTTCAGCTCACCGGAGGGCGAGGAGGCGTTCGCATGTCGCAGAAAGCCAACTACCTCGCCGGTGTCCCCAGCGGGCTCGGAGTCCCTGCTGGGGGGGCTGGCGAGGCGGCGGGCGCGGGCGTGGCGGTACCAAGGGGAGCGGGGATGGTGCAGAGTGTCGTCCTGGGTGAGCTGGTGTATGCCGCTTCCCCCCACTGATGCTGCTCCGACCACCACCCCAGCCAGGACCGCCGTTGCCACTAACACCACGCCCGCCCGCCCACACCAGACTGGCCACGCCCACGTCATGCTGCCCTTGACTCCTTGGCACCGAACCTTGTAACGGACGGCAACGTATCACTTATACAACCGTCTGTGGGAATGCTGGTGACACATCTTTCCCAGTGATGGATTAAAGAACGACACTGACACACGACACGCACTTCGCAGTCACAGGCTTTGCTGCGCCCTCAACGTCCATGACACCAGGCCGCGACCATTCCGACGCCTGGAAAGAAAGGAAAGACCACGTTAATATACAGATCAAGCACCACCTGTAGTGTAATTGTCAAGCATAGTACCAAGAAAATAAGAGAAAATTATTTAACTTTGTCTTCTCCGTTCGTAGTTCACTAACTTTTTTTTCTTTCAGGCTTTCGCTGTAGGTATAAAAGTGATGCGTCTTTACCATGCCTTTCGTTCCTGTCTGTCTCGCATCCACAACGTTATTACAATGCCTGCCTCCAAAAGTTTCCTGATTGCATTCAAGGCGGAGCGTAAGAACATCGAAAAGTCAGACGTCGCTTCTCAGCCAGCCGAACGGAGAGAGAGAGAGAGAGAGAGAGAGAGAGAGAGAGAGAAAGCCCGCAAAGAAGAGCAGCGTCATCAAGAGCATCGCTTGTCTCGCCGGTGAGTCGAATATGAATATCCAACATTCACGCAGCATCTCCCCCTCCCCCTCCCTGCCTCCGCCTCGCCTTCACTCCATGTCCTCTGCTAACTGTGTAATTCAGGCCAGGAAGCAACGAGCGGTGGCGCTTCATATATTAACGTGGTGTTGTGCAATATTTCATGACGCAATGTGTGTGTGTGTGTGTGTGTGTGTGTGTGTGTGTGTGTGTGTGTTTGGGCGAGCGGGTGACAAGAGCAGCAAGAGAACAACGACACACTCTTCAAATACCCTCCCTCTCCCTCCGCCACAGTAATCACTGCAGCAGGAAACACTACGCAACACACGCCTACCTCACAGCACGTATCTCGTATCACATAATCACTCCTCCATTTTTTTTTTCCCTCCAAACCCAAAATAACATGAAAAAAAAAAAAAAGGAATCGTTGCGGAACTTCCCTTTGTCTATCAAGCCCCTTTACATCTCCGGCGCCTTGAGGACTGGCTGGCTGCGGCGAGATCGAACACGAAAAACTGAGGCACCTATTCGTCTTTAGGGGAGTGGATGGTGCTGCCAAGTCAAAGAAGAGCCAATCAGACAAGGGTCATCCACAAACGCCATCCCGATAATGGTTGTTGGTCGGTTTGCGGTGGAGGGGAATGTGTGTGGTCTTGATAAGAAAGAAAAGGAGGTGAGTGATGGCAAGAGGATGTGTGTGTGTGTGTGTGTGTGTGTGTGTGTGTGTGTGTGTGTGTGTGTGTGTGTGTGTGTGTGTGTGTGTGTTATAAACTGCATTTTCCCAATATCCTCCTACATTCCTTTCCATTTTCTTTCTCAATAGCGATTTGCAGCCAATTTTCCCACGAGGGCTCCGATGCGAAAGGAGATAGACACACACACACACACACACACACACACACACACACACACACACACACACACACACACACACACACACACACACACACACACACACACACACACACCATAAAACATCACGTATGCTCTTCAGTACTTTACTTATCTTGGCATTTCCTTATCAACGTCAATGCCGGTGATAGGAAGTTGCCATTGACAGGATGAAGGAAACTACCAAAGCAACCGCGTGGGTGAGGGAAGTCAGAATAGAGCAAGAGGGAATGGGGTGATTGAAGGGGAGTGAGGGATGTGTTGTAACCCCCACCGCAATCACTAAGTTGTGTCGATAATGTGACGCGCAGCAAACTATGATGAAACCGAGTGAGGAAGGAGGGTATTGGGGACGATAAGCAGACAGAGAGAGAGAGAGAGAGAGAGAGAGAGAGAGAGAGAGAGAGAGAGAGAGAGAGAGAGAGAGAGAGAGAGAGAAAATGTGTGAGGGTGGCTTTGATTGCTTTACTTCGTTAGCTATTTTTTCAAAGTCTGATAAGCAAAGCCTGTTATGTAAAGTCTCTAATTACAAATTCCTAGAACATTCTCTCTCTCTCTCTCTCTCTCTCTCTCTCTCTCTCTCTCTCTCTCTCTCTCTCTCTCTCTCTCTCTCTCTCTGTAATAGGCCATAAGTTAGTCTCAGTCCGAGGTAGACACGAGTGGTTTGCGCCGCGTCTCGTGGGTTCTGTCCGGGACGCCTATTTTGCTGGCGGCTTAAAAAAGTTTGATGCAAGTTGCGACGTTGCTCAAGTTTTCTATTGCCGGGTTGTGAGCAGCGCGATAGAGAAGGAGGGGGATATGTGTGAGGCGCGGGACAGAGCGGGCCTCGTATGGTTATGTGTATGTTGGGGAAAGACAGAGTGGGGAACGGTAGCCGGGTTTTGGAGGATCGCTGCGGCTGTGGATGTTGTTTTAGGGACGGGACGGCGGTAAGGATTGTTTGGTGGCGCTGATGATGGCGCGTTCTCTGTATCGGGTGCTGGGGAGGGTGAGGAATGCTGGCTTGATGAGAATAGACTTGAAGATGATAGTGGTAAGGGAACTGAGGATCGCATTCTCAAGTATTTCGTCGCCTTACATGATTGGGACCTCTAGGTATGTTTTCGTTATTCCAGTGAGAGTTTAACAAGGATTCTACACCAGTAAGGGAAAAACACCTTTGATAACTTGACTCATCATCTTTGTGGTCTCTGAAAAATTGTCTAGGAGAACGAAAAACATTTGGGAAATTTTAGTTCTGGAAGTAATTGGAGTTTCAAGTGTGTTTTCAGGATTATAGTGATAGTTTGATATGGATTCTAAACGCTAAGAGGAAAAACACCTAGAAGAACCTGACTAATCATCTCCGTTTAGGAATAAGGGACTAAACCGTGCTGGAAATGGTCTGTAGACTAGCTACGGCATGAAGACAGTTACCACTTGCTGAGGAAGGAGATACGTGTGTGGGTGTGTCAGATGCGTGGGAGATGCTGAGATTCTGAGGGAAAGGAGGCAATGTTCAGATTCTAGTGGTGGGGCGGAATATGGTGTAGTGGGTAAGGCTGAGGGTGAATATTTCAGTATGTTGCTGGGGCGCGTAGGTGTTTGGATACCGGGGACTGAGAATTGGAGAGAGCAGTGAAGAGGTCAGTAAGGATTTATGTAACTTTAAACTACGCTATATTGTTCTCTCCTTCTTTTCCTTTGTGTTTTTCGTTTCTTCTTTTTTTTTTTCCTTCTATTTTTTTTCTTCTTCGTCTTCGTATTTCCTTTCCTAAGTTCCTCCAATTATCTTTCTTATCATTTCTTCTTACGGTTTAAACTGTTACAATAGAGGAGTAAAAAGACACCCCATAAATCGAACTGGAAAACTGTTCATACATGAACAGAACTGTACATGTACAGAACTATACACGTACAGAACTACATGAAAAATTGTTCATAGACATAATTCTGGCTACCATGGGAGTGCGGCCCTTCCTTAACGCACAGCCATCTCGTAAGAATTATTTTCACAGGTCAGTTAGATGATTTGTCGGGTTCTCATGCATATGTTCCCCGGTGATGATGCCGAGTCCTTGCTAACCTATCACAAAAATCGCAAAACCACTCTTGAAGACTCCGATAACTTCCACTAGAACCTATTAACCCTTTCACTACAAGTCATATTTTCCACAATTCGTTACGACTTTTTGTAACTAAGATTTTTGTACTTCTGTCCCTTATCAAATTCTGTACCCAGTAAAAGACAAAACTTTTCTCCCATTTTCTTTTTTTCTGGTTCACGGAGTAACTTACAGCGCTCTGAATGTTATCAAAGAAAAACCGTAGCAGAGTAAGAGTTAAAAGTATTGGAGGTAAGACATCGAAACCCTTTGAGATATGGGCCTACACCTCCAACTGAAATGCCGAAACCGAAAGAAGATAAGGAGTTACCGTCGCGTAAAGCTGATACCCTTCCGACTACCGACACGAGACAAGGGGACTCTCACTTTCACTTTTAAGACTATTTTCAGCTCTGTTTCCTTTATCTATTTTTTCTTCTTTCTTTTTTGGCGAGTTTTTATTTTCTGTGTTTGATGTTGTGTAGTATTATTTTTTTTTACCACATGTTTCCTTCGGTCGCTTTTAGTTATTTCTGAGTTTAATATTCTCTTTTTTTCATTCGTTTATGTTTATTCTCTCTCTCTCTCTCTCTCTCTCTCTCTCTCTCTCTCTCTCTCTCTCTCTCTCTCTCTCTCTCTCATCATATATACCAAACTCCACCCGCTTATTGACCAACTCACAGCGCCAGCATTCAATTAATCTACGCACTCTCACCACACACGCTTCCCTTACTTCCTGCTCCACTCACTTTTCTACCCTACATAAGCTCCCGGACAGCATTCTCGTACCTTTCGGCGCCTTATCTCCCCGTCTTTGAACAGGATGCGGTGAAGTTACTGTGATTTACAAGAGAGCTTTAGCGTTTCCAGTGATAGTCTGACAAGATTATATGGTATTCTGCAGTATCAAAGGGAAGGCGACCATGAGAACCAGATTAAACATCCCTGTAGCCTTTGAAAATAGTCCTGGTGAGGGTTCAGATCGTAGCTCAAAGTGTTTCAGAAAACGAATGCTGGGGTTTCCTATACCCGTACTACCTCATCTGTCTCCATCCATGCCAGCCAGTACCTCACAGCACCTCCCCCTCCCGCACCCCCCCAGCAGGCTCAACAGTTATCGCAACGACACGCACAAATCCCAGTTTAAGGCGATAAGATTAGAGTTTTAGTGGTGAAGCATAAAATTATAGTTGCATGTTTTATTGGTTTGACTAGAGGTGTGGGGAGGGGGAGAGTGCAGTGCGTGCGTGCGTGCGTGCGTGTGTGTGTCTAGCAGTGTGGGTGTTTCTGTCTGCGTTGTGTGTTTTTGTATTTGTTTTGTCTGTTTTGTATGTCTATAAATGCCTGTCTGTCTGTCTGTTTCTCTGTCTGCTTGTCTGTCTGTCTTTCTGTCTTTCTCTGTCTGTCTGTCTGTCTCTTATCACTGTACGCATTTTTTTTTTACCACTAATAATAGCAGTAGCATGACCACTATCACCATCAACATCACTACCACCATCATACACACACACCAATAAATCCTGCATTACTAATAGCACCACCACCACCACCACCTACACCACCACCATCACCATCAACATCAACACACCCCCAAAAACCACCCATCTTCACCACCTTTACTAACACCACATCCCCCCAAACGACACCCCTTACCACAGACACTACTACCACCACCACCACCAGCCATAATCCAACCAACCATTACCACTAAACCCCACAACACATCCCCAAAACAAACCCCTAACCACGTCCCACACATCGTCCATTACCGGGCAGCCATCACAGCCGCCGTCACCCTCACGTCTCCGCTGGTCTCGTGTGTGACCTTTCCCCCCACCGCCCACCAGTCAAAGCAACCACTCACACTCCTTCGAATAAAGAATCGTTCAATTCTAAGAGGGTATTGCTTCTGAAGGTGCGTGAAAGGAGTGACTGCTGTGCGTGTGCGTGTGCGTGTGTGTGTGTGTGTGTACAAGTGCTTCGTTCAACGCCCACACCTCCAGCTGCGTCGTCAGGTAAAGGAGCAAGGTGATGGAGCAGGTAGAACTTTCCGTCCCCCCCTCCCCCTGAATATTGCAATGGCTCTGGGACGGCCACGCGGCCCTCAGTCTACGGTCAGTCCAGCAGCAGCAGTGTTCCTATTTAATATTCCACGTCTTCTCTTGGGGTGGTGGTGAGTGAGTTGCCTTCCTCTCTTCTCTCTCTTGGTCCTGTTACTTTGGCTTGTGAAAGAGAGAGAGAGAGACAGAGAGAGAGAAATTTTCCTCACAACCTTTACTTTTGCCTTTCTTGGCCCTATCAGTTTGGTCTCTGGAACAGTGAGACAGACAGGCAAACAAACTGACAGACACAGACAGACAAGCAAAAAGACAAGCAGAAAGACAGAGACAGGGACAGAGACAGAGTGAGAGAATTTTTCCTCACAATATTTTCCCTTTACAGAGGCAGGCGGTGGAGTAGATTATCATTATAGGACCCGAAAACCGGGGTAAGGTGACGGGATGAGGGGATTCGGGTCACGGCCTCAATACTTCCACAGGTATCCCCCATCACAAGCTTACCGCGACCCTTCTGAGCCTTGACGTCTACCGCAATGAATTATTATTATTATTATTATTATTATTATTATTATTAATTATTATTATTGTCATTATTATTACCTTTTTTTTTTTTTTGCCGTCCGCCACTGTCTGAGAGGCGAGTCGAGGGGCCAGAACGGACTAAATAAGGGAAGAAATAGTAGCATTTTTCCCTTTGCCTGACAAATCGAACCACAGTTAGTAGAAATAAAGTAAATAATAGATAAAGAGATTGTAAAAAACATCGTGTAACCAATTTTTTTTTCCAGCCATTAATCTTGATACGCAGACTCTCCTATACTGAATCAGACAGTAAAAAGAAAACTAATGACTGCAAGAAGCCATAAAGAGGTTCTAATGCCTCCTTACACTTATTAATGATGATTTTTTTCTTTTCATCTCCAGGCGCCCATTCCTCTCCCTACTTATTCGTAAAGTTAACACAGTTGTTTTATTTTTTTTTTTAGCTAGACCTCGCCCACATTTCGGTGGTGCGGAGTGCTACTGTTACCCTCCACTGATCCACACGTTCCACGCACCCAATAACCCACAACGTCCAGCCTTCAGGTACATTTATGGAACAAAATCAATTAACATCCTGTACTTATTTTCACTGTGCTTAGCGTTTGTCCGTTTGTCCTCAAGTCTAAGTCCTCTGATCTACAGACAATCCCTAAGTTCTGCATCAACAGCCAAGACCTCTTTGTACACTACGAAAGTTCTTGCATATGGCCACTGGTTTGGAAGGAGGCTGCCGGTAGATTAGAGAACTTGAAACTGAAGAAACACATTAAATAAAGTAGCAAGGTTAGAATGTTACTCGACTTCTGACCTATACTCGTACGTAGTAGAGTGCACATCACCACCACCATCACCACCACACTGAGAAAGAGCACCACCCACTTAACGTACGTTACAAGTTCTTTCGAATAGCGGAGATTTGAATGGCGGAGATGGAGTGTTTGGAGTTTTAAAGTTATGGGGGGAGGTGGAGGTGTTGTGGTGGTAGTGGTGCTGTGGTGGTGTTAAGGCCGCGGGACTTCCACTACCGGGGCTCTAGAAGGAATGGTGGAGAGGTGGATGAGCAGCTTAGCGAGTGAGTTTCTCTTTGCAATCCTTCCGGGCGCAGGAGGACTCAAGAAGGCGGTTTGAGAGAAGCCATTCACTTGGTAAATGGGGATTGCATCTGTCTGTCAGTCTATGTGATGCGTCTCTCTCTCTCTCTCTCTCTCTCTCTCTCTCTCTCTCTCTCTCTCTCTCTCTCTCTCTCTCTCTCTCTCTCTCTCAAGATAAGGAAAGAAAGCGCAAAGAACACCATTGACAGCAACATATTCAGCCACTCAGTCTTACACACACACACACACACACACACACACACACACACACTGCTCAAACCCCCATGCTTACTTACTCGCCCCCCCCAAAAAAAAAGTATAAAAAACACTAAAATTCCATCAGATTTGTAACTCAGACGCGCCGCACGAAGTTCACACACCGATATTTCCCTCGCACGCTTTCTCCCACGCTTCCTCCCTCCCTTGGTAAGTCCCGCCAAGTGTACACCGGCTCCAGCTTGTTTCTTAGTGGGGCTGCCTACATCCGTCCCGCGCGTCCGCCCTGCTCACTCACCTCCACGAATCAGACTGACGCGAAGTCTTATCACTGGGAGGAGGAAAAGAGGGAGGGACGTGTCATAAAATCTGCTGCAGTATCACACACACACACACACACACACACACACACACACACACACATACACAGAGAGAGAGAGAGAGAGAGAGAGAGAGAGAGAGAGAGAGAGAGAGAGAGAGAGAGAGAGAGAGAGAGAGAGAGAGTACATACATGGCGTGTTAATGAGTTTCCCCCGTGATTTTTTTTCCTTTTTCCTTCTTTCTAGTGACGTGCTTCATAACCCATTAAAGCTAATGTTTTTTTTTTTTCATTTTCGTCTGTGTGTGTGTGTGTGTGTGTGTGTGTGTGTGTGTGTGTGTGTGTGTGTGTGTGTGCGTATACAGTGAGTTTATGTAAAACTTAAGCTAATTGCTCCCTCCTTCTCCTCCCTCCTACAACTTAGGGTTTTCTTTCCTCTTCCTTCTTCTCCTTCTCCTTCTCATCCTCCTTCTTAGGCTTTTCTTTCCTCCTCCTTTTTTTCCTCCTTCTCTTCCTCCTTAGTCATTTTTTTTCCCTTTCACTTCCACCTCCTCTTTCTCTTTCTCCTCCTTCTCCTCCCTTGTTTCCTCCTCCTCCTCCTCCTCCTCCTCCTCCAAAGTCACCACAATGTCTGACCCATTTACCTGTATGTAGTATTATCAGATATCGTTCATTTCCAGTTTGTCTCGCTAGTTCTCGCAACGTTCATCTGGGTGGTTCCCGTGTCCCGCCATTTGACGCCTCTTATCTCTGACGTCACGCCTTTCGCTGCTGTCAGGAAAACTATTTATAGTTATCAATTCACTTACCCATCTCTCTCTCTCTCTCTCTCTCTCTCTCTCTCTCTCTCTCTCTCTCTCTCTCTCTCTCTCTGGACCATATTCTGAAGCACTTTTGCGACGCACCTATAGGCTCTACTTGAAGTTACAAGATTTTAAGGGTGTTTTAACGGTTCTAGTGACAGATTGACAAGTCTTTTCAACCCGGCTAATCACATCTGTGGCCTTTGAAAATAGTCGTGGTGAGAGAGGAAATCGTTTGAGTATACAGGTCTCTCTCTCTCTCTCTCTCTCTCTCTCTCTCTCTCTCTCTCTCTCTCTCTCTCTCTCTCTCTCTCTCTCTCTCTCTCTCTCTCTGCCTCCATTGATTGTGCCATTCTGACAAGACTCAACAAGTGTGCCCAAGTGACCACGCCATCACCTCGCCCGTCACTCCTCACCCCGACATCCTGACAGGACGCTCGCCGCCGCACCGCACCTGACACCAAGCGCTGCATTGTCTCACGGAACCACGAGTACTGACTGTCTGATAAATTATTAAGGGGGCACTTACATGATGATGATGATGATGATGATGATGATGATGATGATGATGGTGATGATGATGATTGAAGTAGCAACAACAACACCAACACCAACACCAACACCAAATCCAACAACAACAACAACAACAACAATAATAATACGAAAATATGTAAGAAGAAAAAAGAAAAAAACATTCTCTCAACCCGTGACAGAATATCAATTTCCTCATTATCATCATCACCGTCACTACCATCATTACCAACAGGACACATACACATTGTGGTGAGTGAAGAGGGAAGGGTCCCTGCTACCTCCCTCTCTCTCTCCCTCCCTGAGCGTCCCACCTAGAGAACCTTCACACAGACACGTACAATAATAATGACCTCAGTTGTTGCGGCGCCATGAAATTAAATTAATTATCTACCAGGCAGGGATGCTCTACAGGACCAACCAACCCCCGCCCCGCAGCCACGACCATTGTGAGCGTCGCCTTCACCTCCTCCAGGAACCTTTTGGCTCCTGTGTGTGTGTGTGTGTGTGTGTGTGTGTGTGTGTGTGTAATTCACTAAGGCCTGATCACGAGCGGACCTGCAACCACCAGCCGTTACCCTCTCAGTGCCAGCTCAGAGCTCATTATTACTCATCATTGGGTAATGCTGTGACATGGAGAATTAAATTTATCTCCTAAGCTACAAATTATTAGGGAAAGGAGATTAATGTTATCTTCTCCTCAGCCATAAATTATTAGAGAATAGGATATTTATGTTGTTATCTTCTAAACCACAGATTGTTGGACAATTAGAGTATAGGAAATTAATTTTGCTTTTAAGCAACAAATCATTAGAGAATAGGAGATTAATATTTTTTTTTCTCATTTTCTATGCTACAAAATCATTCATGAGGCTCTAATACATAAATGTCTAAAATGCAGAAGGTGATTACGGGAAAGACTTAGTCTTGCAGTGAAAGGGTTAAAGGTTGTTGCACCCCGCGGCTGCTGTACACATCTGGGTGAGTGCTGCTCGTACTGCCTGCAGCTCCTTGCCCTGCCGTTCGCTTCGATTGTTGATAACATTCACATCATGGCGCCGGTCAAGGTGAGGTTAAGGTTACAAGGCAGCGCTGAGTGAGGAATACTCTCTCTCCATGATCCTTTGTTTTCCCACTTACGTTTCCTCCCTAGACATTTTCTCCTTGGACATTTCTCCTTTCCTATCAGTCCTAAAACAATTCTAACAAAAAAGTAACACTAATACTCGTTTACTTATAATAAGCAACAAAAATTAACTATACTACCATGAACTGTCAACTGTCAATCCTGGCTCACGGCATTTTCTCGGTGGTAGAGGTAGCGCTCATTCGTGCCTCTCTAACAGGGCCCATTATGACCTTGTTGTTGCTGTGTCATAATTTAATCACATGGAGTGTCCGGCTGTGACGTCACGGCGTGGTGGAAGTGCAAGGTGACGGGCAGCCTTCCACCTTCCCAGCAGCAGGTGACGTCAGGCCACTCAATACCACTTTCTGTGTTCCCTTTGTTGTAGTTGATCTGTCCATTCCATCCCTTTAGTTATTATATATATGGGATACCCGACAGCCACTGAATGCCACTATCATTGTTCTCTTTCCTGCAGCTGATGTTTCTATCCCCATCCTTTACATACTTACTGTATACTGACAGCTTCGCAATGCATCCCTCAGTGTTCCCTTTACTGCGGTTGGTGTTTCCATTTGATCCCTTTAGTGCTTTTTATACACTGAATGCCTGACTGCAGTTAAGTGGTTAGTGTGGCTGGCCTCTGATCCTCTTACCAGTCTCTAAGGGTTCGAGTCGCCCGCCACAGACTCGTTACCTCAGCTTTACGTTCATCATCCCAGGGGTTGATAAGGAAGATATTACCTTATGAGGTCGTATTCGACTTGTTGCAGCTGGCTGAAGTGGATGTTACTGTGAGTCTTTTCATGGTTCGAGTGGTATTTTAACAAGAATTTTGTATCGTCAATGGGAAAGACCTACGAGAATTTGACCAATTATATGTGTGACCTTTGAAAATACTCCCTATGAGAGAACGAAGCTTTTCAGAATGCGTATCTTTCCTTAGAACTTCGGGGCGATAAAAGTAACTGATCAGACACCCAGTACAGCGGGAGGGTTCAAAGTCACGAGACAATAAGAGCGAAGATACACAACAAAGCGCTGCAACACAACTACAGCGTCTCTGCGTTCAAGATAAGAGCACTGCGGCAAAGCATCCCATGACGTGCGATCGCCTCCTCACTCGACCTTCACACACAGCTGTACACCTTCCCTCTCCCTCCTGAAGACAACTAACTGGTGAAAGTCCGTATGAATGGTGTACCTTTATCCTACACGTGGCTTTCGTCTCAGGCGTCTATATAAACACTTCATACTGGACATATTTGTAGTAATATTCATCGCAAGCATGGCTTCTATAAAAAAAATAAATAAAATAAAATAAAATAACATGAAGACTTTAAAAACACTAACGCACGTATTTCCTTTTTTGTTGTCTTTGGCCAGAGCTCCTCTTACATAAAAAGTCAATAAATGTGACGCGAGAATGCTTGATACTCCCTTCAATAGCGCACAACGATCACCTGTTCGCGTCCTTCCCTGCATAAGCTACGGGCCGCTGCATAAAGGAACGCCTCGCAGTATTCACCCCGCGCATCCACACAGTTGATAATACTAAAAGCAGCCACGGCCTCAGGCGGTGCCGCTTTTAGCGTGATCACGTTACCTCGTCCAGGAGCAAGTCAATACAATTACCAGCTAAGAAATTAACTTTACCGTGAGACGAAGATACACCAGCCTGCTGAAAGAAACTAAGGAACTGGAGCAATTTTAATTCTTGATTCAACTATAAACATTTTGTATTAATAAAGCTGAACAAACTGAAAATTAATAACAGCACACACGACCCGCCCGAATGATGTTTTCTGTGAGCGAACAAGAGAACGGTAAACAAACTGAATGCAATCACGCGGTGCTGCACTGCGTGAAGCCTTTATTTGTGTGTGTGTGTGTGTGTGTGTGTGTGTGTGTGTGTGTGTGTGTGTGTGTGTGTATCCCTTTAATTACTATGGATTCTTATGCTTAACACACAGAAAAAAAAGAAAAAAAAACATCATGTGTTAGTTTAGAATATAATTTTGGAAGATCTCACTGACAGGAGTAATTAAGGAAGTTATAACGTTTTAATGCCTTTTTCTTTCTTTCTTTTTTTTTTTTTTTGTTAATGAATAGCTACTCAAATTAAATGCATCACACTTTCATTGGTAGCCAAAAGCGTTAGGCGAGAGAGACTAATAATGAATATATTTTATTAAAAGTACGTGCTGGTCGTTCCAACACAAGCTGCATCATCCGCGCAAAACTGCAGCTTAGCAAAACACACGGGGTGGTCATGGAAAAAAATTTAGAGATAGTAGCAGTAGCAGTAGCAGTAGTAGTAGTAGTAGTAGTAGTAGTAGTAGTAGTAGCAATAGCAGCATCAGCAGCAGCAAAGATACAACGATAATAATAACGACAACAACAATGACAATCCGTCCCGAACATACCAAAGCACTAAATAAGATGAAGAGCGCGTACTCAGCTTCCATTAATAATCTCAGGGGTGGAGGGAGGACTTAATGCTTAACTGGGCTGAGTCATAGTATGCGTCCCCCTTGCCTTAATAACAGCTCAGCCTGAGGGAAGACACGGAGTACTCACTGAAGCATTAACCTTATCTCGACCCTCTTACTCGTCACAACCGAAGAAACACCAAGAAGAGATGAAACACGAGAGAAGAAGAGAGAATAAGAGACAACAAGAAAGGAAGAAGGGAAAGAATGAGACAGTAAGAATAGAAGAAAAAAATAAGGCAACACGAAAGAAGGAAGGAAGGATACGAGACAACAAGAATAGAAGAAATAAAAATGATGAAACACGAAAGAAGGGAGAATAAAAGAAAATAAGAATGGAAAAAAGAACAAAAAAACACACTACATTCACCTTTCCCAGCTTACCTTTATGATCAAAGAACACTTAAATAAAACAATAAATAGATAAATACAAAATACTGGACTCGAACCCTGACTGAGAGCTGCGTAAATAGAGACATTAGCCAATAGCCAGAGCACCGCGACAGACGAAGCGCACGACTAGAAATAGACTGAAACACCTGCGAATGGTTGAGATGCCCATTCCGCTATGAAGTCAAGAGAGAAAGAGAGAGAGAGAGAGAGAGAGAGAGAGAGAGAGAGAGAGAGAGAGAGAGAGAGAGAGAGAGAGAGAGAGAGAGAGAGAGAGAGAGAGAGAGAGAGAGAGAGAGAGAGAGAGAGAGAGAGTTTGTGTGTATGACTGGCGAAGGGAGTGAAGAAGAGGAAGATGAGAGGTGAGAGGACGCCACAATGTTCCCCTCACTCTACGCAGAGTATAGTGTCCCTCTCCCTTTCCCCTTCTCTTCCCTCAATAGCTACTTAGGGGCGCAGCACTTCCCCTCAGAACCTAATTTATACCTTAATTGACTTATATTGCAAGAGTCAATAATGGCAATGTCAAGCTTCTCGCCGCTACACCAGGAGGAGGAGGAGGAGGAGGAGGAGGAGGAGGAGGAGGAGGAGGAGGAGGAGGAGGAGGAGGAGGAGGAGGAGGAAAAGGAGGAGGAGGAGAAGGACAGCAAACCAATGGGAGCAACAGGTGTACTAAAAACACCCTTAAGTAGTTCCTAGTGAGGTTACCCTTGAACACAGAACAATTGAGTACAATGCATCATATTACTTCTAATATGAGGAAAAACGCAGGTACGTGAAAAGGCACGTCTCCACCCATCCATTTTTTAATTCTTGTAGTGCTGGCTCCATTGATGAGTTATACCTTATTTAGTGAAAAAAAAAGACAACAAAAATACAACAAATTAGTACGTGACAAAGAGCAAGGAAATCTGCAAAAAAAAAAGAGTTCTAACTATATCAACAGTCGAATAGAGAGGAAAAGGAGAAATAGAACTGTAAGGGAAGTGATGGAAGATAGCGAATGTGAGAAGGAGCGATGAGATGAGCTGTGCCTGGCTAGCATCAAGGTAAGCATGGCGAGGAGCACCTGTTGTGATGTGCAAGCCGTCAGTCTCAGAATATCTATCAATGCAGTTTCATCAGCGAATGGGTCGGGAGCTTTCAACAATATTGACAGCAGCTTTCATCCCTTTCGCTGCTGAACTCTGGAACTCGGGACCTCTGCTAGCTTCTGTCTTCCTGTCCTCTTCTCCTCCCAACCTCCCTTTCTATGACCTGAACTATTTGAAAGCAGGCGTATCAAGATATGTGCTGAACTAAACTGGTCTCCGATTAGAAACTCTTTTTATTGTGTAACTTTTTGAGAGCAGCAACTTAGCAGACCTTCATACCGTTTTTTTTTTTTTTTTTTCATCCTCAGCTTACCTTATTCACACGGAAAAAGAATAGAATCGAGTAGAAATGAATAATGAAAAGCAGTAATAGCGGCGCTAGTAGTAGTAGTAGTAGTAGTAGTAGCAACAACAACAACAACAACAACAACAACAACAACAATCACAAGGAAAACCTGCTGTACGTACCAGTAGACAGCGACACCATAATCACAAAGTACCAACACCAGGACAGACATTCCGTCCACACTGCCACCACACTTCGTCATCCCTAATACGTCACCCACAGTGTAAATTCCCCCTGTCACCGCCTCTCAAAATAAATAAAAACTTTGAGTGACTGATGTTAACGAATTTAATATTTAATCCGCACACCTGCAACTGCATTTCATCCTACCTGGCCCTATCTTATCGACGCTGAGAAGTTTGAGCCGCGCCAGGTGAGATTCTGTCCCCCTTAGGATTAATTTTGACATAATCTTTGGTAATTAATTAGACGCTCTTCTCTTAGCTATGGGAGCAGTGTTGCGTCACGCACTCGGTGATCATATTACTGATAACATTAGGCCCGCTACCTTGTCCTCACAGTTCCTCCCTGTGAACCCGAGGACTATGTAATGGAGGAAAAGAAATAGAAGAGAGGAGAGGAGAGGAGAGGAGAGATGTGAGGAGAGAAGAGAAGAGAAGAGAAAAGAGAAGAGAAAAGAGAAGGAAAGAGGAGAGAAGAGAAGAGAATGGGAGAGGAGAGGAGAGAAAAGGAAAAAAGAGAAGGGAAAAGATGAGAAGAGGAGGAGGAGGAGGAGGAGGAGGAGGAGGAGGAGGAGGACGAGGAGGAGGAGGAGGAGGAGAAGGAGAAACATAAAAAACATCAGAAAATAAGGGAAACTTAAGAAGCCATCAGGCCTACACATGGCAATCCCTGTATGAAAATTAATATACCTGCCTATTCCCACCTTTCATCCCCATCCATACATGAATGAGGAATGGAAGCTGTATCATAGGTGGTCGTAATCAGTTAACACACCATCACATTGCCAGATCCAGAACTAAACACTCCCTCCACTGCAATACTCCACTAGTATAGCCACTGTCAACAGCCGAGTAACATTAAACCCACAAGACCTTCCACTTGTTTAGGTCCTTCTCCTTCAGTACTGTGCCCCGATCTCATAAGGATCAAATACTGTAATGGTCACGTTTTTTTTTTTTTTTTTCTTATTTTGTAACTGTCAGCAGGTCAGAGGAATGAAAATAAAGCAAAACACAAAACACAGTAGAAAACAGCGTCCAGAATTGTACCTTGCAACCAATGAGGTGAAGCCAAACAGCACACACCCGGTGGCCTACTCCAGGTGAACCCGCATCTGCTCTAATGATCTACCTGTGTAAGCTACTTTTCCCGGTACAGATGATGTAGCTTCCTAGAGCCTTTTCTTAGAGTCCCTGATTGAGGCGTCCTGGGAATTCATACTGGAGGAGGAGGAGGAGGAGGAGGAGGAGGAGGAGGAGGAGGAGGCCAAAGAGGACAAAGATAACGTAATAAGAATAAAATAAGATAAAAGTGAGACCTGCTGAAGGAAAGGGAAGATAAAACACACACACACACACACACACACACACACACACACACACACACACACACACACACACACACACACACACAACGAAACAAAATACAAATCGATAAATAATAAAATTCCTCGAGAGGCGCAGTCTCTCTCTCTCTCTCTCTCTCTCTCTCTCTCTCTCTCTCTCTCTCTCTCTCTCTCTCTCTCTCTCTCTTTCTCTCTCTCTGAGCAACAGTATATGAAGGTGACGATCTAGATAACTATGAATAGAAAGGAAAGGAAAGGAAACAAGGAAATAGAAAGAAAGGAAACAAAGAGAAAGACGATCAAAAGTGGAAAGAGAAAGACGGAAACACGAGAGGAAAGAGTAACAAGAGGATGAGGACAAGGAAAAATATGGAAGAGAAGGAAAAGAAGAAAAATAAGGAGGAAGGAAAAATGAAGAGGAGGAGCTATTCTGGCCTTCAGTACTGACTGACTGTAACACAACTATTTCCCCTTTTGGTCTTTCATTCCAATATATTCTGAATTGGTGCAGGAGGAGGAGGAGGAAGAGAAGGAGAAGGAGGAGGAGGGAAGGAAGAAAAGAATAAGAACAAGAACATGAAGAACAAGAACAATTACAAGAAGAAGAATAGAAAAGAACAAAAAGGAACAAGAAGAAAAGAAAAGAAGAAAAGAACAACAAACGAGAAAGTAAGAAAAAAGAAAACAAAAGAAAACGGAAAAAGTAAAGACAACTCCACCCCCCCCTCCAAAAAAAAAAAAAAAACAGTTGCGTAAGAGATTTCAGCGTATGCTCCTTCAGAATGGTCCTTAATAGCATATGTGGCAGAGAGAGAGAGAGAGAGAGAGAGAGAGAGAGAGAGAGAGAGAGAGAGAGAGAGAGAGAGAGAGAGAGAGTAATAGTGGTTAGTAACAAGAAAAGAAAAGGAGACCAGTTATGATAAGACATGGAAAATATAAAAGGAGAAAGACAGAAATACAAGGAAAGAGAATGGGAAAGAAAGAGGGAGAAAAAAAAAAGATGGTGCGTGCATGATTCAACAACAAATAAGGGGAAGAAAAGTGAGGAGGGAAGAGGAGAAAAGGAAAATAAAGCAAGCAGTTGGCTCAAGAATTCATATAAAGGTCTTGCTTTTCTTCCTTCGAGTGACGAGAATCGGAAATTGCCTTGAAGGTTTGCGGCGAGCTTAGTGAACAGACGGGAGACTTGGCACGACTGATATGAGGGCACACACACACACACACACACACACACACACACACACACATTGCACGACTTATATGAATGGTATTGTGAAAGAGAAGGAGGAGGAGGAGGAGGAGGAGGAGGAGGAGCAGAAGAAGAAGAAGAAGAAGAAGAAGAAGAAGAAGAAGAAGAAGAAGAAGAAGAAGAAGAAGAAGAAAAGAAAAGAAAAGAAAAGAAAAGAAAAGAAAAGAAAGGAGAAAAGAGAACGACGAAGAGAGAGAGAGAGAGAGAAAGAGAGAGAGAGAGAGAGAGAGAGAGAGAGAGAGAGAGAGAGAGCAGAAAGAAGGGAACAGACGTATAGATTTGAGTTCACTTGTGGCAGAGAAGCGGGGCACTCCTGGGGAAATGTAAAGAAAACAAACGGGAGGCTTCAAGAAAAAAAATAAAATAAAACTAAGATGAATAGCAATCCCATCTGACGAATGACAAGTAGAGAGAGAGAGAGAGAGAGAGAGAGAGAGAGAGAGAGAGAGAGAGAGAGAGAGAGAGAGAGAGAGAGAGAGAGAGAAACAGTGCTCCTACGTTAGCGTCAGTGGAGGAGGGAGGAGGAGAGGAAAGGGGGCGAGTGGAGGATGAAAGGAGGAGGCAGTAAGATGAGAGAGGAGGAAGGAGGGAAGGAGGCAAGGTGGGTGAAGGAAGGGTTGGGTCAGGTTTATGGTTTAGACAGGAATCGTACAGCAGCAAGACTCCCAGTGCCATAAAATTCTCTCAATTCAGCACAAGGACACGTGCACTTGACAGAATGAAAAGATGGGACTTCAAACAATTCCTTGCAAAATCACCAGGTTTGGTTTGTGTTTTGCTACATTATGGTTCCTGCTGAGCGCCACATCCTCTACTCTGGTTTCGGCGCCATTAATTCACATTCTCCCTCTTAGTTACGGCGCCATTAAGCCACATCCTTTCCCTGGTACATAAGTTCACACCCTTCCTCTTAGTTACGATGCCCTTAAGCCACATCCTTCTCCTAGTTATGGCGCCATTAATCGACATCCTTCCTCTTAGTTGCAGTGCCATTGCCACATCCTTCCCCTAGTTACGGCGCCCTTAATTAAACAACATGCTTCCCTGGTTTTAACATCCTTAAGCCACATCCTTCCCTTAGTTACGACGCCCTTAAGCCAAATCTTTCCCTAGTAATGACGCCATTAAATCAAATCCTTCCTGAGTTACGGCTCCCTGAAACGCACGTGTTCGAATCCTGGCCATGGTCACGATGTTACGAAGGGCGTCCACTCAGGGGTAATTGTTCCTTAATACCAAATAAAAGTTTTTCATTACGAGAGAACAACTTGGCTCTCATTCGTCAGGGGAACACGGATGTAAAAGCCGAAAATGAGTCAATGGCCAGTGACATGTGAATGGCCGCCTTCCTGAGCACCACCACGCAGCCTGCACCGGGATGAGGAGCACAACGAGGCACACGAGTCAGCAGGTCCGGAAGTCAAAAGCCCTGATTGTGTACATGAAGGGAATTTCAGCCGGGTTGTTTAACTGACCGAATAATTATGTAAAATGGTATCACAAACTTTTTTATGTAATTACATTCAATTGCAATGATTAAATAATGGCATAAAAGTACCAGTAGCCATGGTATATATATATATATATATATATATATATATATATATATATATATATATATATATATATATATATATATATATATATATATATATATATATATATATATATATATATATATATTCACCTAGCTTGTTCTTCCTGTCTGCCTCTCTTTCTATTTAGATGTAAGAGGGGGCTGATGCTTTATCTCTCAATCACTTCTGGTAATTTTTCCTCCATTATTTCAACTAAATACACACTCAGTCGTCTAGCACTTGATCGTACCTTAGTGTTCCTGTCTGCTTCTCTTGCTAGTTAGCTGTGAGAGGTGCCTCAAGGTTAATTACTCAATCACTTCTTATAATTTCTCCTCTGCGATTGTTCAATCCACTCCTATGCTTATAACTACAATCCCTTGTCTGATGGAACGAGTTACGAGTTTACTAAAAGGTCTAACATTCCCTTTAGGTTTCTTCTATACTTGCAGTTATCACTTCATAACGGTGGTCTCCTTCCAGTAAATTATCTTTATTTAACGTATTCAGGAAATCCAGGTGTTACCACAGTCTCAGAAACTTACTTCCCACTATAATCCAAATCCAACTTTCCACACGCTCGCCAAGCACTGGTAACTCAAGCGACACATTACTGGACTCGCCTACACGGCCACGCTTCTCCACTCCAAAGCCGCTTGCCTGCACGCAAGGTTTCATCGCAGTGGTGTCGTTACTCGGCTCGCTGTTTAATAGTTCCACATAGCCCGGCTCCCGGAAATAGTTTGTTAATATTATCGGAAATTGTTCTCAAAGTCCAATTATACTTGTGACAGACTAGAGATCCCTAATGAAACTCTATTCCCAGTTCGTTGCAACCATTAAAGTGCTCGAACCGCAAGTCGCCCCTTCGTCAGGATCCTGAGGGAGAAGATACCGGCTGGGTAAGTCCATGAGTTTTTTTTTTTTTTTTTTTCCTGCGCTGCCTGCCAGGAAAAAAAAAAAAAAAAGAAAGAAAAAAGAAACATGAAAAATCAGTCATAGTCGATCTTTGGTAACATTCAGAGAAGTATAAAAAAATAGTTTGCATGGACAGATAGAGTAAAGAGAGAGTAAAAGATTAACTTTGCATTGTCTAGGCTACAGAACTAATTAACGTGTTTTAGTACAAAAATGAGTGTCAAGAGTTGCAGATTATGGGAAAAGAATCTGTAGCAGTGAAAAGGTTAATGACCTACACATTGCCCCCTCAGGTTCTATGTTAGCCTACGTAACTCGGTTCTTCAGTTGAAAAAAGTACATAAATTAATAAATAACAAATAAGTTAATAGAACATGATTAAGTAAACAAGTAAATAAAGATTCCAGGAGGAGGAAAAAAAAAAAAAAAGTTTTCAGTCTCGTGGCTCATATTTTACACAGTAACGCGCGAGGGGCAGCAGCAAAGATGCATCACTGTATCGGTAATATCTTGGAATTGAAGTAAGATCAACCAAGCTGTGACTAGACTGAAAGCGACACGTAACCTTCGTCAGTCACCATTGTCTAACGAGGGTTAAACAAACACTGACAACACAGACATGGATAGAGGAGCTGGCAAACACACACACACACACTGGTGGGGAGAATACGCAAGGTACGGACCGGCGTCAGATTGGTGATAATCCGTCTCATGGAGGGTCGCTGCTACTATCAAAGACAGAGGAGGGCGGCTGGTGGTGACGTTGAGATACGGACACACAAACACCAGGGGGACCCACACATCTGTATTTACACATACACGCGCCTCCCTGAGAGGTGGAGAGGCTGTGGGGTGGCGCAAGACAAACACCTATCCGCTGACAGTAACCAACGAACAACGACTCGTGAGGGACACCAGGCGAGGCACGGAACCTATTAAGAGAGACTTGGATTCCGCTCTGCTTTACTGTACCAGCACAAGGCAAGGTAAAGGTGCGTGTAGCTTTAGCCAATTGTACCTACACTATTCAATTCTTACAAGGAGGGAAAAGGGCGCTGCTCTGTTTACTCCAATTCGCATCTCTGTCTCTCTAGTGCTGCCTTCCTTCAACGCTTGTCAGATCCTTCTTCCCTCTGTATGTCCCATCCCGTGAGGAGAGAACTATAGATGTGAGACTGATTGGTTCCTGGCAGTCTGATGAGGATTTGCTGCACGAATGGCGACACACAGAGCAAAGTGTTAACAAAGGCAGCCGTGAGTCGCGAGGAAGGTCCCGGGATGGAGAGGCTGCCCAGCTAGGGATACCTGATGAATGGCTGCATACCCCAAGACCCTTCCTCTTAAGTATCTACTCTCTATTGGGTTACTGGGGCGTGGTAATGTGTTGTTAACTCCATTAAACTCTCCACGGCAGACTTACGCACAACTGACGTGAAGGGAAGGACGCAGTGACACTTGTCTTACAATGTTTTCCTCTTCCTCCCTCCCTCCCAATTATCGTGTAAGGCTTAAGGCATCACAACATGGACTCTATACATTATGCCAGAAAGACCGGTCAGATTTTACAGCATTTCAATTACAAAGCTCAAATGTGACGATGACACCACCTCGGGGTCTGTGCTTGAGAGCGAACGCATCCACAGAGCGAACGTTCCCTGGAGGCGGCGAGGGTACGAGCAGCAGCGGCAAGGATAGGAAGAGAAGCTTGTATACTTCCTTGCCTGTACCGTAGATTCCCGATACTTCATCGTGGTATAGACATCCTCTTTTCCTTTCCTTTTTGTGCATTAAACCACCACGCGCTGCTGAGCCTGGCATACCGCTTGTGTGCCGATGGAAACTTCATCTTCCTTTAAAGGAATTTCACACGTAGTACTCAGGCAAGGATGCTTCAGAAATGCAAAATTTTCCCAAGTATTTTGTTCTTTGCTACAAACCGCAAACTTATCATTACGAAAACCAAGACAAAGTAAGTGCATTCACCCTTTCACTGCGATATACACCAATTCATGACACTAAAAATCACAGTGTAAAATCTCATCAGGCATCAAAAGAAAGAAGAGGGATTAGATGCTTAGGTATGGCTGGCGACCAAAGAGGAATACCCGAAAGTGGTTTGTGATAAAGGGAAGATGTGTCAGTAACGGAGAAAACGTCCGCGGGAGAAGCTCCAGAACGAAAAACGAGACGCGTGCTGGGAAACAGTAAAGGCGGCCAAGAATGGGTTCAGCGGGCTTATGGTTCTTGAGTACCTGCTGGACTGCACGAGGATCCCTGGAGCCCAAGCATCCTGTGGGAAGCAGCCTAAGGAAGAGGAGGGTGGGCTTTGTGGTTTTGTGAGAGGCGACTGTGTTTCTTGTTACATACGGAGAGTGGCGCTGACAGTCTGGCGGGACACCGGGTAGGCCTACATGCCGTGTTTTTGTACATTCGGATTAGGGGGAGGACTTTTAATAATTTAATGGTGGTGGTGAAGATAATAACTGACGATGAAGATGATGATAATGATGATGAAGATAATGACTATGACGATGATGATGATAATGATGACACATTAACAATGATTTTTTTTTCCTTTGCATAGAATAAAGTTCAAAGAAACATTAAACTGAGATGCTCGCACATTGTCACATCACACTTATGTTTATTAGGTAATTAGTTAAGAAACAGCAGTGGGATGATTCACGCATATACATACATACGTATATAACCTGTTTGGTATTACCTCATTATTTGCAGCTTTTCATTATTTTTTCTTTGTTTTCCCTACAATAAAGTTAATGAGGCAGCGCACCAAGTTAGCTGTGGTACACACCGATGTTCATCCTCCGGGACGGAATGGCGGCACTCACGATGTGACGCGTCCTGGTGTCACTAAACGCCTGCACATCTCATTCCCAGAAAGCAGAGGAGCAAACCAAACATATTTCCCATAAGATTTCGAAGAGAATGTCACGACTTCGCTTACTCTAGTGAAACAAAATCACGAGTATAATTATACAGACTATGATGCCAAACTTTTAAAGCTTCAAAACGCTAAGTAGTTTCTTTCGAAGGCTGGACCTGCGCCACTACCTGGCTCCAGCAGACGTGCCTGGCGATCTCCTAACGAGAGACAAGAAATGTCGCTGGAGGCAGAGTCGCTGGAGGCAGAGAGTCATTCCTACGTTGATGACCAACTAGCTTATCGAATTCTGAGAAAACGCCGCTCATCGCCCATCAGCGCTGAGCTCCTGGGTGATGGCAGGCACTTGCCTCCCACGCTGAGTGGATGTGTGAGGCGCCCTTCTCGGTCTCTTTTTCTCGGAGACTCACCGAAATACTCCTAACTGCTGTGTTGATGGCTAAGGAAGGCAAGAGGGAATGTGCCAAGCACCCAATGACACCGTACTCTTGACCAGGAACGACCTTCACCATCTCGACGCCATACCTTCCGTCTCTTTGAGGCACTACGAGGGAACACCTGTCACCCACGCATGGTATCAAGAGACAGACAAAGGTACATTTTCAGCTTACAGCAAAACAACTAAAAAACAAATATTCTGGGGCAGCCCACCACCATGTTTGTGGTGAGGCACATCCTCGTGTTTCTCATCGCTCCATTTCTTCAACAACACACTCACAGTCCTTTCATTGCCAATAGTTATACGGCTCTCTCTTTTTTTTTTTTTTAATATTTAGAAATTCTAATGAAACTAATATTTGTACAATGTAATCGCAGCCTGTATATTTTCCAGGCATCATACATCACTTCCGCAGAACATTGTTTAAAACAATAAAAAACCGTTTTGTTAGCCGAAGGAGCAGTCAGAAAAGATAACTTTACCTCATCTCAATGTGTCAAACACTGAATCCGTTATTCTATGCTTTCAAAAATATAAGAAGGACTAACCAAAGTGCCGTGCAGCTATTTTCTTCCGGCAGATTTTTTTGAAACCGAGGAGTGAGTTGCCAGATTGTGCAATGTGACGCTCACGTCGGCGGGAGTTCTAATCGGGAGTGCCGCTGACTGTAGTTCTGACACCGCCATCAGTGGTTAGAATTTGTATTTAGTAGTAGTAGTAGTAGCAGTAGTAGTAGTAGTAGGCACATATCTCTCCTTAGTTTTGTCCGTTCAGTTACACAACTTATCGAAATACTAAATAATCACCCTGAAAACTACAGCAAGACTCGTTCATTCCGCCTCGTGATCGTAATCTCACGAGAACATTCTTTCTCAGCACCGTCAGGAAAGAAAGAGCGTGGGTGTGCCTCAAAGTAGTGTTCCCTAGGCAAAGATTCATTCCGGGACGTACACTTTTACTACCGGTGAAAGGAGTTCCATTAGAGCTACGCATTCTCTCACCAAAAATCAGAACGAAATAATGGAAGGAAAAATATACACAGTTGATGTCTCTCTGAAGGAACTATTCCAAGAGGCTCGACATCAAAGCTTTATGTGGAAAAAATCTCCCGAGAGAGACTAATTGTATTACTTCAGTTCTCCGTTGTCACAAGAAAATGGGTAAAACTTTCGTGTATATAGCAGAGGCTTCATAGCTAACGGTTGGTCTGTATGGCAGTCTGGCTGGCTGACCGGCGAAAGGCGGGAACTGACATGCAAACACCAATACAAGGAGAGAGAGAGAGAGAGAGAGAGAGAGAGAGAGAGAGAGAGAGAGAGAGAGAGAGAGAGAGAGAGAGAGAGAAAAGCGAAGTGTGCTGAACTATTTTCATATAAAAAGTTGACATCTAACTTTTCTTTCTCCTCTTCGTTTTCTTGACTCCTCCTCCTCCGCCTATATTTTTTTTCTGTTTCTCATGACAATCGTTAAACATCTTACTCTTCATTCCTATCTTAGTTCTTCTCCTCCTCTTCCTACTTCTCGTCGTACTGATAAACTCTCCTCCTCCTCCTCCTCCTCTTTCTCTCTCCATGGCAATCGTGTTACTCCTTCTCTTCATTCCAGTCTTAGTTCCTACCCTCCCCTTCCTACTTCTCGTCACATAACAAACTTCTCTTCTTCCTATTCCTATTCCTCTTCCCCGCCCTTCCTTCGTACCACCTAATTCTTCTCCATTATATTATACGGCTCAATATCTGGAATTTCTACCCTGCCAGTTTTCACTTCTTCCTCATTTCATCTTCCTTCACCGTCATCCCCATAGTCTGACCCCCAACTCTCTCTCTCTCTCTCTCTCTCTCTCTCTCTCTCTCTCTCTCTCTCTCTCTCTCTCTCTCTCTCTCTCTCTCTCTCTCTCTCTCTCTCTCTCTCTCTCTCTCTCGGCAGGACAAAAGGGCCAGAGGTCAGTAGCAGGGCCGGAAATTCTCTTCTTCAGGACTTTACAATGGAAACAGAAACTGCGACGTGACTCACACCCACGCAGCGTCCTCCTTCTCCTTCTCTCCCTCCTCCTCCTCCTCCTCCTCCTCCTCCTCCTCCTCTTCCTCCTCCTCCTCTTGTTATTGTTATTGTTGTTGTTGTTGTTGTTGTTGTTGTTTTCTTCTTCTTCTTCTTTCTGTTGTTGTTCTTACAATTGTTCTTCTGATTCTTTTCTTCTTGATCTTCTTGTCCTTGTTCTTTTTCTTCATCTTCCTCTTGTTCTTCTTGTTTTTTTGTTCTTTCTTCATCTTCCTCGTATTGCTCCTTTTCTTCATCCTCGTCTTCCTCCTTTTCCTTTCTTTCTTTCTCCTCCCCCTTTCTCCTTCTCCCTAAACATCCTTTTCTACTTCCACCCTCGCCTTTACTATCCTACAACTCTTTCTCCTTCCTCTCCTTTTCCTCGTCTTTCCCAAACTTCCTATCGTTCCTCCTGCCTCACCTTTACCATCCTAGATCTCTTAATTTAGATTAAAATACTTGAGCAGCTTTTCCCAAACAGCTTCCTAAGGGCGAACAGGTCTGCTGCTGCTTGTTCCTCACTTGTGTTCCTGTTTCTTCTTTTCTATCTCTTCTTCATCCCCTTCGGCGCAGTCTTTTCCCTACCTTCGTCCCCTTGTCGTCTTTCCTGACACTTGTCTTCCTTCTGTTCTATTTTTGCATTTTTCATCTTTCTTGTTTCCTCTTCCTCTTTCCTTTTTTTTTCTTTTCCTGCTCCTGATTCTCTCTCTCTCTCTCTCTCTCTCTCTCTCTCTCTCTCTCTCTCTCTCTCTCTCTCTCCTCTCTCTCTCTCTCTCTCTCTCTCAGCATTTTTTCTTATACCCGTCTTGTACCTTCCTCCTCTTCTTCTTGCTCCTCCTCCTCCTCCTCCTCCTCCTCTTCCTCCTCCTCCTCCTCCTCCTCCTCCTCCTCCTCCTCCTCGCTCACTAGGTTGCCAGTGAACCATCAAAAGGTTACTGAGACGCGAAGATAAATGAACTATTGTCAGTAGTTTCTCAAAAAAGAAGAAGAAGAAGAAGAAGAAGAAGAAGAAGAAGAAGAAAAGAAAAAAAGAACAAGAAAAACAAGAACAAGAACAAGAGCAAGAAAAAAGAACAAGAACAAGAAATAGAACAAGAAATAGAAGAACAAGAAGAACAAGAACAAGAAGAAGACCTCGATAAGAAACCGTCCTCTTACTTTATCGAGGAGGAGGAGGAGGAGGAGGAGAAGGAAGAGAGAGATCACCATCATTCTCTCTCTCTCTCTCTCTCTCTCTCTCTCTCTCTCTCTCTCTCTCTCTCTCTCTCTCTCTCTCTCTCTCTCTCTCTCTCGCTCTCTCTCAAGATTAGAGTGGAGGCAAGGGACGGCAGGGAGAGGCAGATCTTACGGTTGTTTTAATTCCAACGAGCCTATTAAGCATGTCACATTTCACAAGGAGGACAAGGACACAAGAGGAGGAAGAGGAGGAGGAGGAGGAGCCGACGAAAGAATAGCAACACAAAGGAAAATAAAGGGAGAGAGAAGGAGAATGGGAGAAAGAAACGACAGAGGAGGAGGACGAAGAGAACGAGTAGGACGAAAAAGAGGAGGAGGAGAATGCGAAGGATATGGAGGGAACAGAAGCAAGAGGCAACGAAAAAAGTAACTGGATCAGACGGAGGAGAAATAACATGAAGCTACAAGAAAGAGAAACAAAGGATAAGGAAGCGAAGGAGGAGGAGCAAGAAAGCAAACCAGACAGAAGCAAAAGTGAAAGGAGTAGCTGGACGGGAAGCAAGGAGAAAGGAGAAACAGCAGCAAGGAAAAAACGAGCATGGAAGGCATGGAAAGGCTGCACGTGAGAGAATTCCAGCGTCAGGGAGTTCCACGGAAATAAAATACGAAGATATCTATAGAGGACAAAAAAAAAGGAAGGGGGAAATTACTGCAGGAGGAATCATTGAAGAAATAACCGTGAATTCTGCGATGCGAAGGGAAAGAACAGAGGGAAGGAGGAAGGAAGGAGAGGGAACAAGCTTAAGAAAAGATAGAATACATATACATATATAGAGAGGGTTGGAACTACCCGATCGTGACTGTTTATTTGACGGAGGAGTGAAGACAGCCAAGACGAGGGAATGCAAAGAAACGAGGGAGGGGAGAGCAAACTGACACAAAAGATGCTAAATAGGGCTGGCAGCGAGGGGCAGGGGAGCGGGGCGGACGCAGGGCCCCTGAATCATGCAATATTTTCAGGCCAGGCAGACCGAGAAGTGCGCGCGACAGGGATGCACCTGATGCTCGGCTGTAAAAGTTTTCTCCTCACGTTCCCTGTCCCCCGAGCACACCTGCACACCACGCATTATCATTATTATTTTGTCGCACAAAATTTATTTCCTCTACACTATTGTAGTTATCTCCCAAAAATTCTGTTCGGGACATCACCACTGCACTGGGTCACCCGTTAGAATGTTCAGTGTGCATTGTCATTTAAGGAATGCTGTTCATTTTATAAGGCTGAGGTGCTTTTATAAACTTTTATACGGATTGTCTAATCATTTACGACAGTATCTTACAGAAGTGGTGTGCTAAGGAGTGACGGGCTGAAGACGTCTGACTTACAAAGGCGACGGGCATCAGGCGGCACCTCGGTCACGACATAAGAGAAAAACAAGAGGCAAGAACACTCACTGGCTTCAGGTCCATCGGATCACTGCTGCTCTTAGTGACCCTGATAAACTCCTACGAGTCGAGATCGTTCTCCTCGCCTCGGCACGGAGAAAAGTTTTGTTACCGATGCAGCAAGACACGAGTCGGTGGCTGGCCCTGAGGTGCCGGCTGAAGGAGGAAAGAGGAAGACTTACAAGGAGTTGGTTGAAGTTTCTTCCGGTAAGGATAAGGGTCGTCTGCAGCCGTCAGCGGGAGACGTAGGGATGACAAAAAAAAGTTCTTGTTATTCCCGAAAGACAAAAGTCAGTGCACCTCGAGACAACTCCAGAAACGCCTCGCAGCCGACAGACTCAGTCCTGTGGGAATGCAGGAGCGGCAGCGACTGCAGAGCCTTGCAAGGTTGAGAGGAACGACGACTCGGGAGCAGAAGCGTGGCAAAATTTCATCATATCTAGATTTGCAAAGACGAAGCTCCATGGGGCTCCTTCCGGGGGCTCATAGCCAACTGTTTCAATAAACTGCGATAAAGCTAAAAAAAAAACTGTAACAGTTTTCTTGGCGCAGAGGGACTGCTCTAGGGGACTGCGGCACGCTGATAAAGGATGACTAATGCCATCAGTAAAAGGCAGCAATCAGACTAATTAGGGCTAATGGGTGGCGGTAATTACTTTCCAGCACTGCTGAGACCCAAACTGTTTTCTTTTATGGCGATGCAGCAGTGTGGGGCAGAGGGGGCGTGGGGGAGGAACACACACGCCACCACAAAACCAGCAGGGAAAGGGAAAGGAAAAATGCAAATACCACCAATATGACCACGACATGACGGATAACCCTCTGCTCCGAGGCACACGTGTGTGTGTGTGTGTGTGTGTGTGTGTGTGTGTGTGTGTGTGTGTGTGTGTGTGTGTGTGTGTGTGTGTGTGTGTGTGTGTGTGTGTGTGTGTGTGCGTGCGTGCGTGCGCGTGCGTGCGCGTGCATGTGAGTATGTGTATTCCCGCATGGAAACGAACACATACAAATACACGTAAAGAAAAAAACGACGAGGGAGAGTTGAGGTGAAGCATATGTGGTGCGGGGAAGCTGCACAAAAATATGCAGAAAAAATAATATCCCTGCATAATGGCGGCGGGGTGCATGAAGTGAATCAGGCAACTCCACCACGGAACAGCGGACTAAGGAACACTTGAAGGGAATGCCTGCAGCCTTTCACAGCCCGCCCTTCGTGAGCCTTGTGAAGACGAAGCACAAATATAAAGAAGACTGGGAGTGATGGATGAGGAGGAAGAGATGTAACCGTAGGATGGACACGCACGCCCTCTTGCTGCAGACGTGAAGCATAGCCTGCTGAGGAGAGGCCCGTGACGTGGTGTGTGGGGAGAGCAGTGGAAAGTAATAAAGGTGTTTATGTCCCACAGGATGAAAACACTGGGGAAAAGTTAGGGTAGTAATAATGTACATAACACATTGCCCGCTGGAAACGCTTGAGCATGGCGGCGAAGGACAAACGATGAGAGAAACAGAAAGGAGAAAGGAGAGGTGAGAAAAATGAAAAGAAGAATAGGTGAAGGAAACAAAAAGACGAAACTGAGTGATTGCTTGATTTAGGAATACTGACATCTTGTAGCAACCAAGTTCATTAAAAAAAACAAATTAAGTACTGAAATACTAAAAGTTTCTTAAGATACAGATGAAATTACTCAAAAAACTAGTTTCTGACTAGAGGAGCGGGAGAAAAGGAGGTAGAGGAGAGGTGATTGAAAGAGGTGGGAGGATAGAGATGCCAGGGAAACAGTAAGGAAAGGATGGAGGGTTATAAGGTAGAGTTACAGAGGCGAGCACAAAGGCGTGCCGCGGCGGTGTAAGGGGCGTTCCAGCGAGTGATGCCTTCCTACCGCGGGGGAAGGATTGAACTGTACGGGAAACACAGGACCGCGAATCACCTAGACCAAGCACCGTCACAGACACAAACTGCCTGAAGGAAGTATATGATTCAACTCTCTCTCTCTCTCTCTCTCTCTCTCTCTCTCTCTCTCTCTCTCTCTCTCTCTCTCTCTCTCTCTCTCTCTCTCTCTCTCTCTCTCTCTCTCACACACACACACACACACACACACACACACACACATATGAGCGGGTAATACGGGAGGCAACAATGGTGATCCACATAGGAAAAAAAAAAATGCTCATAATATCTAAGTTTAGCACGCTTTTCCAGGGAGGACCACACGTGCCGTCCCGCCGTGTATCGTGCTGATGGTGGGTGGGGGTGGGTGGGGGTTGGTGTCGGCGCGGCCAGGTGTTTATGGCGGCAGTACCCTTTTATGGCGCTTTACTCAACGGAAGTCCAGCTCATTAAAGTCAAAATAGTAGTTTTTTTTTTTTTTACTGGGGGGGTTAATCGTTAAAAAGCCTAGTGTTAAGAACATAAAAAGTAGTTAATTCATGAACGTAACGGTTCAAATTCGTCGGTGATATACCATATATGAAGTTAATGTTTTTTGTGAAAGATTGTTCGTGATCTCAACAACAATGCCAGCTAAGTACCAGGAACAGCAAAAAGACCACAACCAATGAATTTCGAGGTATTGACATACTGAGAGGCGATTCATGAGGCGGTATAAAGAGAAAGATCATCCACAAGTCTAACATCAAAGCAAACACAGCAGTGAAGATGGAGGTCAAAGAGTGCACTGACAATACCCACCTAACCCACCCACCCACCGACACACACACACACACACACACA
>NC_087153.1:8695000-8715000 GCF_035594125.1 Scylla paramamosain
TTAACTCGCCATCTGTGACATTCAACAACTGCCTCTCCCACTCCCCAAAGTTCCCTCCCCTTTCCTTTACCAGTCCTCTCCTATTCCCCCTTTATCTTTCCTTTGCCTCCTTCCCTCAGCCTCTCTCCCCATTATTATCTCCTTTCCTCCTTCCCTCAGCCTCTCCCCTTCCATGCTCCCTTTCCCTCTCCAAGCTCCCCGTTTATCATCCCTTCCTGCCTTTCTCCTCTTCCTTCTACCCGTCTATCCTGCATTTCTTCCCCTTTCCCCTCTCCTTATCTCCCGTTCATCCTTCCCTTTTCCTCTTCCCTCATCCCACTTTTTTATCCTCTTCTTTCCTCCTTTCCCTTCTCCCAGTTTAACCTACCTTTTTTTCTTTCCCCTCTCCCTACCCTCTGTTTATCCCCTCCTTTCCTCTTCCCTCCCCTCGACAAGTACCCCGTTTTATCCTTTACTCCTTCCCCTCGTTCCACTCTTCCAGTTCTTCCGTTCTCCCCCCTCTCCCCTCCTCCTGCTCCCCGCGGTGGGCTCCTCGCTCACCTGCACCGGAGAGACACGAAATACCCATCACAGGTGTAACAGGTGGTGATTAATACAGAGGTGTGCGAGTTTCACCTGTCTAGCTCTCTGTCTGTCTGTTTGTTTTTGTTTGTTTGTTTCTCTCTCTCTCTCTCTCTCTCTCTCTCTCTCTCTCTCTCTCTCTCTCTCTCTCTCTCTCTCTCTCTCTCTCTCTCTCTGTCACTCGCCGCGCGCGCACACACATGCACACGCGCGCGCACGCACACACACACACACACACACACACACACACACACACACACACACACACACACACACACACACACACACACACACACACACCAAAAGGCAAAATCATGCTAGCAAATTTCCATGCTAATCAACAACGACAAAAAATAAATAAAAAATAAATAAATAAAATTAATAAATAAATAAAGTAAAAACGAAAATAACTGACGCCATGACACTAAACCCAAAAATAATTCTGAGTCATTACTGGAGCACTGCCGACACGTGGACAAATACACCAAAACATACAATAATACAAAATCAAATAGAACATCGATAGCACGTATCAATCTGGAAGAGTTCGGATGGACGAGTGTGAATTTTGTATTTTGAATAGGAATACGTAGCAATGAGCAAAATAGTGAGAATCAACAGGGGAGAGACATTAGTGTAGGTAGCTTTATGTATGTTTTGTTTTTTGTTTTTTTAATGAGAGTTTGGTATGTGTGTGTGTGTGTTTGTGTGTGTGTGTTTAATATGTGTGTGAGCGTGCATTCTCCAAACTCTCATTTATTTCCCAAAGTTATCACGTTTTCCTTACTTTTGCTTACTTTACTAGTCTTTATATATTTACTTTTGCTTACTTTAGTAGTCTGTATGTATACGCATTCACTCCCAGAGCAGCGCGAGGAGAAGCTTGGAAGTGGCGCTGCAAATATAAGAAGCGAGATTAATTACGGAGAAAATTAAGAGCAAACACTAAAAGGAAATAACTGCAGGCCGTAAACTGCGAGAACAATAATTAATTAGGAGAGAAATGGCGCAATGTAAAGCAAGAAACGCTGATGAAGAAAACGAAATACATGTTCAGTTTACCCTTTATGGTCAACGTAGCTATGTATAAACTCTGAAGTGCTTTAGTGTGATGAGAGTACAGCAGGGAGGGTATTTGTAACACTTGGCTCGTATTTCTTCTACCCACTGCTATTTCTCTCGCTCAAGGAATTATTAACGTAGCGGATAAAGAGCAAAATGTTTGGGATTCGTGTAAATGTTCTTTGTGTATTTCCCGAGAGTAGTCATACCACCTAGTCCAGTTTCGTGCCCATACATTGAATTGAGATTGATATATGAACTAATGATTTTTTTTTTTTACTATATTAAGACAAATGATATATATTTTACTAGTTTTCTAAGACGTTATTTTTCTATTTACTTTTTTTCCCTTATTCATTTATTTATTTATTATTCTTTTACTATATTAAGAACCCAAGAACAACCGTGAATGCGTCGTTAGGTGAAAATAATTGTCTGATACTTGCTTTTTTTTCTTTTTTTTTAACAGCTTACATAATATAAATTTCATTCTTTGGGGAAACTGTATCTAACCCAGTCAAGCTCACCGGCCATTTATTCCATTCCCCTCCCCCCCCTGGTTAATGAATGAAGTCTCCAAAAGGTAAAATAAAAGGCAATATGAACTCAAATGTGAGTCCAACAAACCCAGCCTCGTCGTGCAAGTGTTCAATTATCGCGCGAGGAAGAGTAACAGTGGGCCTGCAGGTTTTGCGAGAAGCGGCCCCTGCAAGGCTGAGTGGGTGCAGGTGCAGGAGCCGGGAGTGAGATGAGCCGATAGTAGGGAGGACTAAGTTATGACGAGAGAGAGAGAGAGAGAGAGAGAGAGAGAGAGAGAGAGAGAGAGAGAGAGAGAGAGAGAGAGAGAGAGAGAGAGAGAGAGAGAGAGAGAGAGAGAGAGAGAGAGAGAGAGAGAGAGAGAGAGAGAGCTTCCGAGAATAGTGCATTGACGGACACACCTGGCGAACAACACCTGGCAATGGGAAATTTGGCGGAAGGGAGAGGGTGAGAGGGTGTATGGGTGTGATGAGTGGCTACTCGAGGCTGGGAGGGAAGAAGGTGTTAGGGTGTGTGGGTGTGATGACTGGGATACTGATGGGTGTGGCGAAACGATGAGACGCTCCAGCTGAACCGTCTGATTGGCTGACTGATAATGAGAGCCGCCGCAACACTGAGGCAATTTGCGCTTAACTAAAGAAGTGTGCTGACTGATCTGGTACTCTGAGTTAAGGGGCGACTTAATACAAAATAAATGGGAAAATAATAACCTCTAACAAAAAAAAACAAAACAAAACAAAACAAAACAAAAAAAAAAAATATATATATATATATATATATATATATATATATATATATATATATATATATATATATATATATATATATATATATATATATATATATATATACTCGTATATATATATATATATATATATATATATATATATATATATATATATATATATATATATATATATATATATATATATATATATATATATATATATATATATATAAATTTCAATATCGGAAGGGGCGACCTGATACAAAATAAACGGGGAAAACAGCAATTTCTAATAATAACCTCTATATTGGAAGGGGGGACTTTGATATACAATAATAACCTCTAATCATAAAATCTAATGATAACCTCTAACAACAGCCTCTATGATAGCCTCTACATTGGAAGGGGGAGCTTGGTACAAAATGAAGTAGAAAATAATAATCTCTACACTGGAAGAACATGTATTAATGAATAACTCACCTACAGCTACTCTATTTTGGTGCTACCGGCTATAGCCTAAAACAACGATCTTGCCCAATATACTGAAAAGTGAAGGAAAATACTTTAGAAAACAACTAAGACGCAAGTTTAAGCTGGCCAAACAAAGCCTCAATCTAATTCAACCTAACCAAACCTAACCTTATCTTATCTAACTTAATCTAAACTTACTACGTTAACCTTACCAGTATATTACACCACATCACATTACGTTACATTATGCTACCTAACCTAACCTAACCAAACCTAAACTCAATTTATCTAACCCACTTTAAACTTATCTATATCAACCTTACTTTACCTCAAATTCCACTACGCTACTTAATCTAACCTTACCTAATAACACAACCTTACTTAGCCAAACCCTGTACGACCTAACGGTAATAATAAAGACAAACGACTCATGCAAACGGCCACAGGTACTGCATGTTGTGGGGTTTTCACAGGCCATTAAAGTTACCGCTTGTGAACTTGACTCATTAAGAAATACGCTGTACTGCAGTGGACTCAGGTTCAAGTATAGAATCCCTCGGCGCCGTCCCGTAAGCTTTGCAGGCGCTCGTATAAGTCTGCGTGCTAAACGTTGAAGTACTTGAAGTTAATGCTAAGTGTATGCGTAAACTTTTCTATTGCAACGTCCTGCAGGTCTTGTGTCACCCACTGCTAACCCGCCATGCACCGCTAGTTATCTCACGCCAGTCATTCACTCATCACCTGCCACCTGCCACCCATCATCCAAGAGACTGGCACCTCCCACCCGTCACCCACCGCCCATCATCCACTCAGAGCTCGCCACCCACCATCCATCATCCATCCACCGGCCCCAGTTACCCACCTCCCGTCTACCCACCACCATTCACCACCAGGCTCCCGCAGCATCAGGGGATTAGAAGCCGCTGCTGTAAAAGTACCATTCCATTTTTTATGCCGTTACCGTGCTGGAAAAGAAAAATAATGCATAAGCCTTATCCAACACCTCTCTCTCTCTCTCTCTCTCTCTCCTCTCTCTCTCTCTCTCTCTCTCTCTCTCTCTCTCTCTCTCTCTCTCTCTCTCTCTCTCTCTCTCTCCTTTTCTTGTCCAGCCATCCACGTTTCCTCCGTCACTGGAAACCTGGTTACCTAAATCCTGAATCCTCTTTAGTTTGGAGCCTTCCTTGATTTTTGGCCCCAAGGATTTCCTCCCCCGCTAGATGCTGAGTGTCGCTGAGGTGGAGGCGGCCAGCGGAAAGCAAGGCAGGCGACCGTGCACGTGGCCTCTTGTTTGCTTTTTTTTTTTTTTTTTCTCCTCATCACCTTTCCTCTCAGTCGCTGATCTAAGGTTCTGTTGATTCGTGGAACTCTGCCGTGTTGACTTCATCTCCTGGCACCTCCTGAGCGTGTTGTGATCGCGCTCTATGTTTCCCGTCTTTTAGCTCTGGGGGATGTTAATAACTGAGCAGGTGTCGAGTATTTCCCTTCATTAAACTTCTCTCCTATCCCTTTCTCTTTTCATTAGCACCTTTCTCTCTAACCTAACACTTTCTTCCCTCCACTACCACCGCCCTCCTTTTCCTTTCTCCCCCTCATCTTCCTCCTTCACTAGCATATTCCTCATTTCTTCTTCTTTCAGTAACATGCATTCTTCCCCCCCTTCCTCCTTTCACTCACACCTTCGTCTCTTCCTTACCTCATTCACCAACGCCCTCTTCCCTTGCCTTCCTTCCCTCATTAGCACATTCCTCACGCCACTAATACCGTTCCTCCTCTCCGGCCTCCCTTCACCAGTTATCCCTTTCTCCTGCCGTTCTGCCTTCCCTTCCTCCCCCTCACTCGCTATCCTCTTTTTTCTCTCCGCCATACTAAGAAGGTACTCTGATCAGTACAAATCTCGTATGGTAACCAAATAACCTCCCCCCATACTCTAGGGAAACGAGATGGAAAGGGCAAGAAAAAACAAGTTGGGAGAGGAAGGTAGAGGAGGGAGGGGATTTAGTGGAAGGGAAGGCTGTACGTTGGAGGGGAAGTTTGGGGAAGAAAAGATTGCAAGTTGGGAGGGGAGGGGAGGAGAAGGGAAGGGAAGGGAAGGGAAGGGAAGGAGGAAAAGAGAAAGCTGCAGGATAGGAGAGGAAGGGAGGGGAGGGGAAGACTGAAAATTGAGAGAGGAAGGAAGGGAAGAGAAGGAAAGGGAAGGCTGTACGCTGGGAGGGAAAGGAAAGACTGCAGACTAGAAGGGGAAGGGAAGGCTGCAGACTGGGAGGAGAAGGGAGGGAAGGGAGGGGAAGGGAGGGAAGGAAGAGGAAGGGAAGTCTACAGGTAGGTCCCTCACCCTCATCTCCCGGAGAGGGTGGTGTGGCGAGGTGTCAATTTCCCGCCGCCCCTCCCGTGCTCCCAGACACAGTTTCCCTCTCGGGCGCTGTCTGCCTTAATCTGCAAGTTGGTTCGTGTTTATTTTTTTCCCGTTCCTCGCACCTGTCAAAGCGCGTACGTATGTATGTGTGTGTGTGTGTGTGTGTGTGTGTGTGTTTCATTCACCTGTCTGCCTCTGCTTGTTTGGGTCAATACTTCTTTTCGCGATATCTCTCTCTCTCTCTCTCTCTCTCTCTCTCTCTCTCTCTCTCTCTCTCTCTCTCTCTCTCTCTCTCTCTCTCTCTCTCTCTCTCTCTCTCTCTCTATCTATCTATCTATCTATCTATCTATCTATCTATCTATCTGTGTCTATTCCCTCATCCATCCATCCATCTATAAATGCACGTGCAATGATAAGTCAGACGTAACCGAGCACACCTGAGGCTGAGGAAGGAAGGTGTTCAAGGGAGGCGAGCCTGCTAATGTTCCTGAGGCTCAAAGGGGCGCCTCATCCTGCGTCCCTCTATCAGTGAAATTCAATTCATTTCAGTGTACATTGGTATTACACAGCTGCCTCTGGGCCCTCATGCCAGAATAGTGTTCATTATGTACGGTTACTTTTAAATGTAAAATTGTACTGGTGGTTCTATGGTTCTGCATGTGTACTTTCTGTTTTTAATACCTGCAGTAATCACGTTAAGTGCTGTCACGTGTAAAGTCTCATAAACAATGCTCATTATGTAAGTTTCTTTTTTCCAAACTTAAATTCTACAAGTAAATTTATGATTCTGCATGCATACTTTCGGTTTTTATTTATTTATTTTATTTTATCTTTTATTTATTTATTTTTCAGTAACAACGCTTAAATGATATCAGATGTAAACTCTAAACTCTCATAAAAGCTCTCATTATGTAAGGGTCCTCTGTAATGCAAAAATGTACCAGTGAATCTATGGTTCTACTGTATATGAGTACCTTCTGTTTTTAGTGTCTTTGATAATAACGCTTAAGTGCTGTCAGCTGTAAACTATCATAAACTGTGCTCACTGTGCAAGGTTATTTCCAATGTTAAACTCTACTAGTGAATCTGTGGTTCTATAAGCGTACTTTCTTTTTTTTTTTTTTGTATCTAATAATTATGCTGAAGTGCTGTCACATATACACTTTAATAGAAAGAGCTAATTATACAAGGTTTCTTCCCAATTTAGAAATATACCAATGGCTTTATGGCTTTACATGCGCACAGTCTCTTTATCTTTACTAACTCGCAATAACAAAATTCTGGACGCAGCAGGACTGTTTGTGGAGCGCGTGTTTATCTCTAAAAGTCACTACAAAGACAAACTGACCCTTCTCTACCTTGAAGAAAAAAGTTTCCCAAGCTTATCTATAAGTATTTTTACTACCCAACGTTTCTGGGAGCATATTTTCGTTCTTTTTCCTTTCTTCCTTTATTCTTTTCCCTTTAACATTTTTTCATATACATAAAGAATTGAATAAAAAGATCTAAGGAATACCTCCAAAAAATACACAATAAAGGATGCTAAGCCATTCTTCCTATTTATTTATTTATTTTTTTGTCTCCTTTTTTTTTCACAACGGCAAACTTTGAGATAAGATTCCAGTGACCCTTCATGGTTTGGAAAATGTTTCCGAGCGATAAGCGATGATCCAGCATATCTACGCTTCTCGTGCAGAGTCCGAGACAAGGTAAAATGGATGTTTCTCCAAATATTTTTGTACTGTACGAACCCACCGCCAAAGTAGACTGTGGGACCTGTGGCGTGGTATTATCCCTTGGTGGCTGACTTGCTTACTCCACAAACAAGAGCAGGAACAATAATCATTAATAACAGGAACAATAACTACTACTGCTACTATTTATACCACCACTACTACTACTACTACTACCACTACTACTACTACTACTACTACCACTATCATTATTATTACTACCACTACTACGACTATTACTACTCCGTCTATAACAACATCAACAACAACAACAACAACAACAACAACATCAATAATAATAATAATAATAATAATAATATTATTATTATTATTATTATTATTATTTTTATTATTATTATTATTATCATTATTATTATTATCATTATAACAACAACAGCAATAGAAATAATAAAACAATAACGATGGCAATAATAAAACAATAATAACAACAATAACACAATGAAAACAATGATAACAATGACAATAACAACAAAGGTAACAATGGCCACAGTTTCACGAGGCAACAAGCAGCAGCAGCAGCAGCAGCAGCAGCAGCGTGTCCAGTTAAATCAATAAATGGCGTAGCAATTTATACGTTAATTTGCTGATTACTAAATTAATACACTAACTCATCGCGAAGGCAAGTGTGTCTGTGTGGGTGAGTGTTGTGTGTTATTAATTAGGCTCGCTTCCGATTGCTGTGGTGTCTCAATAATACGTAAACGCGTGCGTGCGTGTGTGTGTGTGTATATATATATATATATATATATATATATATATATATATATATATATATATATATATATATATATATATATATATATATATGTGTGTGTGTGTGTGTGTGTGTGTGTGTGTGTGTGTGTGTGGGAGGAGGAGGAGGAGGAAAGAAAAGGGAAGGGAAATGAGTAAATGATAAATGAGGGAAGTGGAAGGAAAGGGAAAGATTAAGAAGTGAGGAGAAAGGGAGCTGCTAATACTTACAGTGAAGATGAAGCTTCATCGACAACAACAACAACTACTACTACTACTACTACAACTACAACAACACGTACCTACAAAGAAAGAAATTACTACAATTAATTCAATGATCAATAATAATGATGATGATGATGATGATGATGATGATGATGATGATGATGATGATGATGATGATGACACCTTCAACACTCCATTCTCCATTGCTTTCCACAACATCTTTCACTGTATCTACATAATACCCTCCATACTGCAGACACCACTAGCCTCCTAGCCTGCCTTGAAGCTCTCCTAGCTGGTCTTCTTTCCCTTCAATGCTTTTCCTTTCCTTTACTTCAATTATTTTACCATATTTCCTTTTCCTTCAGGTAGATTAATTTCCCAGTTCCCTTGACCAAGTTTAAGTTACCTCAATCCTCATATCCCTCCCGCTGTATCCCCGAACACAATTCTACATGTCCCCGGCACTCACCGTCCCACCAGCTCGCTCGCTCTCTCCTCCCTTTCACACCGGCTTAATTCCTCCACTCGCTCTCTCCCTCCCTCCCTCCCCCTCTCTCCCTTCCACATCTCTATCCATGTTCCTAAGCTAATAGCATTTTCATCAGTCTTACTTGTTACTCTCTCTCTCTCTCTCTCTCTCTCTCTCTCTCTCTCTCTCTCTCTCTCGAACGCTTCAAAATACATATTCACAGCGTTCATTAATGCACACGAGGCGAGACCAGTCATTTCCCTTTTTTTTTTATTTTCAATCGTCGCTGGCAAACGTGAAGGAAACCCACTGGTGGCGTAATGCAAGGTTGGCGAGAAGACACGGTAAGAGAAATATAACCTCATCACTAAAGAACAGAGAGAAAGGAGATAAACACATTAGGACACAGTAATGTAACCTAATATAATGCAGCGTAGTGTATACTTGCATATTAAAATGAAATGCAATGGAATAACCAGCTTGTTTACTTATTCGTCCAATGTAAATGCAATTATCTAATGAGTACGCCGGAGTGGTTCCAGAGTGCAGTGAGGGTATGTGCGAGGAAGGGAAGCGCTGAGGGTTACGGGGCTGCGACGGCAAGGAAAGAGGCTTGTATTCTTAAAACTAAGACTCGTATTAAACAAGAGACAGACTCGTATTTAGGCTCGTATTCTAAAGCAGAGACAGACTAATATTCTTCAACAGAGACAGGCTTTTATTCTTAAACACCTTAGGTTGTCATGAGAGCTATTTTTAAAGGCTACTAAAAAGTTAACTCAGGTCCTCATGGGTGTTCTTCCTATTGACGGTGTGGAACCCTTGTTAAACTATCACCATAATCATGGAAACACCTTTGAAAACCCCAGTAACTTTCATTAAAGTCCATTAAAAGTGTTCGAGATAGATTCTTTTTCAAAGTTTACGGAGATTACGAGTGTTCTTCCTATTGACAGTGTAGAAACGTGTTAAATTATCACCAGATTCATGGAAACACCCTTGAAAACACCCACTGACTTCCGCTGCAGTCTGCTAAAAATAGTCGAGGTAGAACCATTTTCAAAATCTACAAAGATGTTAAGTCAGGTCCTCACGAGTGTTCCTCCTATTGACACTGTAGAAACTTGTTGAACTATCACGAGAATCATGGAAACACGCTTAAAAAACCACATTGAATTCCAATGCAGTCTGTTAAAGGTAGTCGATATGGGACACCGAAACGTCTCAAGAATTTTAAGGGTCTCATGGGTGTTCTACCTATTGACAATGTATAATTCTCGTTAACCTATCGACAAAATCATGAAAACACCCTTAAAAACCACACTAACTTCAACTACAGCCTGTTAATTAAAAGTAATCGGAGTAGGTCGCTGAAATGTCTCAGAATACAAATCACAAGGTATCGTGATGGATCGCTGACAGGTATGAGTGGGGAGACTGTAGGGTGTATCAGAGGCGAAAAGCGAGAGTGGTACGACGAAACAAGGGTAGGAGGAGAGAGATACTAGGTTGGAAGCAGGGTGAGAGGAGAAGATCGAAAAAGAAAGAAAAGGAGTGTGGTAGAATGATAAAAAAATATATATATATATATATATATATATATATATATATATATATATATATATATATATATATATATATATATATATATATATATATATATATATATATATATATATATATATATATATATATATATATATATATATATATATATATATATATATATATATATATATATATATATATATATATATATATATATATATATATATATATATATATATATATATATATATATATATATATATATATATATATATATATATATATACAGTAAAATCCCTCTTATCCGGCATCAACGGGACCGCCGACATGCCAGATACTTGAATATTGCCGGATACTTGAATAGAAGTGAAATTATGTCCACAATCACCACCCTACACTCACGCATCTTACCATAACAAAGATCAGCTGATCTTAATCAGCAGCTGATCTGATCAGCTGCTTAAGTGTAAGCACAACACGCTTCCTCTTTTCTACAACTTTAGGCATGATGAAGGCGTCAGGCGATAAACAGTGCACAGGCGGGACTGAGTCACTGAGTAAACACAGTTCAGTGGGCCGCGGGTGGCGCGAAGTAGTGCGCTCTGGTGGCGAGGGGACAAAGTATGCCTCGCGCGGGAATTTTAATCGATTTCATGTGTACACATTGATTTTTTTATTGATTTTAAGGCTCGGGGAAAAATGTGCCGGATACTTGAAGCTGCCGGATACTCGAATGCCGGATGAGAGGGATTTTACTGTATATATATATATATATATATATATATATATATATATATATATATATATATATATATATATATATATATATATATATATATATATATATATATATATATATATATAATGAAAGCAGAGAGTGGCGAGCTGGAAGGATGTGAAAAAAAAGGAATATGGTGGAATAAAGAAAAAAAACAGTAAATAAACGAAATAAAAAGCGTGAAGTATGGCTGGGAGGAGGAGGTGAGAGTGTGGCTGCGTGAAAAAAGGAAAGAAAAGAGTGAAGCTGGCAAGGTGGAGGAGAATAATGAAGTAAACTAAGTATTGTGGAATGGAAAAGGAACGAAAATGGAAAATGGGAGTAAGGGAGTAGGTAGACTTAGAGGGAAGGGCTGAGGTCTGGGAGTGAGTGTGTGTGGAGGTCTGGAACGTGGAGTGTGAAGGTCTGCAACTCTGTGCGGAGGTCTGGAAATGTGAGTGTGGACGCTTGAACGGGAAGTGTGGAGGTCTAGAATGGAGAAGTGGGAGGTTTGCAAGATGGAAGGAGGCAGGCTGGAGAGGATCATTGGCTTTGTGACTTTGCTTCGTAAAGGAACTGGGGCGGAGGTTCTTTGAAGATGTGAATTCCCACTTAATTTCGTTTCTAGGAGAAGTAATAAACTGGAGCTCCTCATCCTCACTTTCTTTAGCGATTTCTTCCCGGGCGTGCAATGCGTCTCCCCAGCGGTTCCCCTTTCAATGGACGGGGCGTGGAAAGAAGGAAAGGAAGGCAACCAAGGGTGGGTGAGGGAAAAGCGACAGACAGACAAGCAATGCGTGAAAAAAAAATTATCAAGACCAGCCATATGAAAAAAAAAAAAAACTAGGACATGAAATGGAAAGAAGGAAAAGGAAAGCAGGCAAGGAGAAAAGGAAATAGGAAGAAAAACCACATGGAATAAAAATTAAGAGCAGCCATATGAAAAACAAAACTAGGACACGAAAAGGGGATAATAATAAAAACAGGGGAAAGAAAATATGAACTGGAAAAATGTGGGAGGCAACCAGAGGAAAAAAAAGGGGGGGTATTAAAAGAATAAAAGGAAAAGCAGCCAGTTGAAAAAAAATGCGAGAAAGGAGAGAAAGAACAAGGAAACAACATGGCTCGAAGAAAAAGGAAAATGAGGACATGGAAAAAAACAAAGTCAGCAAGAGAAAATATGAAGGTAAAAGAAAAAAAATTAGAGAATGTGGATAACAACCAGAGAAAGAAATGGGAACACAGCAACAACAACAACAAAAGGTATAAACCAGAAAAAGGAAGACTGTAACAAGAAAAGAATGGAAACGTGGAAAGCAGTCAGATGAAAGAAAATAATTGAGACGTCGGAAACATGAAAACATCAAGTATATAGAATCATAAAATTATAAATAAAACTTGTAAAAATTACATTTCTACTCTCGTATCAATTTGGAGCTTATCCATGAGTCTGTCTACTCCTGCTGATGTGTTGTGTGTGTCGTATTTGTATTGTCTTGTACTGTGTTGCATTTGTAAGTGAATTGCATTGGATGTCGTTGTGCTGTATTGTATTGTATTGTATTGTATTGAAACGTATTTGCATGGTACTGTATTATATTATAAAGTACTGTAATTTGCATTGTATTTTACTTTATTGTTATGCATTTGTATTTTATTATATTATATTGTATCAGAGGATAAGTGTCTTGAAACCTCCTATGTAGATGTGTACATGTATGAATGTATGTACATAATTTATGTATGTATGTGGTTTTATAGTCTATCAAAACTCTACATTATCAATAAGAAAAACACCCGTGAGAACCTATACAACCGTCTCTGTAGCCTTTGGAAATTAATAATTCTCACGAGAAACCAAAACGTTTAAGATATCTCATAAGTAGTGTGGATGTTACAGGAAGAGTATGAGAGTTTCTTGATGCGCTCTGTTATTTACACGAAGGATATGCCTCAAAAAAATAAATGAAATCAAATTTCTCTCTCTCTCTCTCTCTCTCTCTCTCTCTCTCTCTCTCTCTCTCTCTCTCTCTCTCTCTCTCTCTCTCTCTCTCTCTCTCTCTCTCTCTCTCTCTCTCTCTCTCTCTCCCCTCGTGCGCAAGTTTTTTTTTTGTTTTTTTTCTGGGCGACAGTCAGCGGGCTTTATTGCTACATTTATTTGACAGCCCTCCGCCTGTCCCAACGCGCGTCAATAAAAAGGGAAAGACGAGTGCTTGTACCGACCGCCGCAGGCTTCATTGAGCTGCCGCGGGTCTTGCTGTGAGGGTTTTGTCCAACTCACCTCACCTGGGAAAGGACACGTGATTGGTGGACACATCCGTCTTAGTTGCTGGTGCCCCCTGTCTGGGACCGTGGCTAAAAACAGTGAGAAGTTGGACAGGGTTGGAAAGGTAGAGGAGTATTAATCAAATAGAAAAGAAATCGCATGATGCATGTAAACTCAATAATAAAATGTACAGTTGTGGTCTGAGGTGTTCCAGGGACGGCACGCCTGTAATCGCTGCAAGTGATTCCCTTAACCCGCTCACCTACACAGGTCTGCATTAATTCAAGCTGATTTAGACAAACAGGAATTACACTGGTACAGGTGTTGATCTCGACCCCCCCCATCCCACATCCCCCACTCCCTCCCCTTGAAAGCAGCGACAGTCAGCACGACGCTCTCTCAACACGCTTGCACGGCAAACAGCATCCTGAGATTAGCTGAGATTAGCTGAGCGTTAAGATGAGCCAATTGTTTGGACGGGCAAGGCAGCGGCTCCCTCAATCTCGAAAGGAAATGTGATTTTGGTGGCGTTATTGAAGTTTGCAAAGCTCTCCCTGCCTTAAAGCAGCGCCGAGTCAAGGGCTGATTCATTCCAACTTGTATGATTACTGCAGCCAGCATTTTCAGTCATCATATATTATCAGTCATGTTTCTTATACAAATACAGAAGGATATTTTGTATTTAACTCATATACTCATAAGACTACTTATACTATTGTTTGGTTATATTCAATATGAACAAGTCTTTAAAAAACTGTGTACTATCCCTAAATTATACTACAAAATAACTGATAATATGAACATTCTCAGAGTATTAATAATGAAGGGAATATATGCCTGCCTCATTGAGTACTTGCTTCACATGAAGATAGTGGCCAACAAAAAAAAATGAAAAATGAGACAATCAACATCACCATCGACCAAGAGACAAGGTGTTGTGAGTGAAAGCAATGCCAGGCTGACTCCCGTCTTGCTCGGTCGGTCCTGAGGCAATACAGGGATACGCACCGTGCAATGCTCACCACCAGGGATGCTGTGGCTATACGTTCCTCGCTCAAAACCCAGGGAGTCTCAATGCATCCCTTCTCCTCAGCGAGTATGAAAGGCAGGTGAGCCACACACTCCGCCACCCTGCGGTACATCCCACACCTCACCCACTCCAGTGAAGGAAAATGCAGGTAATTATGTATGTAGCAGGTACGCGTTATTATGAATGAATAAGATGCGACCTGCTGGGTGTTAATCCCTTCCCGAGCTGCTGGTCGCTGACAGTCAGTTTATTCACAGAGAATGAATATCAGCCACCAGTAACCGCAGTAGCCTCAAGACAAAGGCGTCGATACGCTCCGCCCGTAGTCACCTGCCAAATAACACAACCTCTAAAGTGAATTAGAGGAAACTCAGTGTTGCTGTCTAACTTGTCATGCTCGCGCACGCTTTTATGGTATTTTTTATCACATTAACTTTATCTCCCTCCTTTTCTTAATTTGCAAATACAATTTCTCTTCTATGGAACTAACTCTTTTTGCCACGACAGTATGTATAGTTGAACAGCTTATCGACAATTATTTTTGCGTATTGAATAACAGTTACATTTAAGGTAATCTCCCTTATTTTCTCCTATTTTCCCCATCCAGTTGAGCTTTTTGAGTCCGCATAACCAGCGTTCGTTGCCTGAATGCATTCAAGGCATTTGCAAACACTCCTTCACTTCGTCACGTTCATTTCTCTTCCTACAGTCCAAATTTTCAGATGCATTATTCTCACTTTCCCTTCGCCTACCACTAGAACGAATAGGAATCCTCCCCACGAAGGTCCCTCCCATCCTACGCCTGCCCCACTCACTAACAACGACGCTCGGTAGGGTGTTTCCGCCAATCCTGCCTCCTACGTGGATCTGCTTTTCAAATTTGCGTCCACACATTACCATCACCCACCGTCCATCAAGCTGCCGCACCGTTTCTAGGTGTGTGTGTGTGTGTGTGTGTGTGTGTGTGTGTGTGTGTGTGTGTGTGTGTGTGTGTGTGTGTGTGTGTGTGTGTGTGTGTGTGTGTGTGTGTGTGTGTGTGTGTGTGTGCGCGCGCGCGCGCGCGAGCGTACCTGTTCATGCATGAAGGATGCCACAAAAAAAAGAATAAGAATAGCCCGTTAATCTGTCACTCCCACAAAAAAAAAAGTAAAGCAGAGAAAAGAAAATCCAAAATGAAAGCCAGATTAATTCCGGAAGTGTCCCGATGCCATGTTTGTGCCAATTCACGTAAATGAACACACGCGGCGCTATTCTAACCAGCGCTCATAAAGTCATGGGACACAAGGACGATCGTAGCACCTAGAATGGCCACATCTCTGCAGGGACGATCCGGAACTACAAGTCAAGTATGCGGCTGGGAGCGTTTGCCAGGACCGAGCACCGCGGGGAGGGAGGGAGGGAGGGAGGGAGGGAGAGAGGGAGGGAAGGAGGAAGGGAGGAGGTGCAGAGTTCTATGAAGACAAGGTTTCCCTGGTCTTCCTGTGAACTCCTCTGTGTGCGAGACTGTGTTGCTGTAACGAGATTATGTCCTGCACACATCAAAGTTATTGTGTTGTGAGAAGGCGAAGGAAACTTTTAACCAAATGAACACGGCGGCACAAACTTGAATTTTCTCCTTTTTTGTTAGTCTCTCTCTCTCTCTCTCTCTCTCTCTCTCTCTCTCTCTCTCTCTCTCTCTCTCTCTACTTATGTAACTATCTATATCTATTTTACCTCTCTCTCACCATGAAAACTCTCCACAGCAGCACAGCATTACATCGTGGCAGCACAGGTAAACACTCTTCCCCTAACATAACATACCGACACTGTTTCCCCTCTCTACTACAGCTATGTCACCAGTCCTGCTACAGTCCTTCAATGCTCCACCAAGCCCACGCTCAGCAATGCAAATACCAAGTGGTGTTATAACAGTTTCTACCACCCCACATCCCCTTTCCATTGCCCGAATTTTCAAACATTTCAGCGTCATATCACGATTACTTTCAACGTGCTTTATGGGAGGCAATTGAAGTTATTTAGAGTATTTTCACGATTCTACTACGAGTTTAATAGGTATTCAGCATCATCAATGGCTAAAACACCATTGAACACACAAGTAATTAACTTTGTGGATTTTGAAAACAATCCTAACGAAAGAACAGAGTGTTTCTGCTTACGGGTAATAATGAGTCATCACACCTACTCTCCTTTAGCATGGCGTCCCTTTCTATTGAGTCTATCACCAGTCTTTGGACCATATTCTGAAGCATTTCGACGCCGCACCTGCAATACATTCAAAAGGCTCTACTAGTTGAAGCTACACGGGATTTCAAGGATGTTTTTTATGTTTCTAGGGACAGATTAACAAGACTTCTACATATCAAAAGGAGAAACACTATTCCAAACCCGTCTAATCATCCCTGTGGCCTTTGAAAAATAGTCACGGTGGGAGAGCTGAGCGTTTATAGCAATCACTTTCCAGCACCTGACCTGCCGTCCCCCCTTTCACACAACACAGCCCTCCACCGTTCACTCCACTGCCCGTAGGTACTCTTGGCTACATTGTGGGGTTATTTCCACAGTAAACACAGCACAAGGGGATTACGTCCTCCAAGTACTAGAACTGCCCCGTCAGCGTTCTGTTTACGGACAAATATTAGTCGGGATATTTCCAAAGAAAGTTTTGTTCCTGGGAGAAAAATGTACCCTGTAAGATTTTTATTTACTTTTTTCATTTTTTTTTTTTTTTACTAGGTGTATAATATTGAAGAAATGCGTGGTCGTAAAAAGTCGGTTGATTATGTGCATTTTTTTTCTTCCTGTATCAACAAAACGTCAAGGTGATTTCAGAGAGAGAGAGAGAGAGAGAGAGAGAGTTCACAGCAAAGTTTGCCTCGGGATGTCAGGAGGTTCCGATGAATTCTGGAGGTGGACATGTCACGCTGAGATATTAAAGTCGTCTGACCATCACGACACACACACACACACACACACACACACACACACACACACACAATGAGAGAAAGAGAGAGAGAGAGAGAGAGAGAGAGAGAGAGAGAGAGAGAGAGAGAGAGAGAGAGAGAGAGAGAGATTGCTGCAACTGTAATTCTTTTTCCTTGTTTCACTGATCTTTTAGCTTTTGTTTTCAGATTTATAGGGTGGTTTCATCTCTCTCTCTCTCTCTCTCTCTCTCTCTCTCTCTCTCTCTCTCTCTCTCTCTCTCTCTCTCTCTCTCTCTCTCTCCACCTGCGAGCTTTGCACCCTATAACTTTCATGCAAATCGACTCCTTCACACTCATCTCTCATTTCCTTGCATAAGTTTTCTTTTTTTTTTATGTAAATCGTGTTTGTTCTTCCTACACCTTGACGTTTTCCATTTACCGGACCTTTCACCTCGCTCCCTTCCCTCGGGCTGAAATAGGAAAATAACTAGTGATGTTAATAAGAAAGAAGAGGAGGAGGAAGAGGAGGAGGAAGAACAAGAACAAGAACCAGAAGAGCAAGAACATGAAAAAGAAGAAAAAGAAAAAAATATCATATAATCATCAGCAACAACAATAACAACAACAATAAACTATAAAAAAAATTTTCTGATGAGATCCTGAGCTGACAAACCAATCAGTGAATTAAACACACCCACCCTCCTCCACACCCACACACACACACACACACACACACACCATGTCCAGGCGTCCCAATCGCGTGTCCTTTTATTCTTAATCACAGTTTCCTCCAAAATTAACGGTGCCCCTGCCAATATTAGAAGCGTCCTACTAATTTTCACATGCAAATATCTGGTGTAATATTACGGGAGCGGTGCCTGGAGGGGTCCGCGGCCGCGGCGGGGAACAGGGGGGGCTGCCACAATGGTCTGCCTGCGTCTGGTGCTCGAGGCGAAAGAACGACGTGTCAACTCGATATTAATTAATTTCTACTACAGGTGCTAAGTTAACAAATTCTAAGCTGCAATGTTTCATTATAGCTTGTTTTACACTACTGTGGCCATGAGATGCCTTGAGACACCGCGAAACCCCAATGCTGTTCAGTATGCACTTATTGGTCTTAATCTTTGCCTGGAAAGTAATGAGGGACTGAAAAAGCACCGCCGTCAAGGACAAGGCGGTGTGGTGACTTGGTGACTGGCATAAAGAGGCGACACAGGCACAACCCTCTTAGGGATGGATGTCACCTGACAGCAGCATTCGTCTCTGAATAAATTTCCTAATTTTGCCAGTAAAAGAGGCAGAAGACTTCCATAGTTTCCGGAGATGGCAACAAAGGCACATCGTGAAGGCAGCGAGGCAAGCAATACGTCTTGATTAATGCCTGCCGCCCCTCACAGGGGCCTCCCACGCGCCGGCCTGCCCACAACTTTAAAAAGTAATAAAAAGCGCATGGGTAAAACTTGGTCAGCAAGCGATTCTTGTTCTCTTTACTTGCATGCAATTAAAACTTTAGACTCTGTCACTGAAAAGTCTACATTCGTTGATATCCTTCGTTATGGAGGTAAAGATTCAAATCAAGAACTTCATATGTTGAATATCCCACAGTTTCATGTGCAGGCAAACTATCGAGGCTCTGCTCTCGGGAGGAGAAGCAGCGCCCCGTTCACCCAACGCGCTGCTAACTGTTTATCTTGGGGGTGTAATGTTTTCGACCAGACGCACCAGGCAGGCAAATAACGCCCGGACAGAAAGAGGCAACACTCTAACCCAAGAGTGTCGTTGGTAAATAGCGCAAGTTTGGAATTTTTTTTTTTTTCTTTTTCTAACTCTTTGAAAGTTAAACTTTTACCAAGAAGCGATGAAGTCGAGAGCCTCAGGCACTGTGCATCACTATAACACTGTAAACCGATTTTTCTCACCAAGACGTCGAGATATAGGTTACATTGTGTTGGCGAGGGTAATACTACGAATATATTAATATATAACAAAAATTAAAAAGACCTGAACTGAAGCTATATAAAAAAAGTCTGCGGTCACCTGTTGCAGCCTCACATGAAGCACCACATGGAGTTTTTTTTTTTTTTTCACAATTTTCCCCTACGTCCCGAAGCAGTTGCGTACAAGAGATATTTCCGATATAAGATAACTGACGATTTTATCAGCGCCACGCACCCTTAGCAACGCATCAGCGAAGTCGAGGGGGGATTGACGGGGTGGAACCAGAACACGTTCACGATGCAGAGGAATTTTTGAGGCGCTGTTCCCAAAGGAGTGAGGGACAGCGCATTTCCTAGACAGGTATCGAGTGTTTGTAACCAGGGGAAGGTTAGCTCTGCAGTGCACCACACCTCCACCCTGCTAACACCCACCGCCCACGCTACAAGACACCCCGCCGCCGAGGGTGTGAACACGAAGGGTGAGGGCGCCGCACCCACGCCTCGGATCATCATTTTGCCCCTAACTGTCAGTTCCGTGTCCAAAAGAAGAGTGAATCAGTTTTTTCCACCACCAAAGGCTTGTGACCATATGTTACCTCGTTTATTTGTTAATGAAGGCACATGCTACTCCGTCCTGTCTGGAA
>NC_087153.1:8720000-8722500 GCF_035594125.1 Scylla paramamosain
CATCAATTGTCAGATTTTGTAAGAAACAGTCAATAGATTAAACTGTGTAACATATTCAACAATTCACCGCTCAAAAAAAAAAACGTACCACCTAAGAATCTGCAAGAAAATGGAATAAGAGAATAGATGTTGCAATCACTATCCTGTATAATGTTTAGAGATGGTTGTAGAGCAAGAAATGTCTCCGAGCCGCTGACAATTATGTAAAATGCGGCCTATACTAGTGAAGGCGTTGAAGAAAAACTCAAAATGAATGGAAGCGAGTGCGGCATGTTGACAGACACCTAACCATGACTTAATGCACACGTTAGAGAATCATGAAGCACTGCGGACCCTATACCCACAAGAACCCTCGGCACACCAATTCGAATCCTGAAAGAGAGAGTATGCAACGTCGCCAGTTCTTTCTCTGTAACTAGCATACTGTCAGTTAGCACAGCGGCGCCACGTTTCTTCATCGTCACATGTCCAAAAACGAAACCAACAACTTAACTCACACAAGAACGTGAACTTCAAGACAGGAAAGGGTTCCCGTATGGTGGCGGTGCCGGGCGAGAAGGCCTATATAGTCAGGTGCCTCAGGGGCGCGCGGACTTGACAAAGAAAAGGCCTAAAGTGCCACGTCGCTTCAAGGGCACGCTGGTCCCCTTCATCCCTCCCTCCACCTTACTTTCGGTTACCTCATGTGTTATGCAGAGTGTGTGCCTTTCCCCGGCCCTCGCATTCCTTCCTTTGAATGAGTCTCTCTCCTGCTTACACTTAAGGAGAATGTGCCACACTAACCAGCGAGTATTTCTACCTAAGTCAGGTTTAATGTACTTACTTTCCGAAACATGCAAGGAATTTTATGCACCTAATCTCCATACTGGACTACGTAATATTTTGCCTTCGTGAAGACACATTCCCTCACGTCTTTCTCACATACAGAACTAGTATGAATGGTTATAAACTAGAAAAAAATCAGAACTACAAGGGAGATGGGCAAAAAATTGGTTCACATAATACTGGACTACGTAACATGACTCCATAAAGGCACATCCTCTCGCGTCTTTCTCACATATACGAGTAAGGGAACAAGTTATGCTTAGTGTGAATGGTTATATCTTTATTTGTATCCCAGGCCGGCAATCCCACACCAGATGGCTCAGACAAAGCACCACAGTCATATACACATCATTCATACTCTTAGTCCCATCGTCACTCTGGTGCAAAGGAAGTCTCGTGGACCATCTTACTACACCCAATTACTATAAACTAAATAAAATTAGAATCACAAGGGAGATGGACAAAAAACTGGTTCAAAAAAGAGTTGTGTATGGTTGAATAAGCTCTGAAGGAACATGCAAGTTCTCAGATATTAGTAAGTTTCAAGAGATGATGAGATACATTTGTTGAAGGAATGGAAGAGACAATTAGCAGCCCCCCTCCCCCCCCTCTCTCTCTCTCTCTCTCTCTCTCTCTCTCTCTCTCTCTCTCTCTCTCTCTCTCTCTCTCTCTCTCTCTCTCTCTCTCTCTGTCTTGGTCTACTTCCCTTGCGCATTGAAACAATTAAAAGTTTGAAGTGCACAGAAGCTTTCTTGTGTGCATCAACTGACCTTTTGCAGTGTTATCTTATGTTAAGAAACTAGCTGGCCTTTTGCAGTGTTGTGTTCTCATGTTAAGAACTCTATCTCCATCTGCATCTCCTACTCGTCTGGCTGGGAAAAGCGAGTTTGTGTATGAATCTATTTGGATCCACCTTCACTTTCCTGGTCGTGCTGGGAATCCTCCCCCAGAGAGCCATTCCCGCAAGACTATCTCAAGTACTCGTATTTCTCCCGTGGCCAAACACTGTGCTAAATATCGGCCGGGGCCAAGGAAGTGTCTGGTATTGTCGACACTGGGGACACCTCACCCACTCCGCTGCCCAACTGTTTCCTCTCAAATGCACACGTTCGTATTTTGTCTATAAGGGCGAAAGGAAGCGCTGTATTTTTATTTGTCACGTAAAGATTCTCTCTCTCTCTCTCTCTCTCTCTCTCTCTCTCTCTCTCTCTCTCTCTCTCTCTCTCTCTCTCTCTGTCTGTCTGTCTGTGTGTGTGTGTGTATAAGCGGATAAAAGGAAGGATTCTCGAACATCGGTCCCCTGCAGCCAAGCCTCCCACAGCTCAAGAACGGTCGGGGTGTGTGCATAACTCACCGGCGAAAAAGTGGCACAAGCTCTTCATTTTTTAATCATCGTGGCCAAAAAAAAAAAAAAAGAGATTATCGTGTCATATTTTCTGATCCATTATTAAATACCACTTCCCGTCACTTCTGAGTCTTTACGAGTTTTCCTGCATTGCTGAATTTTTTTACGTCAATACTTGCTGCTGGTCTTTTTGAAGTGAAGTGGCACAAGTGGCACAAACTATTTATCCTCTAATTATATCAATGGCAGAAGATTATTACGTTTATACTTTGATGCATTATATATTAGCAGTACCTCTGAACGCTTCTAAATCTTGATGAGTTTACGCGG
>NC_087153.1:8727500-8740000 GCF_035594125.1 Scylla paramamosain
GTAGTAGTAGTAGTAGTAGTAGTAGTAGTAGTAGTAGTAGTAGTAGTAGTAGTAGTTGCTGTTGTTGTTGTTGTTGTTGTTGTTGTTGTTGTTGTTGTTGTTGTTGAAAGAGAAGAGGGATGGAAAGGAGGAGGAGGAGGAGGAGGAGGACAATGTAATAACATCCAAGAGCCACTTCAGACATTATCACAGCACAAGATAATATCAACGTCGTCCACTTCACTTCACTTCACTTCTCTCTCTCTCTCTCTCTCTCTCTCTCTCTCTCTCTCTCTCTCTCTCTCTCTCTCTCTCTCTCTCTCTCTCTCTCTCTCTCTCTGTAAAGTATTTATAGCATGCCGTCCTTCATTTTAGACAGTCTCTTTTACTTAACTTTCCTCCTCCTCCTCCTCCTCCTCCTCCTCCTCCTCCTCTTCCCTCCTTCTCCAACCCGGCCTCCCAGCACACCGTCCATTTCGCAAACTTTTAAGAAACACTCAGCCTCTCCATCCAGGAACTCCGATAAAAAAAATTAAAAAAAAGAAAAAATGAGTAAAACTAGAAAAAAAATACAAACAACAAAAATTAAACTCATCATCAAAACAGAAAAAAAAAGAAAAAAGGAAACTTGACAAGAGGAGGAGGAGGAGCAGGAGGAGGAGAGAAAAAATAAATATACGCAACGCAACAAAACAAAAGAAATACAAATAAAAGAAAAGAAAAAAATATATATATAACAAACAAAAGCGTGACACAAAAATGGATGGACGAACGAAAATTAAAAAAAAAAAAAAAGGAAAAAGGTGAAAAAAAACAAACGAGAAAAAAAACACATTCCTGCATCTGAATGAATAAATAAATAAAATAAATATGTCTGTACGTACTGTACGTCAAAGATAGAAATATGAATAAATCCTGCAGTAAAAATGGCTGACCTACAAACAGAAAACGGATGGATGAACGAACAGACAAACAAACAAGCGTACTGATTAAATAAAAAGACAAGTAAGTAGACAGATAGATAAATAAATAGATTAACACTGCAAGCCCCTGCCACACCACACACATCGCGAGCCGCAGCCTTTCCTTCCCACATCTATTTGACACGTGACCAGCGGAAAAAAGAAGCGATTTTTTTATAAGTGTTGTCATAATGGATGAGAGAGGGAGAGAGAGAGAGAGAGAGAGAGAGAGAGAGAGAGAGAGAGAGAGAGAGAGAGAGAGAGAGAGAGAGAGAGAGAGAGTTTAAAGGAAAGAATATAACGAAGGAAGGAAGGAAGGAAGGAGAGGGAAACAAGGAAAAATTTAAGGAATGAAAAAAGGAAGAAAGGAAGGAAAGAAAGAAGGATAGAAGGAAGGAAGGGGGAAAAAGAAAGAAAGAAATGATAGATGGAGGTAAGCAGGCGGGGTACATACAGCAAAAGTAATCACATGAGCTCGCGAACAAGGATAAAAAAAAAATTAAAAATAAAAAAAAAAGTAGAGAAATTTTAAACTTGTCAAACGCGTGGATGGAAAAAAATGGGGGGAAGAAATGGAGGAGAAGAAGGAACCCGTCCATACACCGTAAAGGAGGGCATCATCTAAACTTGTGAGGAAGTTTGCCAAAATAATAACAGAGATAATAACAGTGTTGACTTTTCAAGTGGAGAGAGGGAAGGAAAAAAAAATTGCAGGTAAGAGTAATGAAGTTTCCCGAAATGGCCCATGTACGCTGCGAGAGAAGAGGTAAAGAAATAATAATAGGAGGCTTATGAAGTCTGTTTCACACATATTCATATTCATAGACATATCCGTACAATGTAACAGATTTCCATAGAGGAACTTAAAAAAAAAAAATGGAGACGTTACGTAGTTTGGCAAAAAAATATATTGTAGTGCTTCTATAGAGGAAAAAACAGACGAATGGATCTTATCCCTTTCACAGCGATATGCAACAACTCAGAGCACTGAAAGGAATGTATGGAATCTTCACAAACATCTAAAAGAAAGAAGAGGATAAAAAAGAATAGATATTGCAATTTTTAACCAGTACAATGCTTGGAGGTGACTGTAAAACATGGAAAGATGTCTCTGAGTGGTTAGTAATTCAGGAAAGATGTGTGAAGTACCAGTGAAACAGTAAAATTAAATATGTATATGATGTGAGTAATAGCTTTCAAAAGTGGAAGAACGAAAAATACAGATGTATGTAAAAACGTAGACTAAAAACAAAAAAGCAAATAAAGAATTATCTATTTCGAGAGTATATATGTAAAAAAAATGCTTAGAAATTGAAGTAAATGTTGTGCAAATCAAGAGATGGTAAAAAATAACAATAGACATATAAAAATAAAACCATAAAATGAAACAAGATCCATATAAAACGCAGACTTTCTAAAGAAAAAAATTGCCTCAACATTTTTTCCAAGTTAAAGTGTAATGATATGGAAAGAAACGAATTATATTACTACTACTACCACTACTACTACTACTACTACTACTACTACTACTACTACTAATAATAATAATAATAATAATAATAATAATAATAATAATAATAATAATAATAATAAACTTATGTATGCAGCACGAAAAAAATAAAAAAAAACAATGAAAAATAGAAAGTAACCAAATGAAGCGAAATAAAAGCATGCAGTATCTCAGTAACAATAGAAGGAAGAAGAACAAGAACAAGAACAAGAACAAGAACAAGAACAAGAAAAACAACAACACACGTACGTAAAAATAAAACAATTCTGTATCTCGTAAAAAAGAAAAAAAAAGATGAAAAGCAAACACAAAAAAGAATCTGGTGGAAGTCGGTAAACAAAGAGAAAAAAAAATAAAAAAAAAAAACATTGCGTGCGTAAAACCTGCCATGCAAAAAATAGACAAAATCTGTGGAAGTGTAAAAATTATCCCTACTTTTCTCGTCAGGAAATTTCTCTTCTCCTTAATCTCGCTAATGATGGAGGGAGCAAATTGGCCAGTTTCCCTTGTCAAGTGTTGCATCACCCTGAGCTAGATGTTCCATTAATACCTTTCTCTCTCCCTCTCTCTCTCTCTCTCTCTCTCTCTCTCTCTCTCTCTCTCTCTCTCTCTCTCTCTCTCTCTCTGTGTGTGTGTGTGTGTGTGTGTGTGTGGGGGGGGGAGGCAGGGAGGGAAGAAAAAAGAAAGAAAAAAAGAAAGAAAGAAAGAAAGAAAGAAAGGAAGGAGGGAAGGAGAAAGGGACAAAATGAAGAAGGGAAGAGCAAAGAAAAGAATATCATTATTCTCTCTCTCTCTCTCTCTCTCTCTCTCTCTCTCTCTCTCTCTCTCTCTCTCTCTCTCTCTCTCTCTCTCTCTCTCTCTCTCTCTCTCTCTCTCTGCTGCAGGGGAAGGAACAGCTCGTACACTTCCTGGAAGAATTCATATGTTAATGCCTTAAGAGAACACCTCCTGTCTCCCTGCCCACACCTCGCCGCTTCTTTGGCGAGGGGGCGCGGCAAGTCAGGACCATCACCACCATCGCCGCCACCACCAGCGCCGCCGCCACCCACCCAATGACCCGCCCACAGAAAGGCCGAGGTATAACACAGGCAATTTTTCATCCCTGCAGTCAAAAAAAGGAATAGCCTCGCTCTCTTTGGTTCTCCGTTTACTAAATGCTGTGTTTGCTTTCCTTAAACTGTACTTCTGTGCTTCTGTGCGTATGAGCTTATTCTCTCTTATTTTACTGTTTGTTTACTCCGAGACTCAATCTCTTATTTTTATTAACTGTGTGTGTCTCGTAACATTTCCTAGTTTCCTTACTAGTGTGCTACTTTTGTCTGTTTCCTCATGCCTCTGTGAACTTATTATATTTTACATCACTGTTAATTTACTCTATTAAATTTTCCATCGTTTATCTTTATTAACATTGGTGTCTCTAGTAACATTTCCTGGTAACTTACTGCTGTGCTATTTCTGTCTGTTCCCTAATGGCTCTTGGAACTTAATCTATTTTTGTATCACTGTCAATTTACTTTATCAAATTCTGTCACTTATCTTTATCAACTAAGTGAGCATCGTAACCACTAACGCGCCGCAAACTCGGTGTGGTGGGTGACTCAGGGGTGAGACGAGAGGGAGTCCCGCAGACCAGTGAGTGTGTGTCTCGTCGCCTTCTGTACTCCTGCCAAGGTGAGTGATCATTTGTGTGGCGTTTGCCTTAATTAAACGCTGTATTACTTGGGGGAGTTGCTATTGACGGCGACAAAGACTAGGAGTGCCTGTTTTGTGGGTGCTACCGCCTCATGCAGAGTGAAGGGGGCAGGGTGTGTCTAATTGCTGTTGCTACATTGCCGGCGTGGACAATATCCATCACGCTTTGTTAAGTGAAATATCCCTCAACTTTAGATCCAGCGCTTTCTCGTTTCTTCTTGACTAAAACTTGACTTATTTTCATAACGGTGAGCAAAGATCAAGCGCTTGTTCTTCCTTCAGCCACCACTCAGTAATGTCAGCAAAATATAAATCTGGTTCTGGCCTTTCCAAACGGAGATCAGAGACCCCATTACGTTTTCTTCACTCACCAGGTGCCATCTCCTCCACACAGGCCACCTCTCAGTAATGTCAGCACAAGATCAAACTGGTTCACAAAAGGCTTATATATACTCGTAGCTATGACAAACATTCCGTGAGAGATGTTAATTAAGTTTCAGTCTATACCTTCCTCCAAGCAGCTGTGCCTCCTTTACAAGCTTCCACGTAAGGGGGTTCATAAAGAAATCAAGACAAGTCAAGTCAAGGTTCATTGTTATCTTTTGCAATTCATTAATAAATATTACAGTACTTCACAGCCTTGACCTCGGTGAAGATTTTAGTTCGTGAAGTTGAAATAGACTTTTTTTTATTATTATTTCAACTTTTGACTTTTGACTTCAAGTATTGCTGTTCATACGTCTACAAGTACATATATTCCTCGTTTCTGAAGTAGTGGTTCTGACCAACATATCCCTGTACGCTAGTTTTCTGCTTATGATTCCTTTCGCCCTCCTCTGCAACTCCCTCTCCCTGACCCCCGGCACAGCAAAGCCTCCGGGAACCACCACCCCACCACCCTCACCTCCTTCAGGGTATTCAAAAGCTCCTCGGTATTTTTCCTCCCACCCTCTTTTTAGCGTTGAAAGAATGTTTACCTGCTCCTCGCCGAGAACCCTCCCTCCAGCTGACCGCTCCCCCCTTCTGTGGCGTCACTTTACACACAACTGACTGTGCTGCCTCCTCTCTCTAAACAAGACTGTTCTCACACCACGCTCGCCTGGTTGTCTCTTCTCTTCTCTTCTCTTCTCTTCTCTTCTCTTCTCTTCTCTTCTCTTCTCTTCTCTTCTCTTCTCTTTCTCTCTTCTCTTCTCTTCTCTTCTCTTCTCTCTCTCTTCTCTCTCTCTCTCTCTCTCTCTCTCTCTCTCTCTCTCTCTCTCTCTCTCTCTCTCTCTCTCTCCTTCTGTGTGTGTGTGTGTGTGTGTGTGTGTGTGTGTGTGTGTGTGTGTGTGTGTGTGTGTGTGTGTGTGTGTGTGTGTGTGCGCGCGCCCGTGCCAAACCCGCCGGACCAAGTTCCCTCCTCTCAGACGGGTCGGGTCGGTCTCTGCAGCATAAGTTCCCCCACATAAAGCTCTTCCTTCTTAATGTTCGTGTTCCGGAACCGACGAGTTTCCGCCGCCGCTTCGCATGATGGAGTTCGGGGCCCTCACGAGTCTCTCCCTCTCCCTCTCTCTCTCTCCTCTCTCTCTCTCTCTCTCTCTCTCTCTCTCTCTCTCTCTCTCTCTCTCTCCAAACTTGGGGACACAATCACCCGAGAAATATCGCACGAGGGAAAAAGGAGGAGCGGCTGTAATGCTCACGTAAGCTGTGCATCGATTACACGCCCGAGGACACTTCTGGAACAAGGTCTTGAAAGTTTAAGAGATCCACTCCTCCTCTCTTCACTTGTCATTTTTAAGGCTTCCTGCTCCGCTCCCCGTGTTCCAGTTGGTCATGCCACCCAGGGACCCTCGACCACAAAGGACAGACACTTCTACTAATTCTTGGATAGCCTTGTTGATAATAATTCTCTTTTGGGACTAACATCTCTATTGGGTCTTTTATGATTTTTCTTTTTTTTTTTCTCTCTCTCTCTTGCTGTCTTTTGTTCCCCTTGGCCAGATTCTCTCTTACATTGAAAGAAAAGAAAAAGAAAGATAAGTAAGATATGTCTATAAACAGCACAGTAGCTAGTCAGGTAACAAGTTGGGGCTCCTAAGAATAGTTATCAACTTGACAAATTCAGATTTAAAAGGGAAGTAAAAAAAAAAAACTTGGTTCACAAATAGGGTTGTGAAAAAGTGGAATGAATTCACCAAGGGTAAAGACGTCATACAATTTCAAGAGGAGGATGGGTGAATGTATTGATGATAATGGTAGATGCTGAGTTTTAAGTGTTCAGGAGCAACCTTGTGTGGGTCAAGTGGCTTTTTTGGTGTCTCCTTATTTTCTTACGTTATTATGTATTTAAATTATTATTCAAAGATATTTCTTTAATTTTGGATAGTTTCTTTTGGCTCTACTTTTTAGAGACCGGCACCTTCAGTGGGTATTCTTTTCTCTCTCTCTCTCTCTCTCTCTCTCTCTCTCTCTCTCTCTCTCTCTCTCTCTCTCTCTCTCTCTCTCTCTCTCTCTCTCTCCCTCTCCCTCTCCCTCTCTCTCTCTCTCTCTCCCTTTTTGTACCCCAAGGCCGGGATTATTCTTACATTAAAAATCAATATATAAAATAAAAATTGACGGAGCGCAGACCAACGGGCCAAGCAAACCTTCATCCTCGTTTTCTACGTTCCGAAATCATGAAGGGAAACACAAACCTTACTCGTAGTCTGTGAAAGGAATGTGACTCTGGGGAATTCTTATATCTACGTATTTAGGAAAGGGAAATAAACATTACTCCCGCGGAATTTTCGTATATTTTCGGGAAGAATAAATATTACTCTTTGAGAATTTTTTGTTTATCTAGGGAAGAAAATCATCACTTCCCGATAATTCTTAGTTATTTAGGGACAGAAAATAAATATTACTCCCTAAGAATTTATGTCTATTTAAGAAAGAAAATAATAAATATTACTCGCCAAGAATGTCTATTTAGGGAAGAAAAACAAATATTACTATGAGACTTTTTATCTGTCTATTTAGGGAAGGAAAACAACACAGGCCACTAGATTCACCAAGACGGGTGGCGACACAGAAGGGCGTGACCAGCCAGCACCGGGGACGCAGTGGGATGTAGGATGAGAGGCGACGCAAGCACCCACGTCTTTCTCTTCGCCTGCATGCCTGACCTTACGGAGAGCACACCGCTTTTCTCCTCGCCCCTGCCAAGCCCGCCCTGCTGCTGCCTTGTATATTCCCTCTCGGGCCTTGTTCGTGCCGTCAGGAGGAAAGGCGCTTAAAAAAAAAAAAAAAAAAAAAAAAGGAGGAGGGGGATTGCCAGATGGAAAATAAACCGCAGACGCCAAAAATAAGACATGATAAAAGAAAAGATAAAAAAAAAAGCATAAAAAGGGGTTGTCATTACTTACACCTCAAATTTTCTTTTCTTTTCCTTAGTGTTTGTGAAAAGCATATAATGTGATACTCTACATAATATAGGTGTGACATGGCTTTTTTTTTTTTTTTGTGTGTGTGTGTGTGTGTGTTGCGGATATGGTGTTGTGGCACTGGTGATGTGCAGAGAAGTGGGAGCGCACGGGGAGCGAACAATGATAATGATGATGACGGTGATGGCGGCACGGCGCAGAAGAAATGGCAGATCGTATGGAAGAGAAAGGGGAAGCAGTAGACATAAGTATAGATAAGCTGCTGTAGTGGTGGTGGTGGTGGTGGTGGTGGTGGTGGTGGTGGTGGTGGTGGTGGTGGTGGTGATGGTGGTGGTGGTGGTGACCAGAGTGCAGAACAAGAAGGAGAGGCAGTAGACATATAAGAACATAAAAAATAAGGAAAGCTACAAGAAGCGACCAGGCTTACACGTGGCAGTCCCTGTATGAAATATACGAGTACCTACCTATTTCCACCTATCATCCCCATCCATAAACCCATCTAATCTTCTCTTAAAGCTCTCTGATGTCTTAGCACTAACAACTTGATTACTGAGTCCGTTCCACTCAACTACCACTCTATTTGAGAACCAATTTCTTCCTATCTCTTTCTTAAACCTAAATTTTTCAAGCTTGAAACCCGTTATTTCTTGTTCTATTCTGGTTGTTGATCCTAAGAATTTTGCCTACATCCCCCTTGTTATAACCACTTATACCACTTAAAGACTTCTATCATGTTTCCCTCTTAACCTACGTCTCTCTAAAGAATGTAAATTAGCTTCAATCTCGCCTCGTAAGAAATACTCCTCATTCCCTGTATCCTTTTAGTCATTCTCCTCTGTACTGATTCTAACTGACCTATATATTTCCTGTAATGTGGGGACCAGAACTGCTTTCCTAGACGGAGTTCAGAGCTAACTATAACTCCTAAATCTTTCTCGTACTCTAAACCTACCAAAGTTTCGTTGTTTAATGTGTACCTACTGTGTGGGTTTCCTCTACCTACGCTAAGTACTTTGCATTTGTTGATATCAAACTGCATTTGCCATCTGTCCGTCCATTAATTCATCCTATCTAAATCTGCCTGCAAGGCGATGGCATCCGATTCTGACTTAATTAATCTGCCTATCTTTGTGTCATCCGCAAATTTACTAACATCACTACAAATTCCACTATCCAAGTCACTGATGTATATATTAAAAACAACAATGGCTCTAATACTGATCCCTGTGGCACCCCACTAATTACATGATCCCACTCGGATTTAGAGCCGTTTATTACAACTCTTCATCGCCTGTCGCTCAGCCATGACCTTATGCAGCCTAAAACCTTTCCATCTATCCCGTGTGCCTTAACGTTTCTCAGGATCCTCTGATGGAATACCTTGTCAAAAGCTTTACTATAGTCCAGATATAAGATTTCATAACTATCACCATTATCTGCTGCCTCGTACACTTTACTGTAAAAACTTAACAAGTTCGTCAGGCAAGACTTCCCCTTCGTGAAGCCATGCTGTGACTGATTTATCAAGTTATGTTTGTCTAAATGTTCCCTAACGTTCCTCGCTATTACTGACTCTAGTGTTTTACCTACAACTGAAGTTAAGCTGACAGGTCTATAATTAGACGCTAAAGTTTTATCTCCTTTCTTAAAGATGGGTACTACATTAGCCTGCCTCCACATTGCTGGTACCTCACCTGACTCAAGTGATTTCCTAAAGTAAGAAACTAACGGCTCACTAATAACCTCTTTGCATTCCTTAAGTACTCTGGGATATAATTCATCTGGTCCTGGTGTCTTGAACTTTTTTAGCCTATCTATCTCCTGTTCCGCTATCTCCTTAGTTATGGAAATACGTCAGCTTCTCATTCTCATCTACTATAAACATCTGTTCACTATTCGGCATATCCTGCATGTTTTCCTGGGTGAAAACAATTAAAAAATGCTCATTCAGAATTTTACTAATCTCCTCCCTAAAACTAACCAGCTCCTCATCTGCTGCCTTTAATAGACCTATAGTATCTTTATTATTCTTCCTGTATACCTGATAAAATCCCTTGGGATCCGTCTTCAGCCTGGCTGGCTACCTTTAATTCATAATTGCCCCTAGTCTTCCTCGTTAACTTCTCCTGACTGTTCTAACTAATTCGTTATATTGTTGGCTTTAAACCTCTTCACCTACCCTTAATCTCTTATATATATACTTCTCTTCCGCCCTATATAATATTTTAACCTAGCAGCCATCCATTTAGGGTCATTTTTCTGTGATCTTATTCCTTTATACGGGATGTTTGCTAATTACCTGTATGCAATTTATCTACGAAATATTTATACAACTCATCTACATTTACTTCACCTAATCCCCTCATTTCGGCCCCTTCCATCCTCTCCACTCCCTCATCTACTCGCCTCGATCTCACCTCTCCCATTTCAGCATGACCTGACCCTCCAACATACTCACATCTATCTCCCCCTCTCTCTCTCTCTCTCTCTCTCTCTCTCTCTCTCTCTCTCTCTCCTCCGCCCCTTTCGGACACATCTTCCCTCCTCTTGTCCTACACCCTCACGCCTCACCTCATCTCTCTCATCCTGCTTTATCTCTCTCAACTCCGTCCCTGACCTGACCTCACCCTGCATCCGTTGCCAGTCAACTCCTTGGAGATACCTTTTTAATTCCTCAAAATCTGCTCTCGTAAAGGCAGGTATTTTACTAGTGTTTTTTGCTTCTAAAAGTTTCTTCCCATATTGCTTTGTACCTTATTTCCCAATGGTCACTGTTACCTAGCTGTCCTCCAACCTCTACCTGCGTGACTACTTCCTCCCTGTTAATAAGAATTAAATCTAGAATATTGTTCCCCCTTGTGGGTTCTACGACTAACTGTTTTTAAAAAATTATCCTGAATTATCTTAAGAAATTCCTCTGCTTCCTTGTTACCCACCATCAGGCTCCAGTCGATATTCCTAAAATTAAAATCTACCACACATACCTGACTGTACCTGCCTGCTCTATTTATTTCCTGCCACAGTGAGGTGTTAATTTCCTTTGTACTGTTTGGTGGCCTGTACACTACTCCCAGTACTACTGACTGCGATCCTTCCTTAATATCTACCCATATCGACTGCTTTGCTATCTGTTTTAGTTCTATTGTTAATACAACACTGTAATGTGTCCCCTAACGTGTAACGCGACACCGCCTCCTCTCCCGTTTTCCCTGTCTTTATAGAACAGTGTATAGCCATCTATCTTAACCTCTGGATTAAATACTTTTCCTGACATATGTAACCAAGTTTCAGTTAAATCAATGATATCAAAGTTCTCTACACACGCTATTCCTCTAAGCAAGTCTATTTAAATCAAAATATTTCTACAATTTGTGTAGTAAACACTTAAGCTATTTCTCACTTTCCCTGAGCTAGTTATCTTTCTAGATTTAACTAATTTGTCCTTCGTTTTGACCTCACAACCACTTCTTCCCTCCTGACTAATGAAAAAAAGCGCTGGAGTGCGGTTACTCCCCTCCTCGACAAGACACCACATACCACAAGGATCCCTCCCTTGTTCCTAATCCTATCCAAAGCCTGTCAAAACCTTCTGAACAGTTCCTTACTCCTGAGCTTATCAAGGTCACTCCCTCCCGCGCTGAGAAAAAACAATGGGTTTGGTCCCATCATTTTCCAAGCCCGTGTCTAGCCTATCAACTACCTTCCCTATCTCAGCCCTCGGCAAACATACCCTTGACCTGCGCTTCCTATCTCTGGCACAAAACACACTATCTAAGTGCCTAACCTGACTATCACCAAGCACAAGCACTCTACCTTGGGGCAGGATAACTGTGTCTGTCCCCTCCTTCTTGTCTCCTCCCCGACATGTCCACCTCCTCCTCCTTCACTTCCTCCAGCACACTGAAGGGATTCTTCGTCTCCACGGTGCGGACAGAGACCAGACTGACACATAAAACTTAAAGCGCGTTGCATCCACCACGAGGTCGCCCCGCGTTACTCTCCTAAATTGTAGCACCAAGGTAGGGCCACCGGTGCTCCATAGCCTCGGTGGATGCTTCCTTAAAGGGGAGGCTGAGCGGTTGCCGAAGGGTGAGCGCTGACTTGGCAGGTGAGGAGCGACACAGAAGACCATATTCTGAAACACTTCTGCTTCGCAACTCCACTATATTCAAAAAGGCTCCAATTGAAGTAAGAAGTTTTCCTTGTTCTTTTTTTTTTTTTTTACTGTCCTAGAGACATTAAAAAGATTTCTTCATTATCAACAAGATAAACACTCTTGAGAATCCGACTAATCATCTCTGTGGCCTTTGAAAACAGTCATAGTAAATAGAGCAAAGCGTTTCAAATGACTGGCCAGGGAAGGGGGGACGCGGTGGACCAGGTGTAAATGGGATTAGAAACTGCAGGTGTTAACGTAGGGAAAAAATAGACGATGAGCAAGATAAGAGATGATGTAAATTGTTGGTGTGCTGGATGGAGGGGAGATGGGGATCGGAATGGGGTAGTGACAGGCAGGAAAGGTGTGGTGTGTGTGTGTGTGTGTGTGTGTGTGTGTGTGTGTGTGTGTGTGTGTGTGTGTGTGTGTGTGTGTGAGTGTGTGTGTGTGTGTGTGTGTGTGTGTGTGTGTGTGTGTGTGTGTGTGCAGACTAGTGTGTGGATGCATGAAATGAGACAGGATACTACAATAAAGTGGTGTCAGACAAGGTTAAATGAAAGAAGTAAAGCGAGAGAAATGAAGGGGGACCAAATAAAAGTAAGGCAAGGTGAAATGAAAAAAAGGAGGAGGAGGGGGGGAGGAGGAGGAGGAGAAGGAAAGATGAGGAAATTCCGAGATGTGACACAGACGTGGTTAGAAGTCGAGTACACTTTCAAACACTCACTTCCACTGTGTTCTATATTTACCTTCACTTTACCTATTCTGATCTGACACTCCTTACAAAAAACCTGACCACTGAG
>NC_087153.1:8747500-8755000 GCF_035594125.1 Scylla paramamosain
AGAGAGAGAGAGAGAGAGAATGTGTATTAACTGACAGTAACATACTAAACGCGGTAACTTTAATTAGTCTCGTAAGTAGGATATATCAGGGCACTGAACGTCACCTCACTCCTGCCTCACCTCACTCCACTTGCACCAATGATAAACTGACTAATAAGAAAAGTGCAAGAAATTTATGAGGATGAGAACATCACTTTTTTTTTGTTCGTGAATGTGTTCCATCAATTAAATAACATTCATTTTTTTTCTACGCGCCGACCACGCGATGTTAAAGGAATTATCACAGACCTGCATGTCTTTTCCTTTCATCCGAAGAACGACTCTACGCAATGACAAAATTTTTTTCCGAGACTGAATTTTTTTTAAGGATTTTTATAAGAAGGCTACAAGATGTTTGCTGGCTTAAAAAAAAATCTCTGAGCTCAAAGGGAAGATTTTAGTTCCGGAAAATATGTCCCATGAGAGAGAGAGAGAGAGAGAGAGAGAGAGAGAGAGAGAGAGAGAGAGAGAGAGAGAGAGAGAGAGAGAGAGTGTTGTGTGTGTGTGTGTGTGTGTGTGTGTGTGTGTGCGCGTGTGTGTTTTTGTGTGTGTGTGCGCGCGCGCTAGCAAATGCAGTAAGGAAATTCATGTCTCAAATGCTGCTCGTCACCACTAATTTAGCACCGTTGCCGGCGGCGCCTCACGCAAGCAAGCAGATGGCAAAAAATGGCGCGTAATTCCTGCTGTGAACATTTCGAACTGCACATCGGTACAAATAAGATCAGCAGCAAATGGAGGGGCAACACAAAGGCAAATCCCACACACACATTGCTAGATTAGAACACTGACTGAAGAGACTTCACAAAATAAATATATGCTTATTGTGTACAGATACATTTCATAATCGTGACCATCACTGAAGATAATCACGTCGTAAATGACACGTAAAGAGCCACTGATACATCGGGATCGCGTCCGCTTCACTCTGCCATGCCCTTGGAGGTGCTCATGTCCCGGGACGTCATTAGCCTTCATGAGAAATGTTACCGAAACCGTGAACTGTAATGGTCATCCGTCACGGCGGCAGCAGCAGCAGCAAGGGGAGTATAAAACTTAATCTCAGGAATTCCACTCTCCACTCTGAACTTGGTCTACCAGTGAATTTGAACTAAAATCTGATCCCGCCGCCGTCTTTGAATCATAAGGTCATGTATGCGTACAGAATCATTCAGCATAGGAATATTTACTATACTTGTTATTTCCTTCCAATCCTCCAGAGCAGCAATAATTGTCATTCGTATAAAAGATAGAAAGCGATCGATAACGTAAATCTGTTCTTGTCAGGATAACTAACATTTGCCAAGTGTTATTTCCCTCATAAATTCTTAAAGACCATGTGATTTTGTGGTTTTCTAACAAAATACACTCGGTAGAATTCAATGCAATGGGAATATGAACAATTTGCACTGACTGAAATACTACTAGTGCGATGACTGTAGTACTAGTGTGTGTCTCTACATAGCAAAATGGTGTAAAAATTTACCACCTGCTTTGATATTGGCTCATTTCAAAGTATAATACATGTCTATTCTACTTCCATTGCCTGCAGATTGTCTCCTCTCCCCGCCAGCCTCCTAACCTACTTCTTTCTTCATGACCTGCTTTGTTACATTCTTCTCCCTTTAGGCTGCTTTTTTTTTTTTTTATACGGTTTTCGAGTTGGATGTGTATTTGATGTAACGTGTGTGTGTGTGTGTGTGTGTGTGTGGTGTGTGTGTGTGTGTGTGTGTGTGTGTGTGTGTGTGTGTGTGTGTGTGTGTGTGTGTGTGTGTGTGTGTGTGTGTGAGTGTGTGAGGAAGGAAGGGAGGACACAAGTAGGCAATCAAGTACTACAAGGGCGTCGAGGTGTTTCGTGGAAGTTCTCAGAGTTAGTTTCCCCGCGTCCCTGCAAGACAGCCCTCAGTCTCCGCAAAGCTGTGTGTCTCAAGTGTCGCTCCCAGATCAGATCACCTTGGCCAAGCTTTACCTCCCGCGTCTGTGGCTCACTAGGAACCTCCATGCAAAAATCGGCCATCACGGTGCTACTTTTACTTTACCCTTCGACCACTGCCATATATAATCCCCTATATCCACTCACTCTTGTCTCTCCTTCATCCTGACAATTTAGCCACATTTTTCCTGTATTCGTATCGTTCTGAACTCCGCCTCTTCACCTGTTACTTTTACCCTAACCTTTGACCACTGCTATACATCATTCCCCTTCCATTTCCACCACCCTTAGACTCTCTTTCCTATACTCCTTAACTCTGCCTCTCTGCCACTAAGTTTCCTGGTGTGTTAACGCTAACTTTGCCTCCTCGACTGGGCATTAAGAGAGTTAGCGGTGACCTCGGGCTTGTTATCGACTCTAGGGACCGCTATCCCACGCCCCCTCCTCGCCCACTCGCCCGCCCGGCACCTGTCGCTCTCGTCGCCCGCCCGCCATCCATCCTGATTTTCCTCTAATGCCGAGGCGGGGTATTTTTGGCTGGCTGCGTTCGTTCACGTTGAGTCTTTTGTCGTTGTTGTTGTTGTTGGTGGCGGTGGTGGTGGTGGTGGGGTTGTTGTTGTTGTTGTTGTTGTTGGTGGTGGTGGGGTTGTTGTTGTTGTTGTTGTTGGTGGTGGTGGTGGTGGTGGTGATGTGATGTTGTTGTTGTTGCTGTTGCTCTATATTCTTTCTTACGAGTATTCTTATTTTTCTTACCATTATTATTTTTTCTTCTTCCTCCTCGTTCCTCCTCCTCCTCCTCACCCTATTCCTATTCTTCATTCTCCTCCTCCTCCTCCTCCTTCTTCGTCTTCTTTTTCTTCATCTGCTCCATCTTCTTCCTTTCACAATCACCACATCTCCTTAATACACCACGAAGCATACCAGGTTAATTCACGCCGGGGAGCAGCAGACGTGTATGAAGTGTCTGTCTGTAATGTAAAAGGAGATCTCACGGGCTAGCAATGTCTTTACTTAGTTCGCTGGTAAAGACGAGCTACCTGCAGCCTGGCACTGGTGGGAGGAGCTGAGGGCCTGTCTGAATGCAGTGCTGGACAGGCAATGAGCATCAACTTACGAGCGTGGGAACTCACAGCCACGTCAGCAGCGCCGGTCAGTGACGTGCTTGCCTTCTCGTTTCCCAGATTCTTGACTATTGTTCCCTCAGCTACGTCACGGCCAGTCTTAACATTACTCTCTCTCTCTCTCCTCTCTTCTCTCTCTTCTCTCTCTCTCTCTCTCTCTCTCTCTTTACTCTTCGCCACCCGACGCGCCTCCCTCTACCCTTCACCTTCCGGCATCACCATAAACACACCTCAGACGCACTCAAGTGAGCCATCTGATGCTGCAGCCCACACCCCTGAGGGCGGCTTTGGTGTGGCCTCAGTGCACTCTGTTTTCACACTTTGTCTTGTTTAGCACCGCAGCACCCCACGCAGCACCGTGGACTTGGGAAAGGAGCCACTATATTAGCACCAACACACCATTCAGTATGCCAGACTGTGGGGAGCTTGTTTCAAATTATGTGTTATGCCTAGAGTTTTACAAGCTCGTACGTATTACCTGAACAGATGACAATACTCCACTCAGTATCCTGGACTATGGAGGAAAAGAGAACTCAGCATTTCAAACAGTAAAAGACAGGGCGAGAAAGATGAAGATATGGCGGAAAGTGAGACTGATGTAGAAAGAGAAGGGAGGAGATGGAAGGAAAGACAAGAGAAGGGAAGAAACAGGGAGAGAAAGAAATTATCAGGGCGAGAGGAAAGATGATACGGCGGAAAGAGAAGAAATGAGGAAGAATGAGAAGGGAATGGATGAAAAGGAAGGGCAAAGAAGGGAAGGGAGAGGATAGGAAGGGAAAGGAAGAGAAGAGACGAGGCTGGAGTAAGAAAGGGACAAGATGGGAAGAGAAGGAAAGGAATGGAGCAGGCAGGAAAGTAAAAGGAAAGGAAAAAGAATAGAAAAAGAAGGAAATAAATGTCTTGCCGAACATTGTGACGTGTAAATAAGCTTAATTCTGGACACATCCCTAAACGAAAATTCAGTCAAGAGAGGCACCGTGGCCCTGCGCGTGAAGCTATAGAGGGAAGGTCAGTCATCATCACCTCTGCTACGTAGCAGAACTCCTCAAAATACACGTATCGACAGTCGCCGGTGTGTCAGTGATGCATGAAATGACTGGTTACGCGGCCACTCAACTCCGCCATCGCCTTTCCTCAACGGTACTCTTGTTTCCTGTGCAGAGCGAGAGGTAAGAAAGGGAAAGGAAAGCAGAGGAGCGCAGAAGGACAATCACAGAGCCTTACCAACTGTTTGCACGGAGGTTTGGTGGCTTCTGGTGGGAGACAAGACAAAGGAGAGTATCTGGACCCTCCTTCCTTATTAGGCTGTCTCGTGGGTCACTTTGCTCCCTCCTGTGCTGCCAGACAAAGAATGGCTGGCCAGGACAGGCGGGAAGGGAACCAAGAGGCCGGAAGACGGATGATATTTAGAAGGTGTAGCGTGGCGTTACCTGGTAGCTGAGGCCTTCATGGGAATGGGAAGGGAAGGGTAGGGAAAGGAAAGGACTGGGTGAGAAAGTAAAAGATACGGTGAGAAAGGAGGGAATAAGGCGAGAACAGAGGGACCGATGTAAAAAGAGAAGGGAGGGGATGAGAGGGAAGGGAAGGCAAGGGAAGGGAAGGGAAGGGACAGGGTGAGAAAGTAAGAGAGAGAGAGAGAGAGAGAGAGAGAGAGAGAGAGAGAGAGAGAGAGAGAGAGGAGAGAGAGGAGAGAGAGAGAGAGAGAGAGAGAGAGAGAGAGAGAGAGAGAGGATACGGTGGAAAGAGAAGGAACGAGGAAGAATGAGAAAGGAATAGATGGAAAGAAAGGGGAGGGAATGGAAGGAAAGGCAAGGGAAGGGAAGGGAAGGGAAGGGAAAGGAAGGGAAGAGAAAGAAAAAAAAAGAGAAGGGACTGAACTGAAAGGGAAGAGACTGGATGGCAAGGAAAGGTAATGGATGGAGAGCGGCAGACCTTTAGGCGTGTCATAGCAATGGTTGTTTTCAAGGTAGTGTTCGTATCTCTGAGTTAATTATTTCCTCCGCAGTGCACCGTGTGGTAGGGAAACAAACCCTCGATGGCCATGCCGGCTCCCTGATTTGTCCCCCTCTGCACACGTTGAAAGGGAAGATTTAAGGAATGCTATGTACAAACTTTATTCCTGTCTCCAAATAGTAATACTGATGGTGACAACAGACGAGCACAACTGTAACTGTAAGGCACAGCGAAACGGCAAAACATTTTATTTATAGTACTGTTTCCTTTTTCGCCTGATAAAGAATCAAGATGTCGGAATCCAATGCAGTGAACGGAAGTCGTATACACTGATACGTTTCAACAAAGAGCAAAAAAGATTCATAATTTTGTATCTTTTTTATCATATTTTTTTTATAAAAACTTTCCTTTTTCATTCATATATTTTATTGCAGCCTGTGCTTTACTTTTCAACGTTTCTTTATGTATGTATATATATATATATATATATATATATATATATATATATATATATATATATATATATATATATATATATATATATATATATATATATATATATATATATATATATATATATATATATATATATATATATATATATATATATATACTGTATACAACATAAACATAAAAGCATGTTTAAGGAAAAAGTGGGACAGATGCCATTCAGGGAGGAGAGAGGGAACAAGGTTCTACGTACGTACAGTCCTACGGGTCGTTGGTCTCCCTGGTCATGGGTCCTATGGTGGTTGGTCCTCCGGGTCGTTGGTTCTACGACCCGCTGGTTTATTTATTTCAGCAATTTGAACATTTTGAAAGAAGAATGCGACCTGTCACTGCTCACAGGATTTTATATTAAACCCGCTGTTTAGACGGGAAGAGACTGGAGGGGGAAGAGAAGCGATAGCCAGGATGTGATAAAGAGATGTGCTTTACTTGTTGTGGGGAACTCGTGGAAAGTCACTTTTTTTGTATTGGTTTTGCGGCCACGTCAATGAAGTGATTGCGGGAAGGGAGCACGAACTGAATATTTTTCTACCGTGGTGAAGAGAAGACTGAACACATCAGAAATGTGCGCCTGTACGAGTAACTCTCCAAGCAGCTGTGACGAGTTACTGGCAGTGGGTGCGAATAATTTGTTTCGACTGTGGCTGTGGCGTCCACGCGGCTGTGGTGATGGCGCCACAACGCTACTGCCGCCAGTTGCTGCAGGCGGGGCATAGGTTTTAAAGCCATTGCAATGCACACCAACGAAAAATTAGAATCCAATACTTTACCATTTTCGCTTATTACCACATTTCACGGATGAAAGAGGAATTCGACGGATAGAAATAAAATATATCAACATGTTATATATAAGGAAAAATCCTGCTAAAATATCGTGCCGAAAAGATAAAAAGAAAAGGAAAAAAGTAACAAAAATCAAAGTATGATAGCTACTGACAGAGAAGAGCTATAAGTATAAGTGCATGGGGATAAGAGATAAAAGGGTGAAGAGGGGATAAGAAACCCAAGAACCAGAAGAATATGCCATACTTCCGCAGATGTGAGGGATCGCGGTCCTCGTTCTCTGCTTCATTAATTTCCGGCCAGACCTCTCCCTATGACTTGATATTACGAGATCATTGAATTGTGTCAAGGCTGATAACCCGCCACTCCTTCCCCCTCCTTCTCCTCCTATTCCTTCTCCTTTTCTTCCTCCTTCTCCAACTCTTCCTTCTCCTCCTCCTGTTCCTCCTCATTCTCCTCCTCTTGCCTCTCTTCCTCCTTATTGGCCCCATTCTTCTCCTCCTCCTCCTCCTCCTCCTCCTCCTCCTCCTCCTCCTCCTGCTCATCCTCTTCCTCCTCCTCCTCCCTCCTCCCTCTTCCTCCTCCTCCTTCTCCTCTTCCTCCTCCTTCTCCTCCTCCTCCTCCTTCTGCTCCAATTCCTCCTTTTACCCCTCCTCCTCCTCCTCCTCTTTATTTGTCCCATTCTTCTGCTTCTCCTCCTCCTCCTCCTCCTCTTCTTCCTCTTCTTCCTCCTCCTCCTCCTCCTCCTCCTCCTCCTCCTCCTCCTCCTCCTCTTCTTCTTCTTTCTCCTCCTCCTCCTCCTCCTCCTTTTGCTCCAATTCCTCCTTTTCTCTTCGTCCTTCTTCTCTTCCTCCTCCTCCTCTTTCTCCAACTCCTTCTCCTCCTCCTCCTCCTCCTCCTCCTCCTCCTCCTCCTCCTCTTATTCCTTCTCATCCTCTTCCTGCTTCTCTTCCTCCTCATTGGTCCCTCCTCCTCCTCCTCCTCTTCCTCCTTGTTCTCCCTTTCCTCCTCGGCATTCAAAGGGCGCGGGCACGGGGACGAGCGCCGGAGGGTCCCAGCACAGAGTCGTCTTCAAACGCATTCTTCCCCCTCCCTCTCCCTCCCGCCCGCTCCTTGGCCATCACATATTAGTCTCTCTGTTGGACCAGTTATTAACCCTTCCAG
>NC_087153.1:8757500-8760000 GCF_035594125.1 Scylla paramamosain
GTGTCAATGCAGTGCACCGCCACCGTTCAGTCTAATAGCAATTTTACCGTGACATGAGATGCATTACCGTAAAAAGCGAAGACAGCGACACAAAAAATAAGTTGCACGTCTGGCAATGAGAACGTTTAGTTTCACTGTAGCAAGACCATTTTTCAGCACAAGTAACACTACAAGCACTTCACCCTGCATGATGTACAAAGTAAACCCGAGTAGCCTGTGACATACTGATGGAAAATCATGAAAATCTACAAATTCACTACTGCCAGGCTCATAATGAAGCCACGCTTTGTCTGGTAATAAAACGTTCCCCGATAATCAGACTTGAATATCAGCAGCTTCCCTTTATGGTGCATGTGCATGTTAATTTATTTTTAAACAACTGGCAGCGGCTTCATCACGTTTCCCATACAGGTAATATTGAAATTCCCGAAACACGCAAATTAGTATTACTCCAAGCAAAGTAAAACAAGCCGAATTTATCAGGTAAAATTCAATTCGTGGGGCAATATTTGTGAGAAGCCAGAGTGATATGTGATGGTGGGTGTGTGGGTGCTTGGTTGTATGGTCAAACAGGTGCTTTTAAATGCAGATGTGGTACCCAGCACCTTGGTACTCCTCTAAATCAAAATGTGTAGCACAGGTCAGTGTGAGACAGGCTTCAAAAGTAAAGCCTGAGGTGAAACAAGTCAGTACGATGGGAGTACCACAGCCTTTACCTTTCCTGCGACGTTAACTAATTACAAACGTTACATTACCAGAATTTTAAAACGTATGTCATTATGGGTCATATTTACGAGGATTCATTTTTACTTTGTTGCTGAACACTGACATGATGATACAATATACCTACTGCAGTGTAGGTCTGTAAAACGCTCAGACAGCAACCTCCTATAAATAGTTAATTCGCAAATCTGCGTTGAAATCAGAAGTGCCCTCTCAAAGACTTGGCTAAGTCCTCAAATTGTGTGTACAGCACGGCTTCCTTCACACATTGAGCCCTAAAACACTTCCTGTTCGCCTCAGGAAGTAGTTCATACATAGGTAAAATATTTGAAAATTCGCTTTTTTGTCCATACGTAACCTCGGCTCGTTCGCTGTATCGAAAATGTTTCATTATGAGGCACATTTTATATGCGAGATATATAAAGGACGCTAAGAGTGTATTATTCCGCGTAGCCCCGTCAGGGGGGTTCATCCAATGAAAGCTGTCTTTTTAATGACGATCAGAACGTCAATGAACGTCACTTACTTCAGGCAAATACGTCCAAATATTTTCGCCCAGTCACTACGTGTATAATTGACGGCCGCGGCAGTCAGCTGGCTACCCTCAAGGGTACCGTGTCACATTGGTAGCCGATTGCAGTGGACGCAAATTTATCAGGATTTTATCAAGCAGTTCTATAAGTGGTGGGGGGGAGATGGGGGTGAAGCCCCCTTTAAGATTAGGTTAGGTCAGTGTCCTTAATGGGGGGTCCACGGAAGGCGAAGCCCCTCTTTTAGGTTATGTTAAGTAAGTTAGGTTAGGTTAGATTAGATTAGGTTAGATTAGGTAATATTAGGTTAGGTTTCTGTCGGGGTCTCCAAGAGGATGCAAAGCCCCCGATTAGGTTAGGTTAGGTTAGGTTAGGTTAGGTTAGGTTAGGATAAAAATTTCCCCTTTTCAAAATATGGTGCTTCATACTTAGACTTCATGAATGTCTAAATTTAGCTTCCCCCACCCTAAAACCTCACTTTCCCACCAGGTACCCAAACTTGTCGAGGATAGAGGAGAAAAAGAAGATAGGATGTACTGTGTTAAATTGCAATTTTACCGGTCAGTGACCTTACTGGAGGTCCAGGGAAGGCATAACCCGCTCGTTAAATTACATGTAACTGTTTCCATGCCCTCCTCCCCACGAAATTCCCGATCCCCCAAAGGTCCCCAGCACTTTTTTGGGGCAAAGGGAAGGAGTTATATGACAATGAGTTATTGTAAATTTTTACCTCACTTTCTAAGAAGGCTTGTTTCGCGCAGGACCTATAAGCCTCGTGCTATTTCGTTTCGCTAACTCTTCAAGTTTTGTAGCACGGACAGTGACATGAACGTTTTGATAGGAAGACTAAATAAACATGTTGGACGTTGAAAGGACTCTGAGAGTAGCCAATCGACAGCCTATAGCCTAGAGCATCATCCCCCAGCGTATGCCATGTCAGCTTGGGAGCATTAAGCAAAATTATTTTGCCACGCCCCGTGACACAGGCTATAGTAAGAGTGCCACCTGAGGACATGCGAGAATGATAACACTCTCATTGATTGATGCTCTCACTTGTGGCAGTAATGATGCAAATGTACAAGAATCAAGTTTTCACAGTTACTTATCAGAAAAATCTATTTCGCTAGCAAGAAAAAAAGAGCATAATTTTGTCATAACATCCGGACGCTATAATGCACGCTGGCTATTCAACACTGGGGAACCATGGAAGTATTAACTTTATCCTGGGAACACTCACCATGGCACTG
>NC_087153.1:8765000-8770000 GCF_035594125.1 Scylla paramamosain
CGAGTTTCTAAGCGTGTCTTTACGGTTCTAATGGGAGATTAACAAAACTTCTACATTACTCTAACAGAAAAAAAAAAACTTGAGAACCCGGCTAATCATCTCTGTGGCCTTCGAAAATTGTCGTGGCGAGGCAGCGAACCGTATCTGAATATGGGCTATATGATTCACGGAGAGAGAGAGAGAGAGAGAGAGAGAGAGAGAGAGAGAGAGAGAGAGAGAGAGAGAGAGAGAGAGAGAGAGAGAGAGAGAAAGGCCGTGGGGTATAGAAAAAGAGGGGATGGTAGGTTCTTCTGCATGACCTTGACACCAATCAGAAGAGCTGTCATAAGCCTTAAACTTATGAGTCTACGATGACTGGCACAATGATAGGGTTTGTGTACACAAGAATATTTGTGTGTGTGTGTTTGTGTGTGTGTGGCAAGGTAAGTGTGTGTGTGTGTGTGTGTGTGTGTGTGTGTGTGTGTGTGTGTGTGTGTGTGTGTGTGTGTGTGTGTATCCTTGAATCTTCGTCTCTCTTCAAAGGAATAAGACTCTATCTACCGAGATGACCATCAGAAGTTAATACAATTATGAGATTGATTGATAAATGGGTTCTGCCACTTGAATTTGTGATACTGCGTCTCTCTCTCTCTCTCTCTCTCTCTCTCTCTCTCTCTCTCTCTCTCTCTCTCTCTCTCTCTCTCTCTCTCTCTCTCTCTCTCTCTCTCGCTTAATCCATTTATCCTTGTTCCCTCAGCCACAAACACGGAGTATGTGAGTCCCTTTCTGCTACACATGTCTTTCCCAGCCATACTAAGCGTCCCCGTTCAAGCAGGAGGAAGCTGACGGCAACACCTAAGCGACAGTGCGAGTGGCAGGCTGATGATCGCCCAGACGGAGATAACCACGAGCGTTGCCAAGAGCGCCGCAAGGACCCGAGGGAGGCACGAGACAATTTGGCAGAAAAAAAAAAATGGAAAACAATGACTCCCTGGCTAGAATACAAGATTTGAGTATATGCGAAATGAAAAGTGAAAAAAATGTTCAATTATCGTACACTAGAAAAAGATATCGGAATATACAAAAAATAAAGAGTGAAAAATATAGGTAAATTATTCTAAGCTAGAATGGAAAATATTTAATATATAAGTAAAAAATTGAAAGAATGGACAAATTACCGTACGGTAGAATGAAAGATATACATACAAGAAATAAAACGTGGAAAAAAAATGAGTAAATTATCTTGGGCAAGAATAAAAAATTTGAGTGAATAAGCAATGAAAATTGAAAAATAAAGACAAATGAAATCATTAAAATACTAATTAGGGAGGTAAAGAGATAAAGGACTGTAATATTAATGACGGAAGAGACAGAAAAAGAGAGAGACTTCATTTGAATATCACCGAGACAATAAAATGAAACAACGGATCCTTTTTTCAACCGGCCTAAAAATAGCAAGATAAATTACAAACATATACAGTGACGGAATCCTCTTAATTAAATATGCACTACTATGTTACTTAAAATAGATGAAAGAGGGGACGAAAGAGAGAGAGAGAAAAAAAAAATGACGAGAGGGTGAAGTGCTAGAGAGAGAGAGGGAAATGAAAGGGAAAGGAAACGGCGACAAGAAGGAAAAGTGAGAGGGAGTTAAATGAGGTAAAGAGGAATAATGGGAAATGAAGGTGATGAGAGTGCGTGTGTTTGAGAAAAGTTATGAGCACAAAGGGGAACAGAGAGAGAGAGAGAGAGAGAGAGAGAGAGAGAGAGAGAGAGAGAGAGAGAGAGAGAGAGAGAGAGAGAGAGAGAGAGAGAGAGAGGTGGGAAGAGGATGAGGACTTACGCAGGTGCAGGCAAGAGTGTAAGTACCTGCTAAAAAATGGAAGATTAAGGATAAGGAGCATCAGCAGCTAAGGAAGATGGAGGAGGTAAGGAGGTAGTGAAAACACCCTTCACACCTACCTCTCTCTCTCTCTCTCTCTCTCTCTCTCTCTCTCTCTCTCTCTCTCTCTCTCTCTCTCTCTCTCTCTCGGTCCGTAGTCGCTAGCCCTCTGAGACTTGATGTATCTGATCTCATTTCTCCTGATACGGAACTTAATCTTGATGGTCTCGTGAGCCTGTCGTTACGGCGATTCCGATCAATTAGTTTAGGTTGTTAGGGCGGCGAGGGAGGGGGATGGATCTCACGAACCCTCCTCACTGGCTCTTGGAGGGTGAACGTGATGCCTAGGAGGCTTTGAGATTGCAAGTTATAAGACGGTAGAAAGAAATGACTGATTCTGGGCTATGAGAGTCACTTGGGCAGGGTATTAGTTATTTTTGTGGAGTTGAGAGGTCGTGGATTGCCTGTCAGATCCCGGTGGTAGGGAGATGGCTTGGTCGCACATTCCGGGACAGGGACTGAAGAAAACTGCTACGTGTAACGGGGACTGCCACGTGTAATAGGGTCTCCCACATGTAACAGGGTCACCCACGAGTAATAGGGTCTGCCACGAGTAACAGGGGACTGCCACGTGTAATAGGGTTTCCCACATTTAACAAGGTCTCCGACATTTAACAGGGTCTCCCATTTTTAACAGGGTCTCTCACGTTTAACAGGGTCTGCCACGAGTAACAGGGTCTGCCACATGTATCAGTCTCCCGCGTGTAACAGTCACTGCCACGTGTAAAAGTCTCTGCCACGTGTAACATTCACCGCTACGTGTAACAGTCACTGCCACATGTAACAGTCACTGCTACGTGTATAAGGGCTGCCACGTGTAACAGACCGCCATGTGTACAGACTGCCACGTGTAGACCTGGTTTTTTTTTTCAGCTTTCCTTATTTTTTTATGTTCTTATGCACTGCGTTCCCTGCTCATCATAAAAGGCGTGGCTGAAAAAGGACGAAACGTAAGGAGTAGGAAGCTCCCCTTCTGCATTTTTATTCCTCTAGTGAGACAAGATAATATCACGCTTTGTTTTGCTTATCCAGTTTTAATTAAAAGGGATGCCAGTTGTTTTTTGTAGATATAAGGGTGTCTGCCTGATGACTGAGGAGTACCCAAAATATATACAGAATAAGAAAAGAGGAAAAAAGTTAAATATTTCCGTCAAGTCAGTCAGCGGCAAAGGCAGTACAGCTATCTTTACAGGATTAAGAGGTAGTGAATGGTCTGCCAGTGGTGTAAAGGATTTCCAGAAGGTGTAAGGGATGATGTGAGGGAAACAAGTGACCCGGTATCTAAGAGTCAGGTGAGACAGAGTACCGTTGCTTACATAAACTCGAGGGTAGTGGTCGACTTGCTAGTGGTGTGGTACAAAGGATGTCCAACAGGCGTAAAATTTAAAGGGAAGGGAAAGGTCTGACTTAATTCAAGTTCGGGATACTATGGTTTGGGATGGCGGAGAGAGACGAAGAGTATTATCTATAGGCCTTGGTGAAGCAGCGGACATCGAGGGACACACGGATCGTTGGCGATTAAAGGAATGCTGAAAACGCTGGTCAGATCTCCAAGCACCGAATGTAATCGTGTCAGAACTGAAAGTCACTCCTGCAAACTTTAAAAACTATGTCGTCACCAAACTGCAATCACTTTCTGTCATAAAGAGTAAAGTTCAACAGAAAGGTTTCGAAATGTTGGTTCAGAGTGTGTTTGTTATTGCGGATGGTGTTTCAAAACTGCCTTAATGAACTTTCAATGATGTATCAGGATATTTTTTTTTTCGTAATTATTATTATTAGTAGTGGTAGTGGTAGTAGTAGCAGTAATAGCAACATAGGTTATAGTAATAGTAATCATACTACTACTACTACTACTACTACTACTACTACTACTACCACTACTACTAAATAAGAATGATAATAATAAGAAAAAGAAGAAGAATGATGATTAATAATAATAATAATAATAATAATAATAATAATAATAATAATAATAATAATAATAATAATAATATCAGACACACACACAACAACAACACAACACAACACACACACACACACACACACACACACACACACAACACAACATACAGTACAACACACACACACCCACAACAACACAATATACAACACACACACACACACACACACACACACAACACACACACACACACAACACACACACACACACACACACACACACACACACACACACACAAAACACACTAAACTGAAACGTTCTTAAAAACACTGCACTTGCAAACGTACAGTATATAGTCATTCTGGACCTGCCAGCCCGTCACATCCCTTCAGCAGCGCGTGAGGCCTAAAGATGATGTCATTAGCGAGCAGCGACACCGTGTTTGGTGACAATGCATGCGGATGTCACCCCTTGCTCGGCCGCAGGTGTGTTGGATGGATGGACATCTCCCGACACCTAGCCATTAATTAATGAAGCGCCGACCTTGACCGCTCACTTGAATATCAACACAGGTATATGTCCAGAAGTGAGTAGTGTTGTTATTAAGTGTGATGAATGTGTGTGTGTGTATAAATGAGTGAGCAAATGGTAAAAGTAGTGAGTTTATAAGCGTAGGTTGGTAGGTTAAGTCATTCGTATGTAAATTAATTGATAAACAGGTGGACGATGAATAAAGAGATACATGTGAATCAATAAACGAATAAACAGTAAAACAAATTAATAATTCAATAAATTAAGCAAATGAATGAATAGGTAATAAGGTAATTAAATAAATAAATAAACAGATTATAAATAACAAATGATAAAGTACCTATCTACCTGAAAGAAAAAAAGGAAAGAAAGAAAGAGAGAGAGAAAGAAAGGACTAGCTAACTAAAAGAGAGAAAGAAAAAAATGAAAGTAAGAAAAAGATAAACAAACAAACAAACAAACTGCACATCTTTTCATTCTATAATCAAACATTACTCAGTCCTAGTTGCTTCTAAGAACAATGGTAAGGTTTGTGGCATGGGCGTGAAGGATGCTGGGAGGTGACGAGGGGCGCCGATAGGAAAGAAAATAGTGAGCGAGGGAGGGGAGTGAAGGTTCGCTTATTCGAAACACTGCTTCGACTCA
>NC_087153.1:8777500-8795000 GCF_035594125.1 Scylla paramamosain
ATTTACATTCTCGTACTAACACGAGCATGGCACAACACAGGCAGCCAGATACTCACAACACACTCGGGACCAGTGCACAACATGAAACCTTAAGACCTCCTTCCAGCTGGCTTCATTTTCTGGCTCGGTGCAGAGAAATAATTACAGTATAAAAGTCCCGCCTACACCTCTGACGCTCGCTTCATTACAACACTTGACATTTTATTATCTACATTAAAGGATACATAACGTCACACTCACTAACTACCTCTCCACTGCTCACCGAACCAACGCGCGTGATTCATAAAACCGAGATTGAAGCCTTGAGCTGTTTCGCGTCTGGCATTAGCATCGGGTTTGATGAGAAGATGTATCCAAGACAGGTAACGCTGAGGTTTCTTTTGTAAGAATATCAATACGGAGCAGACCGGCAGGCAATCACGACAACGGAGTACTGGTGGTCACAAGAGGCGATGATGAAGAGTCTACCCACGACGTGTGTGTGTGTGTGTGTGTGTGTGTGTGTGTGTGTGTGTGTGTTTCTATCCGCAGAGTTTTTTTACGCTTTACCTTTGATACTGAGACACTTTTTGTAACACTTGTAACATAAGCTTCACTCTACTTCCCGTGCCGCAGAGAGAGAGAGAGAGAGAGAGAGAGAGAGAGAGAGAGAGAGAGAGAGAGAGAGAGAGAGAAAACAGGACTAATCTCTCTGCAACAGGACTCAATGCAATGTGGGGCGCGTTTCAAAGACTTGTACAGCAATTCCAGAGAGAAACTCAGAATCTGGAAACTCGTGCCGCATAAATACAATATCTCGAGAGCTTCAGTGATGACCACGTACTTGTGTGTCCTTCACTGATGCTCACCAGGATGAATATGGTCCGCGGCACAACAACTTTAAGGCATGAAATAATGTGATGATGCGTCCCTCAACCTCTCCCGCCAACCCGCCCGCCATCCGCCCCGCCCCGGCATGCTGAGAGCCGCCTCAGGAGCTTGTGACCGCGCTCTCCAAGTCTGTAACAGGATCAAAGGCTTTGCGGGACGAAGCGGCCGTTGCCAACTGCCAACTAAACCCGGAGTTGAAACTAGGTAATGGCTCTCCGCCGGCCAGAATTTGAAATAAGTGATTGCTACGAGCGGAACATTGAACATTTAACTCTGCAAAGCTTGTGAAATGTGGAAAGGTGCTCACTTGCGTTCCTGGAAATAAAGCAACAAAGTGATGTAGGAAATAATACTGATGTTGACTGTAGTAAGTGTATTTCGCGTTAATCTTGTGTAGAACTGTGCCTGTGCTGAACATACACAGCAGCGAGGCAAAGAATAGGTGCTGGAACTCGCGCCGAGCCCTTTCAAAAGACTTTATTCCATTGATGCTATTAAGATAGTATACTGTGTACGGCCAGCGCTAATCCCAGGGGTGTGCCTTACCCAGATCCCGATGGCGACCCTAACACCAGCCTGCCTGTATTTACATCCGTACACCTCCTCCTCTATTTCCTCCACTATCCTATCTTACAATCTGTCCATATCCTCCAATTTTCGTTGATCCTTCTTGGCCTCTGCTTAGGGGCTGGCACTCAGGTGGACCATTTTTTTAAGAATCTTTTGTTGTCCGTATCCCGCTTACATTAAAAAAAATTAAAAAAATGCTCCTGACGGCTCCTTTCTGTCTCATCCTTTCCCCTTATTCCATAGCTATTTATCTCGGTACTTTCTGCCTAACTCCATTTCCTGTAACAGTATCATCCTCCTACTCTTCCTCCTCCCGTCGCGTCCCCGTCTCTCTTGCCTGACACACCCATTACACCGCTACACAAACACACGCTGTCTTCGTCTACCCTTTGTCGTCCATCACCATGAATGCCTCAACAACTCCGGCTCATCTGGAGACTGACGTGAAGGGGCATGCTATTACTAATAGTGTACGTGTGTGCGTATGTGTGTGTGTGGGGAGGGGCCGTTACGTATAACATCCCATCCCAGGACTGAACGCAACTTGTCGCTTTATAACACCACGATACGGCTTCATAACACCAGACGAGCTGTGAAAACTTTAACACAAAGATAATCAAGCGAGTCTTACCTTGGACAGGTTGCGTCGGTGCTGTGCGTGGAAGGTAGACAGTGGTAGTGGTGGTGGTGGTGGTGATGGCACACGGCACCAAGAGTTGGATGTCTACTCCAGAGTCCTGTTCAGTGTCCAGGAGGGGAAGTGTTTGTGCTGGGCCTCCCTCAGGATTAGTGTCCCATGAATGTCTCCAGCCTTGCGAGCGCTGAGGCGTCGCGAGGTGAGGAAAATAGCACTAATACGGTTTCACTTTCAAATTCCACGAACGACTGCAAACTTGAGTTAATTCCTTGCTTTCAAGTCACTTCTCTTCGGAGTTCTATTTCCCTGTGCCCTGTAGCGGTAATGAAATAAAACACATGTTGTAAAAAAACAGTCTACACATTATATAGCATGTGTGTGTGTGTGTGTGTGTGTGTAGTAGAGCCTGTTTCATATTGTTATGATTCATGGCGTTGCACTGCATGGTAAAGCAACACTAAGCAAGACGGATTGGATCAGGAAGTAAATATTGTTATAAAGCTGCGTCATTCTTCTCCCGAAGTGACATTGATGGAGCAGAGCACCGCAGCACGCGTCGCGAAGAGAACCTCCCCTGCCTGGTGTTTAAGGACGATAGAGCTGGGCGGCGAGGCGCTAATGGGACGCTCTGTTCCTCCCCGCTTCCCCACCACATCGGGCTTTGGGATTCCTCTCGCCTCTCATCTCTTTACTCTACACTCAGCTTCACTTTCAACTCCTCTGATCATTTTTCATTTCCTTCCTTTCTTGTCTTACAATGTTTGATCATTCATTGCACTTTTTTTTTAATCAGGACTTTCCCTCTCTCTCTCTCTCTCTCTCTCTCTCTCTCTCTCTCTCTCTCTCTCTCTCTCTCTCTCTCTCTCTCTCTCTCTCTCTCGTGGGGGAAGAGGCTATGGGGTTCTTTTGTCGGCAAGAAACAAAGGAAACGCTCATCACTGTATCTGTCTGTGACGTATTTGAGATAAACACTGAACCTGCGGATGATAACATTCATACATCATAATAAAGAAACAAAATACTTTAGTGGTCATGAGGAATCCCGCCCACCCACCCTCTCCCGCTTCCCGCCTCGGTGCTACTTAAACAAAGGAACACCAAATAAGAGGTTATGGCGGAGAGATAGGAAGTTTGTGTTGTGAAGTTTGTGTCGAGTATAAACAAGAGCCGCCACACAGAGGTCGAGGACAACACGGCAGCAGCTCTTGGTCGCGTCTCCTTCTGAGGGACGGGATGGAGGCAGGAGTGTACTCATTGTCCCACACTCCTGACGCCACACTCTGGGAATACCTAACCAATTCTTCTACACCCTCCCCACCAAAAAAAAAAAATAAAAAAAAAATAAAAATTCTACGTATTTCATAAAACTCCATGCAGCGACGCACGTTTGAGGATATACATACATTCATTCATATATACATTCATACTTACATACATACATACATACATACATACATACATACATACAGACATGGGTTGCCTTGGGACGCGGTGAGTGGCAAGGCCGAGCTGTGGATATTTCATACCTTCATTTATGTGCATATATCAAAGAATGTTTCTCTTCTTTTCTTTCATCACAGGGAGAGGGTGGCTGTCAGAGGACAGGAGCACCGCACTGATGAGGAGGGGGGTGTTGGGAGACGTGTGGATGTATCATGGGTAAGATTAGACAAATTTATGGATGCGGATGATAAGTGGAAATAGTTAAGTGCGTTTCATACAAAGACTGCTACGTGTAGGACTGATGGCTTCCTGCAGCTTCCTTTATTTTCTCGTATTCTTATGAAAAAAAAAAAAGAATAAATAAAATCAATAAATAAGCAAACTGTGAGGCAGCATTGTACTCGTTTCCCCTCCCTCATGAAGCAGCTGCGGGGCTCGAGTGCCTGTGATGAGTAACACATTCGATAGCTAAGCGCGTTTTTTTCTTTTTCTTTTTTTTTTTTTTTCTTAGCTTCCCCACAACAATCCTGACTTAAGACCATTATACTCGACATAACGGTCCGTACCAAGAGTCATGAAGATTTAGCGACGAAGATCAAAGGGAAGGATGATGCGAACTGAGAGTCTGCTGAATTTCTAGAACGAAGGTTTCCGGGAGAGACGAACGAAAGGCAAGGTCTACACCGTGTCATCCGGTTTACCTTCGAGGAAAAATGTTTATTTTCCAAATTTAGCATGGCAAATAGTTTTAGTTTAGTTAAAACAACCTGAGAAAATATTTTCCTGATTGGAAAGTCGTGCATTATAGTTGCAGCAAATATGTTTGTCTTTTTACAACTACAGCACGAGCCTTCAATGCGCAGAGTTGTCCATGGTGTGCACCAAGAGGTGTCAAGGAAACACAGTTGTAAAAAGGCTGCTTTATATTAATGTAAACTGAGGGAGGTACAGAGGGATGCCAGCCGGTAAACCCGTGCCCGAAGCTAATCGAGACTACTGCTCATAAAGGAAAGTGCGGGCTGGGCCTGAGGGTGCCGCTCGTTGGGTGGCAGACACAGTGTGGCTGTTCGAACCAGGACACTTGTACAATATCAGGTCATCCCCCAAAAAGAAAATGGTAGGTTAGATAAATAAATTATCTAATTATATCAAACTACATGAGAAAATATTTTTTTTATGTTGCCGTTCTTCACAAGTTGGCGCTCAGATTTGGATTCAAGTCATATAGCATTGTTACCAACACCCACGCGTGTCATACCGCCTCCTACTTTACCTTCCCGAACGACTTGTGGTAAGAATTGAAGGCACGGTCTGAGACCGTGCCTACATTGTCGAAGGGAAGGTACGCATGCTCGACCTTCATGCCTCTTGGTACGGGCCAATATTTTTTTCCTGTTCTGAGAAGCCCATCTACGGACTCCCGCCATCACTTTATCACAGAGGAATGTGACTCTGCATATCCTCAGGGACCAAGTGCCGTAATAACTACGAGGTTTCTGAAAAAATAAATAAATAAATAAATAAAATAAAATAAATAAAGATAAAATAAAATAAAATAAAATAAAATAAAATAAAATCTTCAGCTAATCGGGTTGTGCATGTGGGCGGCCTCTTTCTTCCAGTTAAATATTGGACGCCTGTCACAATACTATTTCATAAAGAGTTCTCTCGCCTCGCTTGGTGTTTGCTTGGCCTCCATGCAGACCTTGAGAGGCGCGTCATGCCTCTTGGCTTGCTTGCTGGTCCTCCTCTCAGGTCCCCACAGGATGTTGATAAAATGCCGCTGAAAGGAAACCTGGTTGTTGAAAAACGTTCCTCTTCCAGTTTTGATGCAAGAGACAAACCTTTCATCTCCCTTCCCCTCCTTCCTCTCCCTTCTTTGTCGCCTTGCCCTCATGCACAGCCACGCCACGCCGCCTTCCCCCGGCAGAGGAGCCATCCCCCGTCAGTGCCGCAGTGCACACAGCAAGTGGCAAGTTCCCTTTACCCACGGAGCCCCTTGGGACTCGTGTCTCGGTCTGACCTTTACTGCGTCAAGGCAGCGTCAAGGAGCACCATCAGTGGTAAAGAAACAGAAAGGCAGGAATCTTAAGATTTCTTTAAGAATACAACGATGAATGAGGAAGATTCGAGCAAAGTTTGCCATCTCAAACTTCCTGGCGTCCAAATTTACCAAAGTTTACAGTCCTTCGAGAACTTTCCGTAATTTCATTAGCTTTTGATAGAGTTGCAACAGGAGGACAAAACTTGGCGGCCATGTGTGGCTTGGCTTGGCGCGGCTAGTGTCAAGAGACCTGCTGACTTACGCTCCGAACCACCAAGGAGACCCCCAGGCAGCCTCGTTACCTTGATGTTTATGACTTACAAACAAACAAGTGAAGACTGCTCAGGGAGTTTTGGGGGCCTGTAGCGAGAAAGAACCAGCGGCCTCCTCCATCCCATCACTGCAAAAGATATCCCCTACAAAAGTTTACAGTGAATGGTTGTAATCGATGCCTTCCCTGCTCTCCCCTTCCTGTACAGCCACAGCTCGGCAACGGCCTTTGCAATGTAATGTTCGTTTCTCACCTCAGTAAATAAAACAAGCAACAGACTTTTCACTCCTAAATTGACAATCGTTTCTCTTTTATCCTTTATCAACATAAATGGACTAAGGAAAGTTTTTGTTCTTCTCTTCACTGGCGGCAAGCAAAATTCCTCCTTGCTCTCTCCCTTCCCGAAGCGTTCATCCTCTCTCCCCCTCTCTCTTCGTCGTCTTTTTCTCCTTTCCACGCACTTCTCCCACCCCTTTCCCGGCGCCCACTCCTACAACTCTCATGGTCGCAGTTACGACTGTGGCCGCTTCAGCCTCCCTTCCACCCACACTGGTATCGGGGAAGAAAAAGAAAACACGGTATGTATAGGAAAAAAACAAATCCGAGTTCGTGGAAATTTGGCAAAGCTCGGTCCAAGGAAGTTGTCCAATGCCACTGGAAGCAAAAGAAAGCGACGAGGGGATGCCAATGGTTACGAAAGGTTGTCGCATATAACGCCACTAATACTATTCACATTTATGAGAAGTCTTTTATGGAAAATGTTCATATGTTAAACAAGTGGAATCGTGAGAACACTTCGGGGCGTGGTATCAGTCGAGTTCGATGTTACGATTAAACCTCTACGCTTTTGAACTGTTTGATCCATTTGTGTGAGTTGTGATTAGCGCGCATCTCGTACAGGGGACGGTTGGCGCCACGCAATACAAACCCATTCGCAAACAACTTTATCAAACGGAACTATTAAGAAGGGAGGTGGCAGGAACGACTCCAGCGTAATGAAGTAAAGACGGGATGGATTGTAAGTAAAGACGGGATGGATTGTACGTTCTCTCTCTCTCTCTCTCTCTCTCTCTCTCTCTCTCTCTCTCTCTCTCTCTCTCTCTCTCTCTCTCTCTCTCTCTCTCTCTCTCTCTCTCTTTCTCAGTTCAAAGTGACTAAAGCTCCCGCAGCAGAACTGGTTACGGTACAGTGATAGGTTGCTGGACATTGCGCCGTGAAGTGTTTACCTGGTGGTGGGACATTGGTGGCTGGCGGACGGGCCGGACAGAGAAGAGGGGCAGAGAGGCATTATAGGTGTAGCAATGCAGTAAGGAGTGAGGGAATGGCTAAAGGAAGGAAGGTGATGCAGAAAATAACGTAATACCAGTTCTAAGAAGGAATAGTCTTTCATTATTTAATCGATTTCTCTATAAGTAATACTGGCACATATAAACCATCTGAAGTTACTGTCGATATATATTTTTTTTTATTTCTTATTGCTGCGGTAGAGAGGAGACAAGGATTGTGTCGCTCTAAACATAAGATGGTGGGGAACACCTAGCTAGGTCAATGTCTGGTATCATCTGTAAGTTTGGCGTGGGGTATTTCTGTTGATCAGTGGGCCTCATCCCACTATCAGCAACAGCAGCAATATGGCGCCGCGGTTAGCCGACATAACTCTGGCATTTTACGTAAGACTGATTTATTAATATCCTCTCTGGGCCGCAACAGCTGGAGTCATGTCACGCTAAAAATATTAAACGCCTAAAAATGTAAATAACATGGAATGGCAATTAAAAATGCTTTCGAATATTAAATAAATAAACGTTTGAAATAGCAAATGACAGCAGGCGAGGCTTAAAATAATATTAAATTTTATAGTAGACGCCAGAATTCCCCAAAAAAGAAAAACACATAATTTCCACATGTTCTGAGATCGCGACTCGTCTCAACCACTTTAACTAACTTGGGTAAAAGAGAACACACCCATGGCCTGTAGCTTCCCCCGCAGTGTAAATCCCACCTCTTCATCCGGTGTTGTCCGCATGGCCCGCCGTCCCCTCCCCGGGTCCTCACTAAAGTTGTCCATCTGTTACCTCGCCACGGGATAGCGTCCGCCCACTGTTGGCTCTCCTTTTTCCTCGCCACCAGAAAAGTTGCTTCTTACGGCGTCCCCTCTTGGAAATGTCAGATTGCCTTGGAGATTTTCGACACAAGGGCAGCGCCAAGCCATACACTGGCCTTCAACTTTTATCTCTTTGCCTTCTTTCCAACTTCAGAAGGTGCGGCCACAGATGTCACTACTGTAGATACTCCTTTTTGATCAATGTCTCCTGGTGGTGGTGTGTGCGCTCTCAGACCAATACGCGGTTGTCACAGTGAGATTAAAATGTTGCAAGACGATTTGAGTATGAATAAATTTCACTGGTACACATGCGCCGAACTGATAATGTATCGACGATTAGGATAAAGAAATTATATCCCAGAAATGGTAAAGGAAGGCAGGGCAGGCAGCGAACTAGATACTATAGTTACGAATAGACAGATGGGAAGAACTTCGCATTTGACTGAAATGAGAAGGCTGAGGAGAGTTATTACCCTGCAGTGGAATCAGAAAGTGACAATGGTGATGATGATGATGATGATGATGATGATGATGATGATGATGATGATGATGATGATGGTGATGATGATGATGATGTCTTAAAAGTTTATATGATGAAGTCCACAATTCCTCTTGGGGTTTCATGTATGCATTTCCGATGCCTCAGTCGTCTCCAGTTTATGAGAGTGTGATTACACTAATATAGAAACTAATTAAACACATACAAGACGATTTCCTTTTTCTTCAAACTATTTTTTTTATACGTACGAGTATAATATTTGAGATATTCTGAATATTAAGACAGCTTGCAAATTCACATATATATCTTTTAACAACATTTTTCGATATATCTCTCTCTCTCTCTCTCTCTCTCTCTCTCTCTCTCTCTCTCTCTCTCTCTCTCTCTCTCTCTCTCTCTCTCTCTCTCTCTCTCTCTCTCTCCCCTTTTTTTTTCTGCAAGTCGCAGCACGATAATGGACGCTACATTTAGGAATCAATTCTTAATGATTTCGCTTTCTTGCTTACTGGTCTAATTTCACATGGCTCTAGTGAAGTCATAGGACTCTTCAAAACTGTTTTCATGAATTGCGTCAGTTTAACAAGTATTATACATCATGAGAACCAGTCCAATCGCCTCTGCGGTCTTTGCAAATAGACCCTGTGAGAGAAGAGAGAGTCTAAGAATGGGAACTTCAATCAGCCCAATGTTTGCTTGTCCAATCAGCACCAGTGTGGATGGCTGTCACGGCGGGAGGCAAGTGGCGCCCTCCTGGTCCCGCTCTCCCGTTACCCGCTCTGCACCTTTACAGAAGCGCCCTTCACCACGTAAACAAGCACTACGGGTGATATCGACAGCTTGGCCAGTTTTTATTGTTATTCGTCTAAGTAACGTGTGTACAGATGGTACTGAAATGTATTATATATATATATATATATATATATATATATATATATATATATATATATATATATATATATATATATATATATATATATATATATATATATATATATATATATATATATATATATATATATATGTATATATATTTTTTTTTTTTCTTTTTTCATAAGTTGATCTTAAATGTTGCTTTTGTTAATGTTCTTTTGATGATGTTTCGGTCATTGGTATTTTGTTGTTTTTGTTATTGTTGTTGTTGTTGTTTGTGTTGTCGCTGCGATGTTGTTTTTGTTGTTGATGCTTCTGTTGTTTGTGCTCTCGCTGCGATGTTGTTGTTGCTGTTGTTCTTGTTGCTGTTGTTGTTGCTGTTGTCTGTATTGATTTTTTTGTTGTTGCTTCTATTCTTTGTGTTGTTATAGCGGCTATTGTATTTTATATGCATGCATATTTGTATGTACTATATATGCATGTATGTTTGTATGTATGTATGTATGTACTATACATGAATGTATGTCCATATATGTTCCCGGCAGTAGCCTCACATCCTTAATTAAGATCGCGCCCATCAGAATGCTTCACCAACTCCATCATTCCTGCACCTGGTGCCATAAACATCATATACAAATAACTTCATAATTTCCACGAGAGTCTGCGGAACACGTAATAAATATAATCTAAACTATTTGCCTAAACTTTTCCACCAGCGGCAGGCACTTTACGATAACTATGCCTTAATTGTTAGTGAGGATAATTATATTAGTGTCAGGCAACTTCATATGAAAAACCAACAGATAAGCATGTACTTATTTCATTCAGGTCTTGCAAGCGGTTTGTACAGTGGTGGTCAGAAATCTATTAACGTGATGCACTCAGTACCATTGTGCTGACTGTTTCTCGATCTGACGTCCTCTGGTATGCTCGCAAAATCTCTCAGTTGGCAGATTTGTAAAGAGACCGTCATCAAAACATAAACCTGAAGATTGAAAGAAAAGACTGCACAGAGTAATTTGATTCTTGATAACCACTGTACATCAAACTTCACTTGTAAAGAAATTGTCATCAGAACTGAGGTCTTAAGATTGAAGGAAAATGATGAACCCTTCCGACATTAAAAAAAAAAAAAAATATATATATATATATATATATATATATATATATATATATATATATATATATATATATATATATATATATATATATATATATATATATATATATATATATATAAATGATGATAATAAAAAAAAAAAAAACAGTCTAAGCGAGTACAACCAATAATTCGGCTTCTGATCACTACTGTATGTACATGAGTCTTCAGTGAGGAGCACACTCGTACATAAACTCGAAGGTCACAAAAAACTTCCCCGTTAACTGAACAAAGGGGAAACACACAAAACGTAGTGAAAGTGAATGAAGAAGGTTATTTAGCCTGAGATTTAGGACTAAAGCAATAAAAGGAGCAGCAGTACCACACAGGCTGCAGCGTCTAGTGTGCACTGTGCATGAAGTGCCTTTTCCAGATCCCCATCTAGATGATACTTTAGTTAGACTGATGACGATTCACTGAAGAGCTGGCTTATTTCGTACTTTTTTGCATAACGTCCCCAATCTCTGATATCGGGGCTTTTAAATCATATTCTTGCCAACACATGCATTACGTGGGTGGACAGCAGGTGTATGTGCAGGTCACCGCTACCACCGACTGGTTAGCAAAAAGGCATCTAGAAGCTATTGAAAACATTATTCATCTGTTAACAGCATCACTAACTGCCACGTTCTCTTATGCCTGGAAATATAACTACGAATTTTAATGACTTCTAAGATACCAAAGACCCGTTTAGCAAGAATGATTTATGTTTTGAGGAATGCTAAGGGCAGTGCAGCGGAATGCACGCGCAGTGAGCAGAAAGGCAGGAAGGGGACAGTGGAGACCTACCTACCCTGACACTTCCATCCCACGGTCCCTTCTGTTTCTATTTATAACAGCCCTGCATGCCTCTCTTGCACAAGCTCACCAAGGACACTGCATAGCCAAAGGCGGACTTGTCGTTAAATGTGTTGTGAGAGAGACTGAAGGGAGTGTTCCAACGCCTTACTCGTCCAGGCAATAAAAGTGACAGACTGTTAATTTCTGTACATTACTGCACCACCACGGAAGTAAAATATTCGTCACCCCCGCCAAAGGGCAACGGCCGACCACTTCCGAGAGAAAAAACAAATAAATAAATGAACATGTAACCTACACGATAAAAACAAATTAATAACTAGCCTAGGTACAATAACGTTACAGTAAAACAAATTAATAACTATCCTGCAATGACGCCATGGTGAATCATGAATACCAAGCCTACAAGGACATCACAATGATACAAATGAATGTCTAGCCTACATTGACGTTACGAGGTACGAAAGTCCGCAAGAAATACAAATTGTAATTATAATTAATCTTCCAACAAGATAAATGGCTCGGCGTAATTTCAAGGTTTCATCGCAGACCTCCTGAGACCAATGCTGGGTTCACCCTCTACCAACACGCTGCTTGCTTGTGTGTGTGTGTGTGTGTGTGTGTGTGTGTGTGTGTGTGTGTGTGTGTGTGTGTGTGTGTGTGTGTTTACGAGTGTACCATATAAGTAGTCATGTGTATACTTACATACAGGCAGGTTGACTTAGAGTCTTAGACCAATAAATAAACATTGATTTCATTGGTAAACAACGTGACTCACTGGCAGACAGACACGTACAGATACATACATATTACGATAGAAACTAAAATGTGGATATCTTATAGGTATGGTGAGATATGTATAAATAAATACAAAGAAGAATGGATCTAAGAGAGAGAGAGAGAGAGAGAGAGAGAGAGAGAGAGAGAGAGAGAGAGAGAGAGAGAGAGAGAGAGAGAGAGAGAGAGAGAGAGAGAGAGAGAGAGAGTGTGTGTGTGTGTGAAATACAAATGTTTTTCCAAACATGTGCTGATACCATATTGTTTTCAAACAAGTCACCGAACAGTGTCGTGGTTTGGTCGTGGCTGCTACAAAAATATTCCATTTTATCTGACATGAAATATATTTGAATGGACAACAAAAATATAATGATTTCGTCTAACTAAAGAAAAAAAATAATATGGTTATAGCCATTGTGGAAGGTTGGTAATGCATGGTAAATGTCAAACGGTGATTTTACTTTACTGGCTGCCGGCTGAGTATTGCGGGAATATGATGGCGGCACGTGAAGGAGCCCAGTGTCAGGACAGTCTGTGGCACGTTCATCAATGAAAAGAGAGTTTTCTTGTGATCCTGGACTAATACTTGAACCTGTTGCCTCTACATTTCCATCCTGGAGTAAACATCCCTAGCATTTCATGAATCTGCACATCCCACTCCCGCCACCATCCCTCGCATGGCCAGGCTCATTCATGGACGCCTACTAACCTAGTGTTGGATGGCAGGGATGGACTGGCCTGGCAACGCAGTGTTCACTCGTCTAACGCAGCTACACACCCACTTGACATGTGCTGCTCAGCCTGGTTTCCTCCTTGCAGTAGTATACTAATATTACTTTTTTAATCGATTAGCTTCTTTCGTTTATCCTTACACTTTCGCAGGATCCTTCACTGCCACGTGAAAAGTTATGCCATTAGATGACGTGCAAGCGTTGACTAATAGTCGTGGGACAACTACAAAGGAGGCGCTGGAGATGAGGGTGAGGCAAGGTGTGTGCGGGGTGGGAGGGAGAGCAGTTTGAAGCAGCGGAGCTCTGCTAAATTTCATACCCAAGGACCAAGAGATTCACTTCAGAGAAACTACATCAGAGAGCCTTCATGAGGAGCTGCAGCTTAAAGGGAGTTTTCAAGAGAGAAGGGAGGGAGGGTGGGAGCTGTTGCAGGAGTGATGAGAGAAGGGGGAGTAGTCCTTCAAAGCAGCAGTCCCTTTCTTCTCCCACTTGATGGATAAACTTTTTTTTATCTCTTTTAAAAAGTATGATTTGTAGCAGAAAGACAACTTTCTGATAAACACGCACGCGCACACATACCCACCCATCCACACCCCTCAGCCTCCACACACACTCGTGCATCAACTGCAGGAAAGACTGGATTAATGCCAATTTTGAGATAGGCTCCCACGAGTTAAATTCAGATCTTCAGTACTACAAGATACACACAATCAAGTTAATACACACACACACACGCGCACTTTACTCCATCCAGGTCCTTATCCACCAGCATTCCTGATGTCTTGTCCTGAACACGTGACAAGACAAGCAGTGTGCTAAAAGAAACAGTGCACAATTCTACTGACACTGCAACATGCCCCAGATGGGTAAGACAAGCAAGATGATGGACAGTCGTGGAAGGAGCACGCACGAGTATGCACCTGATCTGTCCTGGGAGAAAGAAAAGGACCGGGATTGGGTGTCGTAGGAAGAAATGTACAAGTAATACAGCGAAAAAAAAACCAGCAGCTAATGGAAATACTAAAGCTGAACTATACCCCTCACAGCTATGTTTCTTTTATCACCCATGCTTTCAAGTCTGTTATATATCTTGCCGTGAAGTTTTTACTCATAGTTTGACAGGAAAAATGTAGAGTAATATAATGAAGGGAACAAGCAGCTTATGAAGATTACTGAAACTGAACTCTACCAACAACTAAGTCTCTTTTATCTCTCCTACTTCAAATAGTGGTGAATATCTTGGCGCGAGGCTTCTGTAGTGTAAGGAAAGCGATTCTCCACACGTTGTATTTACCTGGCAGCGGTAGACAAGGTTTTATCAGGTAAGGCATGCTCGTGTTGGCCATCCCGCCTCTCTGTCTACCGTTGTAAGATGCGAAGTCACGAGTATTCCTGTCGCACACCAACTCGATCTGTTAGACATCAGCTGGTACTTCTCTTACTGATATTTTATTGAAGTATTCACTGCACTTTTTTTTTCCATTCTATTTTGTTCTATTTACTTGTTTATTTTTATTTATTTATGTATTCATCTGCTTATTTATTTATTCATTTATTTATTTACGTGTGGATTTGTCGATCTTTTTCAATTATTCACTTGTTAACTCGTCTATTTGCTCGTTTGTTTATTTCTTTGTTTACTTATTTCATTAAACAGTTCATTTATTTAACTACTCATTTACACATTCATCTATTCAATTCAATTTCTTCTTCCTCAAGTAATAAGAGTAAGATGTTGAAGTGGCACGGGCAGTGACAGTGAGGCGGGAGCTGTGAGAAGAATCATACAGGAAGTCATGAGGTGCCCGCTACACGATCCGGCTGACCCACCTACGTACACTTCTGTATACACAAACTTCCCTTCAAGACACACAAACTTCCTCTCGAGTGTGACTGTTTCAATAGTTCTTTCCCATGCTACTTGAGATAGTTGTTACTATTCGAGGCTTTATTATTGTTGTTGTTATTATTATTATTATTATTATTATTATTATTATTATTATTATCATCATCATCATCATCATAAGTATAGTGGTGGCAGTAAAGGTGGTGGTGGTGGTAGTAGTACTAGTAGTAGCAGAAGTAGTAATAGTGGTGGTGATTGTGGTAGTAGTAGTAGTAGTAGTAGTAGTAGTAGTAAGAGCAGAAGCATCACTATATTATTATTATTAGTAGTAGTAGTAGTATCATTATTATCATTTTCTTTTACTACGTATCACCATCATCTTCATCACCACCATCACCACAACCATCATCACCATTAATAACCATATCCATATCATCCTTCCCCTTTTTATCACTAGCGTCATTATCATTAAGGGCAAGGGTAAAGGGAACGGCGCCTGAACTACAATGCAAGGGTCGTCGCCGCTGTCATCAAGGTTACTCTTAAAGTGGGAGCGGTGGGCACGTCACTCGCTTTAAGGTACGTCTTCAAACTGCAGGCGAGCGAGCGAGGCAGGAAAAAGGAGCGCCGCCAGATAAGGAAAGTTACGAAAGAGAGAAAACAGAATAAAAGAAAAACAAAAGATTGAGACAACGGTGCATTTCTGGCTTGAATATTCAGTTGGTTCACTTATTTCTAAGGTGTCGTGAAAGTTTTTCTGTTTTTATTTCCTCACACCTGTTTCGGTTCGTTTCTTGACTGTGATGTGATTTAGTTTGTCTGGTAATGTTGTGTGTGTGTGTGTGTGTGTGTGTGTGTGTGTGTGTGTGTGTTTAGTGATGATTGCATTGGAAGTGCTGGTATGTAGTATAGTAGTAGTAGTAGTAGTAGTAGTAGTAGTAGTAGTAGTAGTAGTAGTAGTAGTAGTACCAGTAGTAGCAGTAGTAGTGGTAGTAGCAGTAGCAATAGTAGTAGTAGTAGTAGCAGTAGTAGTATGTTGCTTTTGAAGAAGAAGAAGAAGAAGAAGAAGAAGAAGAAGAAGAAGAGAAGAAGAAGAAGAAGAAGAAGAAGAAGAAGAAGAAGAAGAAGAAGAAGAAGAAGAAGAAGAAGAAGAAGAAGAAGAAGAAGAAGAAGAAGAAGAAGAAGAAGAAGAAGAAGAAGAAGAAGAAGAAGAAGAAGAAGAAGAAGAAGAAGAAGAAGAAGAAGAAGAAGAAGAAGAAGAAGAAGAAGAAGAAGAAGAAGAAGAAGAAGAAGAAGAAGAAGAAGAAGAAGAAGAAGAAGAAGAAGAAGAAGAAGAAGAAGAAGAAGAAGAAGAAGAAGAAGAAGAAGAAGAAGAAGAAGAAGAAGAAGAAGAAGAAGAAGAAGAAGAAGAAGAAGAAGAAGAAGAAGAAGAAGAAGAAGAAGAAGAAGAAGAAGAAGAAGAAGAAGAAGAAGAAGAAGAAGAAGAAGAAGAAAGAAGAAGAAGAAGAAGAAGAAGAAGAAGAAGAAGAAGAAGAAAGAAGAAGAAGAAGAAGAAGAAGAAGAAAGAAGAAGAAAGAAGAAGAAGAAGAAGAGAAGAAGAAGAAGAAGGAGTAGTAGTAGTAGTAGTAGTAGTAGTAGTAGTAGTAGCAACAGCAGCAGATGTAGTAGAGGAGGAGGAGGAGGCACAGTGGCAGTAACAGCCCACGCCTCACCTAGTGCTATCACTTCGCCTGTAATTTCACGACTTTCTGAACTCGCCCACTAACTAGACACCTTCCCCCATCAACCACGCGGCTGCACTACATAAACCTTTCTTTTTTCTGTGCATCCTCACTCTAACTTTATCCATCTTCGTAAGGCAGGAATTAACCATTATCCTCACTCCCTCATTCCTTCTAGTGGCAAGCCCCGCAACCTCACGCCTTTCCCCGTACTCCCACCTCCGCACAGCTTTCGTCTCCTTGCACAGTATTAAGAATCCTGGGGAACTAAAGTGACTTGCCTTTTATCTTCCCACTTCAAAGGAACAACATTTAGCGGGCTTTTCTCCCCTCAGTCCCTCACCATACCATTTATTTCACAGCCTTTGCTCAACCACCGGCGGAACCATAATGAACTCAACAAATTTGGGTGCTCAGTTTGTATTATACATTATTGCTAATTTTCTGTATTTTTCTTTTGACTTCATGCAGCGTCACCGTTCACAGCTACAACACTTTACAGTCACTAATCAGCCTATTGTAAGGGGAAACAATTAGGAACGATTGTAGCTGTCACCACAACGAGACTGTACGAAGGATGAGAGAGCGTGGATGAAGAGGACACAGGATAAAGATTGATTAAGGTGCGGGATGGAGGCTGTGCAGGGAGTGGCGTCGACGTTCCTAGTCATAACAAGTATTTTACAGCCACTGGTCAGTCTATTGTAAGGAGAAACAACTGGGAACGACCGTATGTAGCTCGATGAAGAGGACACAAATAAAAGACTGACTAAAGATGGGGATGAAAGTTTTACAGGGAGGGGCTGGGCGTGGCAGACAGGAACAAAGCAGACACAGAGCGTGCTGAAATAGGGAAGAAAATGGAAAAAGAAAGTAGGTCCCCTGAGCCGGAGAAGAAAGGCGCCAATGAGAAAGAGGAAAATAGTGAGGTTGAAAGGAAATACCGAAGATGAAAGAGACCGCGCTCAGGTGGGGAAGGAGATTGCAAAAGGGAAACAAAAGAGGAGGAGAATGAGGGAAGAGAAAAAGACAAGGAGGAAGTGTGAGGTCTAGAATGAAGGAGAGTGAATCTGTGAGGAAGCACCGCGACGAGAGAAGACTTGGGCTGGGAGAAGGAACTGAGGCTGGGAGAGAAAAGACTGTCACTGAAGAAAAAAAAA
>NC_087153.1:8800000-8922500 GCF_035594125.1 Scylla paramamosain
ATAATTGCCAAACTTAGAGACCCCACAACGGAATTTCAAGAGAGAGAGAGAGAGAGAGAGAGAGAGAGAGAGAGAGAGAGAGAGAGAGAGAGAGAGAGAGAGAGACTTTCAGCAGCACGATACTACTCGCAAGTTAATGGCACCACGACATAAAGAAGATACAGCCGAAAGTATCCTGGCGACATATCAAAGGAAATTCTGGGCGATTTACGTGCTGCGGTGAACTAACAGCGAGCAGGCGAGGAGAATGACTGACGGTAACCTAGGCATGTAGGACTGAGGGAATGAGGCGAGGCTGAGGGTAATGCAGACGTGAGGGAGGAACAGACGAACTTATTACTAGTTAAAGTTGTTGGCAGTCTTGTTTGTCTTTGTCTTTGCATTATTATTATTATTATTATTATTATTATTATTATTATTATTATTATTATTATTATTATCATCATCATCATCATCATTACTATTGCATGGTTTATCATATGAATGACATATTCCCAATTTTAGGTCAGGATTCAGCAAGTTCCCTATAAACAACGATATGTGTGTGTGTGTGTGTGTGTGTGTGTGTGTGTGGAAAGAGAGAGAGAGAGAGAGAGAGAGAGAGAGAGAGAGAGAGAGAGAGAGAGAGAGAGAGAGAGAGAGAGAGAGAGAGACGTTTCAGACTTTATATTTAACATATGTATTAAGCATTTTTACGCTTCTGTTAACAACAAAATTTACACACACACCCACACACCCACACACACACACACACACATACACACACACACACACACACACACACATTAATGTAATGCTAGAAGAGATTTTCTCTCTGATGGGTTTTGTATCTGTGAAAAAAAAAGTACTGTACTGCAGTTTACAAAGTGACGTGTACCAGGCGACCCAGCCACCCTTGCCTTCCTCAGCAGAACACGACGACACTCAGCACAACCCAAGGCTGGCAGAGGCTTCCGCTGGTAAACAAGTGGCCACGCAGCGAGCGAGGACAGCTCGCACGGGTACTTAAGAGATGCTCAAGTACCTGTTGCCCATGACTTGTTGATTTTGTGTCGGTAACTGTGCATCGTGAGTAGCTGCTACGATACCATCATGAATGTGTTGCTCCGTGCCAGCAGGGAACAGCCTCAGACCACTGCATCCACTCTGACGCGACTAAGTCCATAAACCGAGTATTTTATTATCGTTCTACTTTCAAGGAACAACTTACTCTTATATAAGACACATACACCTCACAGATTTCTGAAGACAATCGCTAAGCTTATTCTGTGAGGGCGGGTACGGCGGGCACCAAGCAACGGCCGGCACTGAGTGAGGACGAGGGTGCCAGTGAGTGCCGAGCAGACAGGCAGCGGCACCGGACCATCCTCTCAGGACGCACTGCAGAACTAGACTCCAGTGCCAGACCTTCACACACCCTCCCTCTCCTCCCTCCACCCGCCCCGCCTGCGCACTCACGCTCACGCTCACTCACGCGGAGACTCGCTCATGTGTCGAGTTCTCCGTATGCTGTGGCTGGAAGAGTGACTGCGGCGGATGCTGTGGTGATGTGACGGTAAGATGTGTGATGAAAGAGTTTGTGCAGAGAATAAGCAACACAAGGAAGGGATAGTCGTGGCCGAGAGAGCGTGTGAGGTAGCCTAGGTGTGGGTGGAGGCTGACGGGATATGAATCACTGGTATGTTCCTACGTTGCTTGCCTGTGTGTGTGTGTGTGTGTGTGTGTGTGTGTGTGTGTGTGTGTGTGTGTATGTGTGTGTGTGTGTGTGTGTCAAGAAAGAGAGAAGGAAAAAAAAGAAACAGACAGTAGAGAAAATAATATGACGGACAAAAGATAGCAAAAGAGAGAGGGTATCAAAGAACTACAGGATACAAAAAGCGCTCTCATATGTAATAATATTAATAATAATAATAAAAATAATAATGATAATAATAATAATAATAATAATGATAATAATAATGAGCAAAAAAGAAGGTGAATATCATAACACTTCCACCTGGTGACTCAGACAGGTGTGAGGTAGCAATTAGTGGCTGTCAGCTACTCTTTAGACAGATTACCTCTTTTAATGATGACCAAACTCTACTTAAACAGACTTTTTAATTACCTATTTTTTTATCTTTATTTCCTGTTTAATTTCTATTTATCTATTTAACTTTATTCTGTTTTATTTAATTTCTATTTACCTATCTGTTTTGTTTACCTATTTTTCTCTGATTCCAAGATTCCAAGCCTATTACTATTTTTTTTTTTTTTTTTTTTTATTTATTTTTTTTTTTTTTTTGTGCATATAACATTGTGCACGGAATTCTGTACCTCGCCTGCAGTTAACACACCGGTCTGAGCGTGATGCGTGAATGAAGGACAAAAGTTTAAAATGAGATGGCACACTACCACCTGAGAGGCACGCAATACGAAAGGAATCAATCTCATCTCACGATCCACACACCCTCCCGAATCACGCCAGTATTATCTTTCGTGATGTAATAAATCTATACGTGGCTGCAGCAAAGTTTAAGCGAATACGCTGACTGGAGCCTGGTGCTAGGATAGGTTGGGTAGTTTAGCAATACCAGCAAAGCATGCTATTCTACACCTCAAGACAAAATCTCACCAGCCCGCCGTACGTGCTAGGGAACAGTGCTTTCCTTATTATTCTTTTCTCGTGTCTGTCTGATTTAGTGCAATATATTTTTTTTTCTCTCTCTTTTACATGTTGTTTAAGTTTTACAAAGTACAAACTCAGTCAAACCGGGAGGGAGAAAAAAGGAAAGGAAGAAGGGAGAGAGGAAGGGAGGGAGGGAGGAAAGAAATGGAAAGAAAATTAAAAGATAGGAGAAAGAAAGAAAGAAAGAAAATTATGACATAGGAAACCAAACTGTTATACACGCAACTATACAGCTGAACCTTGTAAGCAAAACAATCTTGTTCAGAGTTAAGATTATCCACGACACTTTCTTAAGCACCAAACCTAAGAGCTGACTACGTGGCACTTCGCTTGTTACAGTTGTATTTGTATTAGCTAAAACACGTACAAAAAAAACACACAAAAGAAAAAACACACAACATTGATTATTGTTGAAAGTATAATGATGAAAAAGAGCCAGACTGATCAGATGAAAATACGAGTAACATTCCCAGAAAAATATTGCTTGTTGACGTCACTTGTCGCACAGTAAGCCAAGTCTCGATCTAACGTGTGTTGCTTCACCTTCTGAGTCTCAGGTACGTGTTCTGAAACGCTCTGTGCTTTCATCGGGACTGTTTTCAAAGACTTCATACATAATCAATCGAGTTTTAACAGAGTACTTTTCCCATACACGATGGAAAAGTATCGAACGATTATTAAATCTCTGAAAACACCATTGAATGTTTGCTTAAATTGGTCAAAATACAGCGTTGAACCGATTGATTGATTGATTGATTGATTGATTGATTGATCAAGATTTGATGGTTAAGATAAAGCATTTCATATTTTGAAGTTTTCCCTTCTTGTTCATGTTTATGGCTTGTCTATGAAAGAGACAGAAATGTGTTTCCCGGCTCGTGTGTGGAAAACGATGTGCCACTGAATCAAACAGCAGGTCAATCCTACTGTCATTGTCAGAGAGAGAGAGAGAGAGAGAGAGAGAGAGAGCGTTTTTCGTGGGAAGGTTTTACCCCCTCCCAACACACACACACACACACACACACCTGAGCCCCATTTTTTTTTTTTTTTTTAACTGGTACAAATGGTATTTTGAAAATACATTTTGTGATTCTAGATGCTTGATTTTTCAATACGTTCTCCTTCACAACGCAAGATCATCTACAGCCTACCTGATTGTAATGTATGTAAAGGCCTGTCCACACCAGGAAACAATGTTTGGATACAATGTTTGCAAACAGTTTTCATACCGTTTGCAAACTGTTTGAAAACATTGTTCCCAAACAGTTTGCAAACGGCTTGAAAACTGTTTGGAAACAATATTTAACGCGTATTTGTTTCCCATCCAGAATGGGAAAGTGTGTGTGTGTGTGTGTGTGTGTGTGTGTGTGTGTGTGTGTGTGTGTGTGTGTGTGTGTGTGTGTGTGTGTGTGTGTGTGTGTGTGTGTGTGTGTGTGCGCGCGCGCGCGCGCGCGGCGGAAGTGACGATGAATCAGTAATGTTGCCAGATTGTCAGTAATTTCTGGAGATCTGAAATTTTGATCTTTTACCTGGATACAAGAAATTAGTTATTGTAAAATCTTCTGAAATTTTAACCTGTGGGTGCCACATCAGTAAAAATATTCCAGAGTCAGTCGTGGACATCCGAAGAAATTTGGTGAAACCTGCTCCATCTATCCTTAGTCCACCAGAAACAAGTCACCATAAAAGGCTCCTTTTTCTAAGAAATTCTTCAACCATCTTTTTCTTTTTCTTGCCCTTCCATGAATTTATCAAAAGTGCGAAGTAAAATACAGAGGCTGCTGCAGTAACCTCTACACTCATCGCAGGCAGGATGGCAACTGAGGTCTGCACAGGAAACATTGTTTGGAAACAGTTTCCAAACAGTTTACGAACTGTTTGGAAACAGATTGTAAACTGTTTACAAATGTTGTTTCCAACTATATTTCCTGATGTGGACAGGCCTTTAAGCAGCTTTCTTTCCTGTAAAGTGAACCACAGCACCATATGAACTTCGCGGCGTCACACAGGGCAAATTTCTTCCAGCATGCTGCCCGTTTTTGCTGCCGGCTGGGCAAACTGAACAGCAAATGACGTCATGCAGTTCGTTTTCTGCTCTCGGGAAGAATGGGAAATGGCTGTGGCGCTGGATTTGCTGGGAGTATTTGAAATAAAATGACCGTCTTACTACAAGTTGTACACGTAAAATAAAAATATATTGTCGTACTTTGAGTAAAATTGTCAACTATAAAACTTATAAAAAAAGAAGCATATGTGCAGGTGTGTGCCTGTGATTTAATTGTGTGGTGTGTGAAATTATTTATAGCATTTATCTGACAACTGCAGCTGGCAAGATAAACAATGTGTCGTGATGGAGTCCAGCCCTAAGTTTTGCTGGAGTGTGAAAACTTGGCACAAATTAATTGAGTTTTATGGATCCAGACTATTAATTGGTACTCGGGGTGTTGGCTATAACACCCGCTCGCGCTGTTGCCACCTCAACCTCGAAGTGACTAACTATTGGCAGAAGGGCCAAGGCCACCTACACTGAAGTGCGCGGCCGCGGCCTGTGGAGAAAACGCCGCACGGCCTATATGAGTTGCCAAGTGGAGCGAAAGATTTATTACAACGTCCTTGTTCCATCATCAAATCGAAAGTTATAAAAAAAAATAAAAATAAAAAAATGCAGCCGTATATAATAGCATCTATTTTTTTTTCTATTATTATTTTCACTTTAATAGTTATTAAATTATTATTATTATTATTATTATTATTATTATTGTTATTATTATTATTATTATTGTTTAATAATTATTAATTCTATTAGTATTTCCACCTTCCTATGACTTGAACTCATTTAAGAGGGAGGTTTCAAGATATCCTTCAACTTTTGACCACCGCTTCGGACCTTATTCGGGGACCGGCATTTCAGTGGGCTTTATATAATATATATATATATATATATATATATATATATATATATATATATATATATATATATATATATATATATATATATATATATATATATATATATATATATATATATATATATATATATATATATATATACAGTCTTCCTTCTTGTCCTCCGTCCATTTCTCTCCCTCCCCTTCGCGACCCACGTGTCCTCACATCGCAGCCTGAGGATTCAGCTTGCCAACAAGGATTCAGCGCTTAACGTCTTGACTGGGTGCACGTCCCACGGGAGAGGAGTTATCGAACAATCTGCGTGATTACACTCGTCACATAAGAGCCTCCGCCATCGTGCAGCTCAGCACAGGACGCACCACCATTATCACCTCAGTCTTCTTCCCCGGGTACCACTCGTGATACTCGTTTGCTGCCCATCTCTGAGTGGTAGCCATGACCACGTTTCCTTCCCAGAGTGGGTTGGTAGTCGGTATCCCAACACACTTCGTACATAACAATAATTTATCACTAGTAGTTGCAGAAAATTGAAGCAGTACTGAATGTGTAACTGAAACCAAAGGCCACTGCATACGGTGAAATGAAATACAAAAAGTAGGTTTACCAGTTAAATTTGCAGTTTCTACCAATATTCCCATCCTCTTTATCTCTTTCACTAAAGCCAACAAGCATAGGGGCTTGGTGGAAATGCGGGGTTGTGTGAGGAAAGCCAAACTGAGGCTTTTTTAATATTCAAAAAAAAAAAAAGTATAAGGATGACAAACGGCATATTTCGAAAACGGGAAATTTCTACGCTATCCTAACCTAACGTAACCAACCTAACCTAACCTAACCGGGGATCCAGGGCGGCTTCGCTTCCCCCCCCCGTGGACCCAACCTAAAGGTCAATAACCTAACATTACCTAATCTAACCTTCTAATGCCCCCGCCCATAAGGTAATTATTAATTTCCGACATGGTAAAATTTGGTTAGAAATGCTCCAAATAGTGAGATGTAGACCCTGCGAATGGCTATAGTTACGTACGGTGTACTGGTTGAAACTGCAATAATACCGTTTACCAAAATGGGAAAGTGCCTAAAATAAACAAAAATGGCAAAGCTGAGAAACACTTCAGAATAGACTGTACAAAAGCCAGAAAATATAGAAAATAAAAGTGGCCCTCGTAACTCAAAAGAATCAAAATAAAACCTATCCAGAGAGTGAAGTACAATATTAAGATATGAGTACCTACACAAAAAACAGGATGTATGTATACCACAAGAAGGAGATAATATAATAGATAGATAAATAAGATATGAAAAACATAAAACAAAATACCGTGTCGAGGGCAACACCCAATTATAATTTACCCAGGGACTGCAGCACTTACGTTCAATTAGACCAGACTCTAGGGACGAACACGTGGAGAGGACCTCCCCTCAGGACGTAAGATGTACTGGTATAACCTGACGAGGCTGGATGGGACACAAAGGAAAGAAAGACGTCCTTTCACTCCCGCCTCACACACGACGCTGCCTTGACTGAGGAAGAGCGTTCCCTCCGTGCTTCGAATCACAATGTAACGCTGATTCGTCTCAGTTTTGAAGCGGATTCCATCATTTATTTTTCACTCGTTCTCCTTATGATCTTTATAAGTTAAGAGGTTTCTAGAAGTCATTATGACCGTAGTCTGGATGACGCTCAAACGTCATCGTCGGTTGCATGTTTATTAACGTAATCATCTTCGGCGTTTCGTGCTTCTGACCGAGACTGAAGCGGCTTCATTTAGGCAAAGTAGTACCAACGACAGGAAAAGATTGTTGAAAGTCATAGTGCTCTATGTTACTTTACAAAAATTGATTTCAAGCCTCTATGCGTCTCTGACTGTGAACAGATAATGAGTAAGTTGGATGGGACACAAAGATGCTAACAAAGTTGCTAACAAGCCTCTCGAAAGACTCGAATCGATTGCTCGACTCTTTCACCTTGATGTGAATTATTGTAAGTCATGGGAAAAATGCTGAGTGTTTGTTGCTATGAAAATGTGGTATTACCGGTAATAATGTATGTGTTTGTGTTTTGTATGCACATCTCAGTTTCATTGGTATATGAATAATGATGGAATCCGCCATCCCTTTAACAGTGTGTGTGTGTGTGTGTGTGTGTGTTTGACGCAGTCCATTCACGTACGTATGGCTCTTGCTCCTACTGCTGCTGCTGCTGGTATTGGTGGTGGTGTTGGTGCTGACTCCTCGCATCCTTTACCCGTGCAATTCACATCCTGGTGAGGTGTACCGTGCATTCCAAAAGATATGAGCAACAACTAACTTTTTTCTATTGTTTTTTGGCGAAGTCTGTTTTGCGGCAATAATTTTTGTCTGTCGAAACGAACGAAATCATTCTCATTCTCATTCTCATTCTCATTCTCATTCTCATTAAAATACAATTTCGATGGTTTCCCGTCGATTCTCGACGATTTTCCATTCTTATCCTCATTCCATGCTCATTCTTATTCTCATTAAAATGCGATTTCCACGATTCCCCGTCGATTCTCTACGATTCTCCATTCTCTATTCTCCATTCTCAATCTCATTCTCATTATCCATCCTCATTATTCTCATTCTCACTCATTCTTCATTTTCTTCATTCTTCATTTTCTTCCTTCTCATTTTTCTTCTTCATTTTCTTTATTATTATTCTTCATTCTTATTTATTTTCATTCTTCATGTTCTTCATTCTCACATGCTTCATTCTCATCCTTCATTCTCATATGCTTCATTCTCATCCTTCATTCTCATATGCTTTATTCTCATTCTTCATTCTCATATGCTTCATTCTCATCCTTCATTCTCATATGCTTCATTCTCATTCTTCATTCTCATATGCTTCATTCTCATTCTTCATCTTCATATGTTTCATTCTCATTCTTCATTCTCTCACGCTTCATTCTCATTCTTCAATCTTCATTTTCTTTATCATTTATTTTCTTCATTATTCAAGTTCCTCATTTTCATATTCTACATTCTCATATTCTTCGTTCTCATATTTTTCATTTCCTGCACAATGATAACATATGTAACAAAATTTTTAATACTCAAAGGAGCAGTTAGCACAGTTCGCGATAAGAAAAATGCATTAGCTGTCTTATCACATTTCAAATGTTTTAATTAACAAATACGAGAGAAATGGAATAAGAAAACATTCACGTAAACCTTAGTCTCTCTCTCTCTCTCTCTCTCTCTCTCTCTCTCTCTCTCTCTCTCTCTCTCTCTCTCTCTCACTTTCTTCTTATAAGCGAGCAGCCACGTGCAGACAGGGAGGTGATTCCAATGTTAGTTCAATGTTCGCTGACTGTGTAAACAAAGCATGTGATGCGAGAAGCGATTTCTGATATTGGTTACCGACTTGCACCTCATCTCTTACCGGGAACCATTAGTCCGTTCCTCACCGATTCATTATATTATGTTACATTCTTTAATTGCTATAGCATATGCCACCATCGTCAGCTGGGAAATGTAAACAAGCTATCGAAAAAAATCCAAACCGTCCCGCGAGTAAGATGATTATCGCAAGCAGGCTGTCGGTCTCCATGGCAACGTGTAAACAATTTTGGTGCGTGTTACCAGACTTACTCGCCTCCCTCAGCCCACGTATTTAGCTCCAGGCCAGACGGGTGGGCAGACTGCACCTAGAAGACAGCAGGGGTAGGACAGAGTAACACATTGCTGGAACTTAACACCTGAGGAGGTAACATAAAGAATCACATCTTAAATTATCCTCTCACACGAGTTAAACCTTACTAATCTATCTTAGTATATACCCGATTGTGCAACTGAAAGAAATCTTGATTTAAAACACCGAGAAATTTAACAAAAGAGTAATGGCCTGAAAGACAAGACACTCAAGCTATGTAACTCATAAGCAATATAGCCGTAACGATCGCCGCGGGCCAAGAGGAGTTTGGTCGGCCTTGACTCTGCCTGCCCTGGCCCTACATGGTATAGCACACTCTGGACCTATTATATTCAGTCAGTCACACGTAAAAGCTTCCATAGTCTCGACTGTCTTTCCCGTTCAATTACTCAGTATCTAATGTACTCTATGAACTAATTAGAGTGTTTATCTAAAATTGATGCTATAATGCAACACTTCCTTTCAGACATCATGGTCGTGGTTGTGCGAATCAGGAACTGCAAGGGGTAACACTAGTCTGAAAGAAGAGGTTGAGTGAAGATTTCTGGATGTACTCGATAAGACATCCGTGATACTTTGAAGTCGTGATTATTTAATGGCTTAGGACTGGAAAAAAAAAAAAGCGCTCATTTGTCACTTTCCAAAGAGTGTGGATAGACAAGGGTTTGAATCGATTTGTCCAAGTTTGTCTTGATGTTTTCTCGAAAAATTCAAACTCGTAGAAGGATGGAAAGTCAGAATCGAGCAGTTCCAAGGTTAACAATGTAGTCATGTAGATTTTAATGATTCGAAGCTGCTCTTTCAAGGCACTTTGATGTAATCATGTTCGCCCTTTATCTTTGAGGTTATTTAAACGACCAGTTTTCTTCTGTTTTTCCTAGCGATTTCGTGCCAAGAGAAGGCCACAGCCGCACCAGCAGGAGCCTCGTTGGAGCACCACGCTCAAAACAGCGACTGCCATGCTGATGTGTGACGTAGTGTGCACACAAAGGAGGAAAATTCAATATCCTTCACGAATTTGATTTATTATTAACCAGAGAGAGAGAGAGAGAGAGAGAGAGAGAGAGAGAGAAATGTGTACATATAAGTATATTATATATACTATTATGAGTGTGTATGTTAATGCAACCACTTTCCCTTGTTCCATCCTAGAAGTGAAGAGAGAATGGCACCGAAAGGCGGGAAAAAAGGAGGCAAGAAGAAGGGAGGCAAGAAGAAGGATAAAGGAGAGGAAGAGGAAGAAGGAGAGCAGAAGGAAGCCATATCAGAATTGGACAAACATTTTTACCTCAATCAGATTCACGTGAGTGGGTATTGGTGCTAGTCGTGGTGGTGGTGGTGGTGGTGGTGGTGATGGTAGTGGTTATGGATCTGTGGTGATGGTGAGCCTGTGTTGGTGGGAGTGATGGTAAATTTGTGGTGGTGGTGGTGGTTATAAGTATGTGGTGGTGGGTCTGTGATGATGGTGGAGGCGGTGGTCGTGGCTCTGTGGTGGCGCGAGTAGCGAATGTGCAGTAGCTAGGAGTGTGAGTCAGTAACGGTGTTATGCAAAATGCTCCACCGCCCTAACTCGTTTACGTCCCCTCAGCGAACAGATGTTGTCGGTTCTTACTTGTAGTCGCGGCACACTCTCAGTAAAGAAAAATTATAATGATAATAGTGGCAACGATAGGAAAGCAAGAACATTATGGTATCAGTATGAGTAGTGTAATGTTAAATAGTGGTGAGGTTTTGAAGTGTGTCTGGTGCAGCAGGAGTGATCTAGCACTCTGATAACGAATCAGTATTAACGACCACCATTTCTTCTTCATTTGTTTAGTGTAACGTGGTGGTGACTTAGTTCAGTATGACACCGGCAGCGTAAATGTGTTGTTTTGTTAGTTTTGGTTTCTTTTTTATCTTTATTTATTTATTTATTATTATTACTATTTTTTTTTTTTTTTTTTTTTTTGCTTTGATTCAAAAACTTCTTTCAATTTGAAGTTCAGTAAATCTTCCGTATTTTTCGTAGTACGTAATTGTAGACGGGGATATTCCTTTGTAAAAACTCAATTCACTTCCACACCACAGTCTTCCATTCCTGCCTTCCCTTGTACTCTCGGCAGGGACTGGAGGTCAAGCTGAAGCGAGCCACCATCCGCTGCGAACAGCTGGTGGAGGCGGAGAGCCACGCCAGAGGCCAGTATGACCTTCTCATGCGAGACAAGACCGACGTGATCAACTTCCTCAAGGCCAGGTTAGTCATATTTCTTTCATTTAATCTATTTCTTCTTTTTAATACCCTTTCACATGTATCTCAGTATCCTTCTTGTATTAACCTTACGCTTCAAGTGACGAATGTGTGAGATCGTATAGTAGCCGAGAGGCGGCGAAGCGACGTGAAGTACCGCTGACCCCCGCTGCCTGGCCCCTCGCAGGCTGTCCTCGACCAGCGACGAGGTGGAGGAGTTGCGGAGTCGCTTAGCAGGACTGGTGAAGGCAAAAGAGGCGGAGCAGCAGCAGTACGAGGTGAGATTTGTTCAGAGTTACTTAAGGTTTATTTTACAGTGCCCTCAAAAAAAAAAAAAAAAAAAAAGTAAAAAATTTTTTTTGCGTAAACTTTGTCCACCACTTGAAAATTAAAATAAATAAATAAATAAAAATAAAAAACAGACATGCAATTCTGCTCAACAACCCCGTGATCAAACTATTACACAGAACAGTGTCGATATGACTTGTTACACACTAGTGTCCTTTGACGAACAGATGGATGTTAATAAGTCGTCTTATTCCGTGGACATCACAAGGCCTCAACTACTACAATAGCTCACCCGATAATAATTGTTAATCATAATCATAGTAATGACTCAGAATTATACAAGAAGTACTTTGCCAATTACCAGTTGTTAGTGGTTCAGAAATCCGCTACGAGACAGTGTTACCCCTTCTAATGACACAAGCCACGTGTATATGGCGGTAACACATTTCCGATGTTCAGTCATTAAACCGTGAGTTTCCTGTCTGTGCAAAGAACAAGGAGAGTGATCACCTCGTAAAATAATGCCACTACACAATAACAGCTGTTGTGGTGAGAGGATAAAGAATGAATTAATAAATAAATAAATAATAAAGGTCAGTTCTGTGGTGAGCATAAAAACAGAAAATTACTGTTTAAATTACGTTCATCACTTGAAAACAAACAAGTTCACAAAACAGACGTGCCGCACTGCCACTCTCTTATAAGTTCATCCTTCTCGTATTTGTGTAACTGTCATTTTTGTTACTTTATTTGCCAGTCTCCATACGTCTACATCCCTGCCTCTTTGTATATGTCTATATTCATATATGTTGATCTGTGTTTATATTCACCTAGACGTTTACCTGTGTTTCTGTCAGTCTGTCTGTCTATCTACCTGTCTGTCTATCATCTATCTATCTATCTATCTATCTATCTATCTATCTATATAACTCCATAACTACATATATATATATATATATATATATATATATATATATATATATATATATATATATATATATATATATATATATATATATATATATATATATATATATATATATATAGGTAAACAGATAGATAATTTGATAGATAAATGGATATATATATATATATATATATATATATATATATATATATATATATATATATATATATATATATATATATATATATATATATATATATATATATATATATATATATATATATATATATATATATATATATATATATATATATATAATTATATATATATATACATATATATATATATATATATATATATATATATATATATATATATATATATATATATATATATATATATATATATATATATATCCATTTATCTATCAATTATCTATCTGTTTACCTAGCTAGCCGCCTACTTGAATGCGTGCCTCCCTAGCTCTCTCTCTCTCTCTCTCTCTCTCTCTCTCTCTCTCTCTCTCTCTCTCTCTCTCTCTTGCAATGCGCTATATGACCTCGCTATTGCGATTCAGAAATCCAATTAGTCATTTAATCCTCTCCCTATTCCCTTCTCTCCCCACCACAGGAGCGACTGGCCACCCTCGCCAAGGACGCTGAGAACACCCGTCTGGACCTCAACGACAAGATCATCGCGCTGACCCGAAAGCTGGAGAGCCTCGAGGAGTTCCGGCAGCACAAGGAGGAGCTGGAGGGCAAGCTGTCGGCCCTGGAGGAGGAGCTCGCCACCAGCAGGGAGGAACACAAGGAAAAGGTGAAGACTACTATTGTCATGATCAGGGACTTCATATGTAAGTACGCTTTAGTTATATACCGGTATTCTGAAACGCTGTGCCCTGTTTTTCCTGTTAATGTATCACTAGAACCGTAAAAACACCTTTGGAAACCCGTATCACTTCAATTAGCTCCACTTGAAAGTAAGTAGTACAGGTACGGCGAAATGTTTCAGAATATTCTTAGTGGGGTGGGCTTGACTTGAATTCTAGTTGTAACTTTAGGGAAAACATCATCTTGATGTGCGCATGTGTTTAACTAATGCGACGACAGAACTGTGCCAAGTACTTTGTTCTCCACTGTACACCTTCGCTAGTGGGATGAGCTTAACTTGGATTCGAACGCTTATTCGTGGATTCGTAACAAGACCCACAAAACACCACGAGTTTGATACGAAGTAATCGTTTAAAAGACTTTAAATCTTTGCTCACATGAGAGATGAAAAGTGTAATACTACTATACCGTCTCGGATCCTAAATGAACATCGTAAATTGTGTCAACTCAGAATCTAAAAAGGTGTATTGTACTTGTTCTTAATACATGACAAAATAACATCATTTCGGATTCCCTGGTAACCCACAGCTTGTCATTTTCGTAATTTTTGCGACTGAAGGAAATCTGCGTGGCCATGGCGGTCACGTCTTGGAAGCAGGAACCTTGATTCATAGTATGGGAAACCCTGGTGAGTGATGCAGGAGCGGCTTTGTCACGTTCATGAGGGAATCCTGGCAATATTATTGGTGGCGTGTGGAAGGTGACTGTACGGCGAGCAGCACTGAGTAGCGGGCGGGACTTGTTAACAGTATCGGGGCTGGCATCAGAGGTCTTTGATCCATAGGTTACAAGGAGAACGCTTCCCTTTTGTGTGAAATATATTAGTCTCTCCCGCTTTTTTTTTTCTCTCCTTCATTAGAATTGGAAGAGGGGAAGCTTAGTATTGGAATTACAAATTAATCCGTGCCAAGGGAGAGTCATCCCCACCAAAGAGGCAGCCTCCCGTACACCTGGCCTGGCCCTGGATGGTGGGAGGGCAGTGACTCAGAGGCAGGTCGGGGGAGGAAGTTAAGCATCAGGAAATGGACCGTAAGTGTGGCGAGGGGCAGAAAGACTTGCTTTGAAAGTGGGGCTTTAATCTCCTGTCTCTCTGAGATTGCGAGGGTAAGCCAGTTAGGGATGTGGGGTCTTAATTAGTCCCCCCGATCACTCCACGGTGGTCGGTGGGGCGCAGAGACCCAGCAATTCCTGTCACTACAGGTAACGTTTGCTGCGCCATACGTATATTACCTTTTAGAGAGGCAATATTGCATCATATAGGTGAGGACCAGACTTGGAACCTTCAAAAGTTATTCTTCCCATTCATAAATATCTTATTTCCATGTCTTCACTTTATCCTCTTTATCACGCAAGGCACCGTTCAGTGTTGAGAGGCTGCGGGATGCCTGCTGTGGGTGTTAAACATCTCATTAGCAATAGGAAAGATATGTACCACGTAAAAAAAATCACTGAAGAGGAAGTTGTGGTTGCTCTGAGAATCGTCTTGTCGCCTGAAAGGACGAGGGTGCTGCATCCTTGCCCTCTTATTAGACACCTGGTCGTTGACTCTTCCACCATTAGGCGTGAGAACCCTTGATGAGCCACTGTAGTACCAGGAAAGACTAGGCGTCGGCGTCCTCCTCACCTGGCATGTGTCCTTCACCAAAGCTTCTGACATATCCATCACTTCAGCTTCTGCCACCAACAATACTTTACATGAATGGGTGGTGATGTTTACCACGAGTAAAAGGGCAAGTCTCCGTTATTCGGTGCGCTAAGGACCTCCTGATCTGAGCGATGCCATTTTGCCCTCCAGGTGCTCCTTATCCTCTCCACGAAACACACACACACACACACACACACACACACACACACACACACACACACACACACATTTCCACCCATCCTTCCGCGCGCACACACACACACACATATTCAGTAAAATTCACGAATGACGCTGCCATCCTCAGGTAAGTTACTTGGAGAGAGCGTCGCTGGTGGAAGCGGCTGCTCAGCGCGCTGAACTGGAGGCCCGCATCACCAGGATCACCGAAGACCTGCGCCGTGCCGCCCAGACAGAGATGCACTCCACCACACGCCGCGCCCTGCAGGAGAACGAGGCTCTCACCCGCCAGCTGGAGGTATTCCGCTCCCGCATCACCGCCCTTAGAACAGACAACAACAATCTGCGGGACGCTCTCTCCGACTCACAGGTGACTCAAGCATCCGAGGCTAGAAATGCTCCGCCAATCTCCAGATATAAGGTCCTGGCGTGTGCCTCGTCTCTTATTAAGAAGTCAGTTAGATATGCTACATAAAAGTAATGTTAGCGAAATTCTTGTCAAATGTTCTACTGCCCGATACTAACCAATTTATTCTTGAAAAAAAAAAAAGTATTTTATCGTGTTTATTATTTTCAACGATTAGGATTGTCTTTTTTTTTCCATAAAATATTTATGTAATAGGTTTAACCAGTGACCCTCCATCTAAAGCGAGGCTTCCCAGTGATTCTCGAGCAGTAGTTTTCTATCATTCGAGTGTTCATAAACTTGCACATGATCAAACTCTGGACACAACTTATTTTGATAATCACAAGCAATCCTTCACCTTGAAAAGAAAATTTAAGACATCATATAACTCAGTTCATACTTAAATTCACGATCCTTTACTTTTCTGTTCTTAGTAACTATTTTTTTTTACTTTATTTATCTAATTTCTTTTTTTTTTTTTTTTTTCTTCTTTACATATTGAGGTTTACATACTGAAACTTTTCTGGCGAGTTTCTGCCCTGTTCATAGCTCCCAAGTGAACCTTCTGTAGAATCTTGAGAACATTCACTGCTCAGTTCTTTCACGCCCGTGTTCTCGTGATAGGTGCGCGAGGGTCTACTGCAGGACACAGTGAGGCAGGTGACGGCGCGGGGGGAGCGGCGCGCTAGGCTGTTGCAGGCGGTCACCGAGAAGGCCGAGGAGCAGGCCCGCGTGTGGAGGGACTACCATCGCCTGGCTCGGGACAACACCCAGCTTCGCCGAGACCTGCAGGCCAGTACAGTACACACAATACACACTTGCTGAGTAAACAGGCATTTATTGATCTTTCGAGACTAGAGGAAGGCCTTAAAAAGTGGTAGGAATCCAAGATTCTTACTTTCACAGGGTTGATAGGTTGAATACACTTTTTACTAGTATGTCAAGGAATTGTTTCGTTCATAATTGTAGAAAAATACTTAAGTAAATAAGAACCACTTGTGACATGTGAATTAAGTTCTCGCGTTCTTCCAGGTTCACAATTTATTGAGCAGTGTGTGAAGTGTTGGGCCACAACACAATTTAGCAGCCTGTGTGTGACCGTCCCAACTCACACTTGAGCCGAGCCATGGCATCGGTAATTAGATCACACTAAACACTATTCAGAACGATGGTAATTAATTATCAGTCATTTTATTGTAGGCTGTTCAGAGTGAGGTTGACAGCGCCACTCAGACAGCCTGCGACCTGCGACAACGTATGGTAGAGAAGGATGTGGCGCTGGAGCTGACAGCCTGCCACCTTCGTCAGCAGGAGGCAGCTCGCTCCACCTTGCAGGAGGCCATCACGTCAGCCTTGTCCCTGCTGCACCAGGCTGCCTTTCAGGTGCGTAGCAGACAACTGCGTCTCGCCTTCTCATGGTCTGTTTAGAGGAGCATCCATATCCCTTAATTAAGTAACACATGTCAGTCGCCCTCATAATAAAACACTGGGGATGTTACATGGGATCTTTCACATTGGCGCCTCGCTGATTTTATGTTATAGTGTAAGGCCTGTGTGTGGGTGCTTGCTTCTATATTTCCTCCTTCCTATAACTTGAACCCTTTCAATGAGGAGGTTTCAAGATAGTTATCCTCCAATCTTAGATGATCCTTTTGACCTTTCTTTTGGGACTGGCACTCTCAATGGGCTCTCTCTCTCTCTCTCTCTCTCTCTCTCTCTCTCTCTCTCTCTCTCTCTCTCTCTCTCTCTCTCTCTGTGTTGGCATTGTCCAGTGTCCCTCTCACATAAAAATGCTTTATCTCATAAATTATCTCAATGAGTTTTTCACATTGTCACTATATGTGTGTATATTTCCTCCATTTTCTATAGAGCGAGACGACGAAGGAAGTAGAGGCCACAGGTGCCATCCTGCAGCAGCTTGTTACGCTGCTCACCTCAGCAGAGCAGGCTCAGCTGTATGCCACAACCGAGCCTGCACATCCGTCCCCACCCACAGTGGCTCAAGGCGGTGGTGGGCGTGACGACGACGTCCAGAAGGAGGGTCGTCGGGAAGGCAGCGGGCAAGTCCAATACCGTGCCGGAGACTTGGGTCTGCTGCCGCGCCCTTCACGTAAAGCGCGCTCCACCACACCGGACTAATGACCATCCATAAACATAAAATCAGAGCCAATACCAGCCGCGACTGAGTACATGAAGGGATGTTCCGTTGTGTCTGTCCCCACCCAGCCAGCAGCCATCGTGCGCCTCTTAGGCTGTGGGAAGCAATGTGACGCATGGCATGCTGCGACGTCACGAATGGTTTACAGTGCCATAATATCACGAATAGTTTACAGTGTCATAATATCACGGATGGGTCACAATATCATTGTCACAAAATGTTTCCGTTTAAATTTGAAGAGGAAAAACTTTTTTGTTTTAGCAGTTTGTTTCCTTTCTTTAATATTTCTTTTTTTCTTTCCCTTTCCTTTCACTTTCACTCGTCTTTACTTGTGCCAAATAGTAGCTGATAACTTTGCCAAACATTCTGAACTGGACGGGTTGACGGATGCTCAACACGCTTCAGTGACTGAGTGCCCTACGTATGTGCAGTGCTTTCTTCTCTCTCTCGTGCATCAGCGATAGAGTCAAAGATGATCAAGCCTCAGACTGTCAGTTAATGTATTTACGTGCGTGTGAACTCCAAGCATTACTTTATGAGTCTCTCTCTCTCTCTCTCTCTCTCTCTCTCTCTCTCTCTCTCTCTCTCTCTCTCTCTCTCTCTCTCTCTCTCTCACACACACACACACACACATACACACACACACACAAGACCAGCTCTGCCGCATTTGTTTATATTGGACTCCCGACGACAAGTTCATACACTCAAGCAATGCACACTTGTGTACTACCTCTCTCTCTCTCTCTCTCTCTCTCTCTCTCTCTCTCTCTCTCTCTCTCTCTCTCTCTCTCTCTCTCTCTCTTGCACAAGACCAGCTCTGCCACATTTGTTTATATTGTAGTCCCGCCGACAAGTTCATACACTCACGCAATACACACTTGTGTACTACTCTCTCTCTCTCTCTCTCTCTCTCTCTCTCTCTCTCTCTCTCTCTCTCTCTCTCTCTCTCTCTCTTTGTATAATACTACAGTCATCATTTTCAGAACACCTTGTTAGACTCGCACTCCAGTAAGCAGTCACCTTCCCTGGAAGAATTTACCAACACTCAAGCTCTTCTACCTCTGGGTAAGCTCATAGTTCACATTGTCGATATACTCATTCCCATAAACTAGCATGTCAAACAGGTATAAAGAAAGAGGAAGTAAACTGAAAGAGGAAGATAGAATACTGCACATTTATATGACAAACATTATTTTACCTTTTATAGTTACCATTCTCTTTACTTCGTTCCCTGCTAATTGCGGTAACTGGAGTACGCGTCTAACTTTTATTCCCTCGGGCTGAGCAAGAAATGGAAAAGAGCAAGGGAGAGAAATTATGAACGAGCTTATGGATTAAAACTTTAAAAAATAATAACAGATTTATAGAAATCAAGTGATGAGTGAGAACATAGTGCAGAGAACACACTGAGAGAGAGAGAGAGAGAGAGAGAGAGAGAGAGAGAGAGAGAGAGAGAGACCTAAGCACGTAATTCCTTGTTTACTCATCAGAACTGTCTTCAAAGATATCAGAGGTGAGCAGTCGGATTCTCATGAGTGTTTCACATACTGTTAATGCAGAATCCTAGTTGAACTATCATTATATAGAACCATGAAAGTTTCCTTGAAAATTCTAATAATTTCCACCAGAGCCTGTTAAAAGTAGTAGAGATAAGACGCAGAAGTGTTTAAGGATACCTGGCATTAGTAAACTCTGGAACTCCCTGCCTGCTTCTGTATTTCCTCCTACCTTTCAACTGAACTCTTCCAAGAGGGATCGGTTTCAAAATACTTCTCAAAGTTTTGACTAGACTCTTTAGAACAACTTTAGTGATTATTTTTCAGCCTATTTTGCCCTTGGTCAGAGCCCCTCTTAATTAAAACAGAAAAAAAAGGAAAAGAAAGAAAAAGAAAAAGAAAGAAAGAAAAAGAAAAGGAAAAAAAAAAAATCAGTTGTTAGCGATAAGTCAATGGGAGTTATATATATATATATATATATATATATATATATATATATATATATATATATATATATATATATATATATATATATATATATATATATATATATATATATATATATATATATATATATATATATATATATATATATATATATATATATATATATATATATATTTATTTATTTATTTATTTATTTATTTATTTATTTAGTTAGTTATGGATAGAGGTGATCGATATATATCACACAGGTGTGTATGCTTTATACAGGGACTATCACGTGTATAATTATTGGCTTCTTGTAGCTTCCCTTGTTTTCTTATTAATAGTAAGGCTCTAATTAATAGTAAGGCAGGTAACAGCTGCAGATGGGGAGCCGTTAGAAAGGCGAACAGCTGCACGGCGCGAAGGTGTGCTGGCAGCTGACGACAGGTAAACATTGCCACTGACAGCTGCGCTCGTCCTGCCCCGTGTGTGGTACGCGATGTGGTTTTGATTATTATTGAACCTATCTGCATTTCCCCCCTCGCGCTGAAGAACGTGCTGGATGGAGACATACTGCAGGTGTAGCCAGTATTGCAGGGCTCCTGTGAGGTGAGTGGGGAAGTCCAAGGTTGGCCAGGCCTTGAGTGGGGAGCGGGAGGTGACACGTATGACGGCTGGGGATGTTATGAAGGATATGTGAACTATCCTCATCAGGTGTTGTTATTCATGGTAATTCTCAAAACTAAGACTGTTAACCAATATTTATTATACTACATATTTACTGTTGGAAAGAATTGTCATTCTAATGTAGTTCCTTAAGAATTTTGACATTTTGGTGTTTTCAATTAGCAATGGACTCTATTATAAAAAAAAAAATACACCATACTTATGTATTTTGATGTCAGTGAGTGGTACTGAAAATATTGAAAAAAAAAAAAAAAAAACTTATCGTGCCTATCCTATTTTAGCAGGAAATTTACTTGGTGGGATCCTGTTGGGGACATGAGCCTCCAGCTAGGAGGCTAAAATCTTTGGCTATGCTTTGTTTTTAAGAATACCTTAAACGCACTTCACTGTTACTTGGTCAAGACTCAAGCATGGAAGGTAGTTCAATTTGCAAGGCTTGGAACTTAGAAGGGGTTCCACAGGAATAATATAAGGCATTTCCAATTATTTTTAATATAGTACATGAGAATAGATTTTTTTTCTTTTTTTTCTTATCATGGATTCTAAGACTGGTTTAAAAAAAAAAATTTTCCAAAGATCACTTCAATCTACTCGGGGGATGCAGCCTCCCATCCAGGAGGCTGTTACATAAAGTTCCTAAGTTTGTAAGTTTTATATAAATCTAGGGTTATACCATACAGGTTATAGTCTGAGATAACCTTATGTGATAACCTCCATACTGCTGGATCTCCTTAAATAAGCTGTGGTAATCTTTCATTATTTTATGCAGATATTAGAATAGTACCAATCTTTTACAACAGGAAAAAATTGGTTCATGACTCAAAAGAATTTTTTCAATCATGTTTTGTTTAATTTCAGCTAATATGTAGAATTCAGAGGTCATGTTCTAGCTTTATTCAGTCAAAAGTTCATGCTCCCATGTGGATTTTTTTTTTTTTTTTTTTTTTTTTTGTGTGTGTGTGTGATTCACCCACAGTTGTCTGCTGGTCACCCAACCACCCTATGGAAAAAGCTCAGAGCTCATAGTGACCGATCTTTGGGTAGGACTGAGACCACTTACACACCATACACCGGGACAGCGAGGTCACATCACCTCGGGTTACATCTCCTACCTACTTGCTGCTAGGTGAACAGGGGCTACACATTAAGAGGCTTCCCCATTTGCCTTGCTGCACCCGGGATTTGAACCCAGGCCTTCTTGGTTGTGAGCCGAGCATGCTAACCACTACACTACGCGGTGTGCGTGTGTGTGTGTGTGTGTGCATATATATATATATATATATATATATATATATATATATATATATATATATATATATATATATATATATATATATATATATATATATATATATATATATATATATATATATATATATATATATATATATATATATATATATATATATATATATATATATATATATGTGTGTGTGTGTGTGTGTGATTTAGTAGTGAGTTGATCAACTTTCTTCATTTTGATGAAGAAAAAAGTCTCACAAAAATCATATTTCCAAGTTATGCCTCACTCTTTTTCCTCAGTGTTCATGAGGAATTAACAGAAATCAGACTTTTTAGGTAGATGAGATGGAAACAGCAATTTTCTGCAGAAAATTTGAAAAATCTCTACAATAGGACTGCATGTAATTTAAGAGTAACTGGCATTAAACACAAGTGTGCAATACTATCAAAACTATATAGGTAATGTAAATAATTTGTAGAGTACATTATTGAGATTGAAATACAAATAATCTCACCATCTGTACAACATGTATGTACATAGGTATTTCTGCATGGTAACATTAATTGAAATAAGTGAAGCAAATTTTTCCTCTGTCTGTGAAGAAACTACTAAACTTTACAGTCCCAGTAAATAACTGCCATTGATGATATACTTTGAATGTCATTACACACTGAATGATGTTTGTTAATTTCAGGATATTTGACAGCTGAACTGATGCTTGATATTGAACACCATGGCCAGCAAGAGGGACTTACTGGCAACAGTGGAGAGACAAAAGGATCAAATTGCAAAATATGAAACAAAATTAAAAGGTTTGTCAGTAACATTGTATGAATTGAAAATTTGCAGTCTATGGTATAGTGGAGCCTTTTTTAATAAATTGGTTTTCAAACAAAATTTAGAACTAATTATTACTTTGGTGTGGTACCATAATTCAGTTCTAGAACAAAGTTACTTGATTTCAAATATTAAAAGACATACCAAAAGCTGCCTTTTATTACTAATTTATAGTTTCTATAAATATTTACTTCATTTTTATATATTTGGAGGAGAGATAGAGTGTAGGGCAGGAATTCAATCTTTGAAATACGGTAAATGTGATCCTGTTGAGAAACCTCAATGTAAACAGTTTTCAGCACTCAGGAGTCATCAGGTATTGCAACAGCAGTACAAGGTACTTATCCTTCACTACAGTGTGTTCAGAAAAAGAATCTCAGCAAGATATCTGTGTTTGGTTGGCAGCCCTGCTGCCATATCAACCTTGATATGGTGAAAGACAAAGTAATTATAGCAAGAATAAGTTAAGGAATAAGATTTTATGATTTATATACCACTTCGCCTATATACATCATGTCTAACCATTATGAAGTTATGCTTAAAATAAAACATGTCTTCTTGGACATAAAAATACTGGATATGATGGTGCTTTCAGACTTTGCATGAAAAGTTATCAAAAAAAAAAAAGATTTCCATGAGTATCTTGCATATCACCTTGCATCTTCCAATGTCATGCAGGAAGCAGGATAGGGAGTGATGGATATTTTCTTCCCTCTCCCTCTGGCCATCCCTCCCTCCTTGTGAGTCCCAGTCGATGATTAATAATAATATTTAAGTATACCATTTACTATTTTTCTGCCATTTGCTAAATATGCAATTTCCAGCTCCTCAAATTCACATTTTTTTAAAAGTCTTTGATAACAAAAAATATCAACACAAATATTCAGAAGGATAATACAGTGGAACCTCAGTTTTCAAACTTAATTTGTTCTTGAATGCCATTAGAAATCTGAAATGTTAAAAAAACTGAAGCTATTTTCCATATAGGAATCAATGTAAAATAGATTAATCCATTTTCAAACAACCATCCGCCATGCCTTAGTGAGCAATGACTGATGCTCCCATTGCTAAGATGGCTGCTCGACAACATCTCCAGTTTAGAAATTTTCTATCCAGAAAGAATGTATTGAATGAACTTAGTAACATAGAGCTCATCAAAAGACATTGTTTAGACCATGCAGCCATTCTCTTTGTCACTGATCAAGTGCGGGAAGCCTTATAGAGTAACACAGAGAGGAGCAACCCACTCACTGCCAAAATGAAGGTGATCATAACACTTAGACATCTTGCTGCTGGAAAAAGCTACTGGGAAAATGCAGTTGTGCTGTATGGTGGCGTTGTGGTCATACAGAGAGCCACAGGATCCTATATATCCCGAGTGGCCAACCTTGTTTGTTTACGTTGAGGTTCTTAAACGGGATCACATTTAACTTATTTCAAAGACTGAATTACTGTCTTACCCTCTGTGTCTCTTCTCCAAATATATAAAAACAAAGATAATATTTATATAAACTATAAATTAGTAATAATGACACCTTTTGCTATGTCTTGTAGTATTTGAAATCAATGAATTTTATTCAAAAACTGAATTATGATATGGCAACCAAAGCAATTATGAGTTAAAATTTTTGTTCAAAAACTGAGTTGTTCGAAAAGGGAGACGTTCGGTAACCAATGTTGCACTGTACTTCAGTTGGATGTTCAAATCTCTACTCGAAAGTTCACCACAATTAAAGCCTTGGTGGGTGGGTGGGGAGGGAGGAATGGAGGGAGAGGAAGGAAAACACTCTCCCTCTTCCTACCCTGGTTCCCGTGTGGCATTGGAAGATGCAAGATGACATGCAAGATGCTCATGTCTTTTTTTCCAGTACTATGACTTTATATATTTTGTTTAAAAGTCATCTTAATTGTTTTCTTAACTGTATTTAAATTTTACAAGTAGCTTTTCTGATTAAAAATCATGATCTATGTTGTGTAGTGATTACAAGCTTATATCAATCCCCAGATGTTGTTCGTGCTTACAAAGGGCTCCTGAAAGAGAAAGAAGCCCTTGAAGCCAGCTTATCTGCCTTAGCAGAAACTTCAAAAACTAAACAAGACAGTGGTGGAAGTGTGGAACTACCAGAAGGACAGCCTTCTGAAGAGAACACTGAGGGAGAAGCCTCTCCACCCACAGAATCAAAGGTACTGTCTCAGTAAAGTTGTGGTGTGGTGTACTAAAAGCACTATTATCCTCCTCCTGAAAGACTGATATCAGGTTGTAGTAGAACATTGGTTATAAGTGTGTAAAGCATCATTCCTTTTGTTTTAATTCACTTGCTGGGCATAATAAGAGGCCCCTTTCTGAGAAAATTTAAACTTCAATTAGCAGCTATATATTACCTGGAGAAATTCATCACAGAGTTTTTACTTAATACCAATGCTGGGCATTGCAAACCAAAAATCACTTCCACTAACCACAAATCCGCAAACTTACAACCTACCTTCCACAACCACAAATCCGTAGACCTCTCTGACATTTACTTTTCCGCAACCACACATCCACAACCTGAAAACCATTCCTTAATATCCTTCTCTTTTTATGACAAAAGCATTAAAAAATAGTTAAAACAACTTAAAAGGGTAGGTCAATCAATTATTATATAGCTAAATAAATAAATGTGTTGATTAACTTTATTTTAATGTTATCATTACCATTTTTAGTGTTATTTTAATGTTATTTTAATGTTATGTTACCTAGGTTGTGCTCTGCCTGGGCTACCCACCTGCACGGTGGAAAAAATTAAGGTATATAGATAGATAGATAGATAGATAGATAGACATTGATTTTTAATATTATTATCACAGGGCAGTCATGGATTTGAACCTGGGACCACTTAACACCTGGTGGGCCCAGATTTCGAATCCCCAACTGCCCTGCCCTGTGTTGAAACTTGCTTAATTTAGGCCTCCTCCAACAGCAAGGCACTAGCATAAGGAAAAAAGCGCACTAAATTATAGGTGAACATTTTGAAATATGGCACTAAATGGAACAAAAAAGGGCGCTAGTTTTAGAATAAGAAACATAAATGTTTGGCACTAGATTATTATAAAAATCACTAGATTGAGCACCAAAAGTGCTAAGTTGGCAACACTAGGCCTGAGCTAAAGGCTTCTAGTTACCAACTTGATCATTCAGATAGGGCAAGTTTTGGCAACCCAAAACAAGCTTGTGCTTGCTTTACCATGTGGTTTGCAGGTACATTTATGTTTGCAGAAGTACTTCTGCAAACACAAATCTGTAAATTTGCTGGGATTTTGCAGGAAATGCAAATCTGTAAACAATAATGACCTTTTGCAATTGCAGAGTTTGAGGTTTGCAGAAGTGCTTGTGGAAGTGCCCAGCTTTGCTTAATACCATCCTTTGGCATAGGACAATATTAGCAATGATTTAAGTGATAATTCCTAATGTATGACTTGTTCATGTCACAGAATCTCATGGTAGGATGGGTGGCATAACACTTTCTTTTTGATCCAGGCATCCTTTCACTCTTTTTACACACACACACACACACACACACACACACACACACACACACACACACACACACACACACACACACACACACACACACACACACACACACACACACACACACACACACACACACACACACACACACACACAGACACAAAAGAATTAACTTTGAGGAAAAGTTAAGAAAATAGACTTGGCACTCTGGAGTAAAGAGAAAGAGGTTTCATAACTACAGTATTTACAAATTACTAAGCAGGATGGAAAGAAACAAATAAGAAGAGACTATTTTTAAGGGACACAAGAAAATCTAGAAAAAAAGGAAATACCTGAGTAATGTAATGAAAATAGCATCTCCATAGAAATACATAAGATTGGAATAAACGTAATAAGAAGGTGGTACATAGTGACAAAGAGTGTGCACCAATTGAAATAAATGTAAGATAAGTACAGGTATGATGGGACTATATAAGTGTACCCCAGGACCAATAAAATTCAAGCAGGCAAAATACAGCTAAGTAAATATAGGCACATTCCAATTTTGCTTGATCTTACTTGAGACTTTGATCATCATATTTTTTAGCAATGCCTTTTCTCTGATGCTTGTGTTATTGTTTTCCTTTCCATCAGGATAGCATCACAGGAGGAAATACATCAGAAGATTCTGAGGATTTGAAGAAGAAAGTAGCTGCCTTAACCTCTGCTCTGAACACTCTGTCCTCTGAGAAAAAACGAGTTGAAACTTCCTTTCAAAATGACAAGAAGAGACTCCTGGCTGAGAAAGAGAAGGTATTTCCATGAGTGTCTTTAGCCACCACCACCACCATCATTATCATACAATTGGGTCAATATGATCAACAAGAGCAAAATAAATATTGTTTGGCCTTAACTGTCATGTCACTACACAGCTTTCCATACTACCTAGATCAACTCTGGTACTCTGGTGTTTGTTTTTTCCTCTTATCAAAACATCTTCTCATCCTGTTTCTCACATTTATCTGGGATCCCTGTTTCTTCTATGAGACTAATTTTGTTAGAACATGGCCAAGTTCCTCCCTTTTGGAGTTCTTGAGGTGGTTCCTGCTTTTGGATCTTCACAGCTTCCACTAGTGTCATATCCTCCCTTCTTTAGAGCATCATAGAAACCTTGAGGAATTGATCTGAAATGTAGGAGGAATTGGCCATGAGGAAGCATGTTAACAGAGATTGAACTTCTGTTCAGGCACACAATAAGCATGTTAGTCCAACACATTACCAGTTTAGTCAAGATGACAAAGGCCCAATTGATATTCTCTCTCTCTCTCTCTCTTCTCTCTCTCTCTCTCTCTCTCCTCTCTCTCTCCTCTCTCTCTCTCTCCTCTCCTCTCTCCTCTCTCTCTCCTCTCTCTCTCTCTCTCTCTCTCTCCTCTCTCTCTCTCTCTCTCTCCTCCTCTCTCTCTCTCTCTCTCTCCTCTCTCTCTCTCTCTCTCTCTCTCCTCTCTCTCTCTCTCTCTCTCTCTCTCTCTCTCCTCTCTCTCTCTCTCTCTCTCTCCTCTCTCTCTCTCTCTCTCTCTCTCTCTCTCTCTCTCTCTCTCTCTCTCTCTCTCTCTCTCTCTCTCTCTCTCTCTCTCTCTCAGCACCATATATACATTCATATTTAAGTGTGTAAGGAACCAAACTTATAAATTCATACTTGTTATATGTCTATTTTCTGTTGGCATTAATAGTAAAGCTTCAGATGTCAGCTCCATTAAGCATGTTAGTGAGTGAAATTACATAGTGCCTTCCCTATGCAATCTTTCTTAAGAGCTATTAAATATGCTTCTTTTACTTGAAGCTGGAGAAAAGTCTACAAGAAGCTGAGAATGCCAAGAATTCCTGTGAATCAAGCTATGAAGATAAGATAAAAGATCTCCGAAGTAGACTGATAATTTCTCAACATGAGCGAGATCAGGACTCTCAGAATTCAGCTGTCATGTTAAGGTAAATTATTAAATATTAAGTAATGCAGGTAATTGTAGTTGATAACAGGTTTATTTTTTTTATTCCTTCCTCTGTATTAACCCTCTTTTTTATTCCATTTAACTGAAATTTCACACCTCATCTCCAACATCAGTCTCGATATAGTCTGAGATATTTCATTGCCCCACTCCCAGATATCAATTCTTCAAGGACACTGTCAGTCCATGCATAGATCGTGTTTTTTTGAACACGAGAAAATCAGTCATACAGCATAAGGAAAGACCACATATTCCATCAGTTTCACTCTCTTATTTAATTGTATTTCAGTGAGGTTGTTTTTTTGTTTTTTTTCTTACACACTACCAGTATTGTTTTATTTGCTTTTTATACTATTTTGATATTCTAAGTTTGCTGACTTGTGTTTTACCATTCACATCATTTTGCTATAAAAAAAAATATTGATATTCTTTCCATCTTTCTTATACATATGAATCAGTACCTTTATTCCTCCATTCCTTTTCTATTAACTTACAATTAGTTTGTCTTTTGATTTCCTTCCTCCCAGCAGATTAATTTAATTAAAGATCAACTATGAAGTCATCTTGAGAGCTAATTGACTTGGCATCTAGCCTTTTTATGTCATCTTTATTGGCAATACAATATAATTTTTTCCTTACTTTAGCTTTAACCTGTAGGTCAGAATTATCTTGACTTAAACAACATATAGTACATTATGTTTAAACAGAAGAAATTTTCTTTGTGGACAGGGAACTTGAAAGTAAACTTTCTGTGGAGCGGAGTCTGAAGGAACGCACGGAAGCAATCTTGGATGAAACCCAGCAACAGTTACAGCGTTGCTCAGCTCCTGCTAATACACACCCTCCTGAACATTATGAGAAGAAGATTAGTGGTCTCCAAAATGAATTAGACCAGGTAACGTAATATAGTTGATGACTATTTTTCCCCCTTTTACAAACTAAAGACTGCATGAGCTAACAAACTTACTGACATTGTGGAGGGCAATGATATGTAGGTCATATTTGACTGAAATGAGTATTCATTATAAATTTGTGATGACCTGTGCTGTTATCTGGCATATATATACCTTCAAACCTCAGTTTTTGTATGCCCTAGTTTTTGTACAATTCAGCTCTCAACAACTTTTTTTGTCAAAATTTTCTCCCAGTTTTCATTCATCCACTTGGTTTTCATACAGTTAAAAATTGTCCGTATCAAATTCGTCCACCTGCCCACATGACTCAGCCACTCATTTCCTAGAATCAAGTGCCCACACAAAGCATCCCATGCATTCTGAACTCAATCTGCTTTGTTTCTCTGTTTCTTGTTGAGTGAGCATTACCCTGCACATTCATCTGAAACATTTCATAATAATCCATTGCTTTTTGTGCTTGTGTATTGAGTGTGACTACTAAATAAACCACCATGGGGCCAAAGAAAGTTCCAAGTGCTAGTCCTTTGATAAAAGAAGGTGAGAAAAACAGTTGAATTCAAGAAGGAACTCATAGCAAAATATGAAAGTGCATAGGCGTAGCTGATCTCGCCAGGATGTACAGGAAGTTTGTACCAACAATCAGTTTCATATGCCAACAAGAGTCTTCAATAAAGGGAAAGGTGATGTTAAATGTTCATTTATCCATTTCATTAATCATTTATATTTATTTCTCTTTGTTTTCTGTATGTAAAACTTTAGTCATAGTATGTAAAACTATAGTTATAGTTATTTTTTTGTTTACATTTTTCTGTGTCTGGAATGGATTAAGTGGATTTACATTATTTCTTATGGGAAATATTGCTTCAATTTTCATATATTTGGTTTTCATCAGACTTTTTTTGAAGGGATTAAGCACGAAAACCGAGGTTCCACTGTATATACCCAGTTCTATATTATCAAGAATCTAAATGGAGGAAGCTTCTCTACACATTGCAGATGGTGGTTCTCTTCAACTTCTTTAAAATCCTCTCTCACCATGGATGTAACTTATGAAGCCCATAGCCCTGGCTTCAGCGTGGCTCCCTCAATGAAGATAAATTCCTCTCTCTCTCTCTCTCTCTCTCTCTCTCTCTCTCTCTCTCTCTCTCTCTCTCTCTCTCTCTCTCTCTCTCTCTCTCTCTCTCTCTCTCTCTCTCTCTCTCTCTCTCTCTCTCTCTCTCTCTCTCTCTCTCTCTCTCTCTCTCTCTCTCTCTCTCTCTCAATAAATTTTGTATTTATTTATTTATTTATTTTATTCATTTATTTATTCATTCATTTATTTTCATTTATTTTACTTAATTATTTTTGTTTGTTTTGTTTTTAGATTTATTTTTCTTTCTCTCTATATTATTTATTTATTTTACTTATTTATTTATTTATTTATTTGTTTTATTTTGTTTTATTTTATTTTATTTTATTTTATTTTATTTTATTTTTTTGACACAGATAATTACCTTTAAGAGGATTTTTCCTGTTACTACTTTAAGTATATTAGTGGGCTATAGGTTTCCTGAAGTATGCTGAGAAATGTGCCAATAGGCAAAGAAGCATGACACAAACAAGGCTAAGATGTAAAGCATTCTTTTCATTATTAGGCTTAGTAGGATTTAATTAGATAACTTGTTAGTGAATAAAGAGAAGTAAATGACCTAAAAATAAACTATGGTGCATCTCATCCCTGTGCTTGCCTTGGGTGCACCCAGACCATCTGGATCTTATCCTGCTGCCAGGACATGATAGCCAAACATTCATTACTGGAATCATTCAGGAAATATATGGCTGTCATACATGACAAGGTTTATTTAGGACTTAGGCAACAATCTTTTTGTTGGGCACTATATTATTCATGTTCCTTTTTGTATATTCATCATAATATAGTATGTGCCGATAATTTGAGAAATCTACAAAGCAATAGCACCAATTTTTTTATGATATTTCTCACCATTGGCAAGAACATTGAACTGGTGATGAAATTTAGGGTATTATTATTATTGAACATTATTTTTTCTTTTGTCTAGAGAGTGCAGTTTTGAATTCTGTGAAGTGTAGTCATGGATTTTTGGGTGCTCTGCAACTAAAATACAAGAGAAGTTGAAAATCTTTCTTGTTGTATATTTTCACAGTCTTTTGGCAACTAGAAGATAGAGTACAGTACATTTATGCAATGTTTCAATATTTTTAGGTAAAGTCTCGATTGAAGAAAGCTGAACAGCAGGCACAGGAACCTCCATTATTACGAAAAATCCAGAGCCAGATGGAGGAGTTGCGCACTCAGCACACCCAGGCCTTGCAGCGGGTAAAGTGTTCTACAACATCTCCAGAAATTTTCTTAATTCATCCACATATTTTAAGAACTTAGTAAAAGTCATCTATGCACTTTATAATAGAAGTTGCAGTTACATGCATACTTTTTTAGAAATTTGTTCATCATATTTTACATCATTTATAAATTTATGCTTTTATTAACTAGGAGAGGACCCGTGTTTCTGCAGTAGAAGAGTCAGCAAGGGATTTGGCAAAATCACATGAAGAGCGAGTGGTATCACTGGAAGCATGCCTGGCCGATCTCTCTCTCACAGTGGCATCTTATGATCGGACTAGACAAGAAGACCTTCTCACCATACAGAAATTAAAAGTTAGAATTAATGTATCATGATTCATATTCATCCTCATGGTAAAGTAGAAATTTGCTGTATTTCACAAAAAACCAACAAGTTTTGAAAAAGAGTCCTTATACAGTCAGCGAATGCCAACCTTGCATTGCGGTGACACACACTACTTGAAGTTTATGTGGAACATCCCCCTTCACAACAGCAATGACCAATACAAAATAAAATACTGTAATAGTTATTATTTTCAGGACAAAGTATCTGAACTGGCCCAAGAAAACACTTTTCTCTTATCACGGCTGGAGCCTGACACTGACAACAGTGAAGCAGACATCGCGACGCTTTGCCAGCACATCACTAAACTGAGAGACCAGCTCATCACTGCCAACCTTCATGCCCAAAACCCAGTGGATGTGGAAAGTAAGAACATTTTCTATGCAGTAATATTTATTTCTGTCACAAATGCATAAATACTTATTATGCTGATCATTGCTTATTTTGAGCACCTCAGAAAACAATTGGATGCTGTAAATTAAAAGTATACATAAATAATGTATTTCATATGTTTGTAACAGATCTATAATTTTCAAGCAGCTAGTAATGATGAATTTTACAGGCTTGCTGAATGGAGGGGAAAACATCCATGTTCGATGCCAGCAGGAATATGATCAACTGAGAGAAGAATTTGAAAATTATAAGATATCCTCCAAGCAACAATCAAAGTAAGTTTCAAGTATATAAGTTGTTATCTATATTCCAGAGTGGCATCCTGAGACAAAGATAAAAAACATGCAAATACATACTACTACCACCTGCTCTTCGAATTAATTCTGAATTTCATCCTTATATCTATTCCTCCATCCAGACCCTGAGTTACTAACTATCTTTCTGTTTAGAATGTTGGGACTCTTTCTCACCTGGTGGCCCTTTTATGGAAGATCTTTTTTTTTTTTTTTTTTTTTTTTAATGGATACTTATAATGTAAAAGAAGAATTATAGGTGACCTTATGTTAAAAATGGAACCCAATGAAATAAATGTTTATGCTATGAAGGATCTTCTGTCCAACTATTTAGTTACTGGAATAAACTCTTCTGCTGTTCTTTCCAAAACTGAGGACATAGTTGCACAAATATGGATTCATCATACTTTCTAAGATCACTTCAATAGCATGATTGCCCACTTCCCTCAACAAAATATGATGTAACCTTACCCTATACTATTTTTCCCATACCATTATCAGGGGTCCATGCAGTATATCACTCAATTTGCAAGAATTAATCCTTCACATATAAATAGCTTGATCTCTTCCTGAGTTCATTGGCCAGGAGCCATTCCCATTTATTGTCTGTGGTGTAGATTATCATTGTCATCTTGACAAGTGCAGAAAGGGGAAAAGTATAGCCAGTCTGTATTCTTTTTACCTGCAAACATTTCTCTTAGTTTTTTTATTGCTTATATCTGTTTTAATTTTTTTTTTTTATATAAATTTTTGCCCATTGTTTTAATAATTTAACAGTATGCAAATCTTTAAGGAAATGTAATTTCAGAGCTGCTAAAGAAACTGTCTGTAAAGGGGAGTGTGGAAAACAAATTGAAGATTTACGACAGAAGGTACGCAGCCTTGCATCAGCAGCTCAACTAGCAGCTGATTCTCACACCCAGCAGGTGGCCTCTTTACGAAAGGTAAGATTATAGCCCAAAAAGATAGCAGGGTATTCAATATAAGAAGTACCTGAAAGTATTATAAGAGTTTGCTGGATCAAGCCATAGCAGTAAAACAATCCTCAGACCTGTTGGCCAAAACTCTATATTCTTAATACATGTGTATAACAAACTACATCTTGAGAGATCACCTTTTACTTTACTTTGAAAATGTATCTCCCGAACCTTACCACCATTCATGGAGTGGCCTGCTTGTGAAACAGTTGACCATCTCTGTGTTAGAGCATGCAGGAAAGAAGAAAATACAAAGACTGAAATAAACAGACTTTTATGTTGTAGCCATCACTATGGGGTTCTTAAGAATATACATCATGCAGTAGACACAAAAATATCAGAATATCAACAGCATATGTTCAATCCCATTGTATCCTTTCAACACCTCACCTTTGCTAGACAAAATCAAATTTAAGATGTGCAAAAGATGAGTTCACAAATAGTCATAAATAGATAAAACAAGCATGACAAGAACATGATAGTTTACATTAAATAGCCTCAAGAGGAGATTGAATAAGCCAATGAATGATGATGATGACCTATAGTAAGTCTCAGATGCTCAGGAGCTACCTTGTGTTGGTTGTCTACCATTCTACACTCCTTATGTTCTTATATTTATGCAAATGGTTCTTCATAAAGAAAATCAGGAGTTGCAGGCAGACTTAGATAGGATGAACAAATGGACATACAGATGGCAAATGCAGTTTAATATCAACAAATGCAAAGTACTTAGCATAGGTAGAAGAAACCCACACAGTAGGTACACAATAAAAATTAAACTCTGGTAGGTTCAGGGTATGAAAAAGATTTAGGAGTTATGATTAGATCTGAATTCTGTCTAGGAAAGCAATGCATATAGGCCAGAAACAGGGCAAATAGGGTATTAGGATTAATTTTTAGGAGTGTTAAAAGTAGAAGGCCCAAAATAATACTAAAGTTTTACTTGGCACTGGTCAGACCTCACCTAGACTATGCTGTGCAGTTCTGGTCCCCACATTACAGGAAGGATATAGGTCTATTAGAATCAGTGCAAAGGAGAATGACAAAAAGGATACAGGGGATGAGTATTCCTTATGAGGCAAGATTGAAACTGTTAAATTTGCATTCTTTCGAGAGAGATATGTTAAGAGGGGACCTGATAGAATTCTTTAAGTGGTATAAGGGTTATAACAAGGGGGATGTAAACAAAATTCTTAGAATCAGCAACAAGGACATAACAAGAAATAACAGGTTTGAGCTTGAAAAATTTAGGTTTAAGAAAGAGATTGAAAGAAATTGGTTCTCAAATAGAGTGGTAGATGAATGGAACAGACTCATTAATCAAGTTGTTAGTGCTAAGACATTGGGGAGCTTTAAGAGAAGATTAGACAGATTTATGGATGGGAATGATAGGTGGAAATAGGTAGGTACATTTCATACAAGGACTGCCATGTGTAAGCCTGGTGGCTTCTTGCAGCTTCCCTTGTTTCTTATGTTCTTAGAGGTACAGATTCAGTATCCATATATTTGTTAAAATTCTTAAGGTTTCATTTTACTGATTTTAGGAATCTGCTGCCTCGAAAGCTTCATATGAGAATCAGCTGCGACGACTGGAGACTGACAATCGAGCAACAGTGGCTGCTTTAGAGCAGCAGCTGTCACTGCAGCAGCAACGCTCTCTTACTACATTAAGTGAGCGAGATATGGAAATTCAACGATTGACTGAGGAGCTACATAAGAAAAATAAAGCACCACCGCAGGTATATTTGCAAAGTTTATTCACACACTAACTGCAGAACCACAAAATTCATAATAAGATCTACCACTACAGTATCACAGTTTCCATCCATGGATTGAAGGTTAAGTGCACAGTGAAGCATACATGGCCAAGTAACTGTATGGTTTCACCTAGCTTATTATGGCTTTGTTTTCCAATATTATGATTCCATCACTTTTTGTCTTTTTGTGTGGAAGTAGACATGTTTTTTTTTTTTTCTTTTTTCTTTTTTTTCATGTATGGGTGGAGAAAGCAAATTATCTATTAGAAATATCAACTTTCTATTAAAGCTGAAGGAAGGTGAAAATAATAGATAATGTTTTCAACTACAGGGTGCTCCTAGGTATAGTTTGTAGTTGATTTTATTTATTCTGTTTCCCAAGCAATATGGATTACATTTTTATGGCTTACTATTTATATAAATGCATTACTGCTGCAGTCTGCACTAGAGTTCAATTTTATGCCTTCACAACATGGTATATTATGTAAGACACAGTAATAACAACTAAATCTTAAAGAAGAAAAAGGACACTAATAAAATTAAAATGACTTTCTGTACTTCAGCACACCCATTTTTCATATTCTACATACATAATTGAGATTATTACTTATCCTCACTAATATAGGTTCTTCTGTGTCTCTTCCTTATGCCATTTCGGTCTTCACAATACCTATGTTTCACAGAGTAATTTTCAGCTTTTGTTTTGTCTTGTCTTTGAGAGTAATCTTTATTCTTGGCTTTAGTTTGATTTTCATGTTTATTTTCAGTTTCACAGAAAGTTTCAAGTGTGCTGGCACATACGCTGGCAGGATAATGTCTGTCTTCACCTTCACTTCCAGAATTGCATTCAGGATTGTTTTCATGATCATTTTCAAGATAGTTTCCTGATTTGGTTTTATCATTTTCATTTTCAGAATAATTCTCAGGTTTCTTTTTATAAGATGTGTTTTCATTTTCTGAACAGATTGCAGCTTTGGTTTCATCAAGACTGGAATAATTTTCATCTTTTGTTTTGCCTTGATTTTGAGAATAGTTTTCGTAATTTAATTTACACTGAATTTGAGTGTGACATCTCTCATCAGTTGTGCTTTCAGAGAAAGTCTCATCATTTGCAATAGTGTAATTTTCTTCGTATTTTTTGCCATTCATTTTGCTTTCATAATCAGAGTGACAGACATCATTCACTGGGCTGTTGTCCTTAGAATAATGTTCATCCCTAGGTATATTTTGATTTTCTGAGCAATTTTCATTTTCGTGTTTGCTGTTATATTCCATATTATCATCACGTTCAAATTTTCTTTTGTTTTCAATGTTACTTTCATCATTGATGCTTTCATTTTCAAGATGGTATATATCAGCAGTTTTTGGTTCATTTTCAATATAATTTTCAGTTTTCATTTTGGTTTCATTTTCAGAGTTATTTTCATCTTTAACTACTCTCTCACTTTCAGAATTATTTTCTTGTTTATTTTTCTCCTTTTGTACCTTAATTTTGATAAATTTCATGTAACAAGGTCTGTGGTACCCATGTTTCTTTGCATCATAGCCAGGCAATGGTATAGTCTCACACTGATCATGATAGGCTTCATCTCCCAACTCTTCTCTGATGTTCTTGTATTCAATTAATTTGCTGTAACTTCTGTCACTCAAAAGAATGATTCGAGAAGTTTTGTCATCCACAAGTCCATGATAGTGAACCACACACTGGGGATCATCATCTGACTTCACTGTTATTTTCTCTTCTTCAGCATCTGAGAAAAGTGATTAAGTATTAGTTAAGCTAATTATCAGGCTGACACTATAGTTTACCAAGAACTACTTACTATTGATAGGAAGTAGTGTCAAGTAAATATTGTTTTTTTAGAAGTTATCAAAGTTTAAAATATGACAGGGTATCTCTTTGCATATAGCTTCACATAATCTGAATGTAAGATGAACTACATATACCTCCCACAAAGTTGCTTCCTAGACTTATTCTCAAGTATCTTCTATAACAATAATATATATCAGTAGTACATATTTTTTTACTACTGTTTTTGATACATCTAGAAAAAAGGTTGGGCAAGTCCATGTGAATATGAAACATTTTAAACAAATCTGTGGTCAATCTTATACTGAAAGTGAGGTCCTTCACCAGGCCCAGTATGTGTGAGATATAACACTGATCATTGAAGTAAGACACTTTCCTCATAAGATTTTAATTTATGGTGCAGTAACTGTTTAAATGACAGACCTATTTAAAGCTCTGATGACCTTGCTGTCTTGAGAGTTTTTAATGGAAAACACTGGAATTTCCTAAGACTTAATACATATGAAACTTTAAAGTTATGTGATATCTTATGTTATCTTAAAAAGCCATTTTCAAGCTTACACATCTTATAAGCAATTGAGTACAATAATCTTATTTTATTGATAACTAAATGGTTTACCCACCCACAGTGCATTAGTGGATGATGGTGACAAAACATCTTTAAATATAGTAATATTTATTCATGTATTATCAGAATTGTATTCTTCAAGGGATCAATCCTGCTATAATTCAGTATGGTTTATTTGCTCCTTTTTTTTAACTCATTTGTATTAAAAGATTTGAAGATTCAATTTATTCAACTGTGGTTTATTTGTTTCAGAGTGGACTTGGTAGCCTGGAGGCCACAGCTGCTCTGTTATCCCAGGTGAGTGGTGGGAGTGAAGGGCCCCTCCTGCACCACCTTGAAGAGTTGGCTCGAAAAGACCAAGAAATTTCTCAGCTACGAAGAGAGAAGAGACAGCTTGAGACAACAATGCGAGAAGTGCAGATGGCAGCCATTGTTCGACAACAAGCTCAGCAGGACACAATAGAGGCTTTAGAGGAGGAAGCTGAAAGGTGAGTGTGCCAAGTGACAAAGAGCAGAGGAATGAAATAGTCATCAGTGGCCAAAAACCACAAGTGGTGAAGTTTATTTATTCAGGTTATTCAGCTATTCATAATGTTGTCTAAGGATGATGAGGTAAGACATCAAAGGAAGAGAATATTTTGATGTTCATGCATATTTTGTGAGGAAGTTAGAAGAAAACTGGAATAAGGTGCAGCAATTGGTAATGCATGTTAAGGAAATTAAGTTATGTAAGAGAGGCATGCAAGTGACAAAATGGAAGGGCAAGAGCAGCAAAACTGTGTATGAGAGATGTGGTATGGCCATTTTTGCAAATGTCATGAAGTGCTTAGTAGTAAATTGAGTGAAAAGAATGAACTGGCCAAACTGAAGAGATGAAGAGTGAAGAGATGTATAGAAAGTGTTTGGAAATTTCACTTCCGTACACATTTATAACATTCCAATTTTTCAGACCACTTGAAAGATGGAAGGATAAGGTAAAAGAGTATATGTGTGAAAGGAGTGCTAATACAGGTGGAAGCTTCGAATAAGCAAGAATGAAGTTTTTAGATATGTAAAGATTGAAACTTTTCTGCTATGACCATCCCTTTAAAGGAAGCAAGGCATCAGAAAGAGGCATTAAACTAAAGGAATACTTGAGGGAATTGTTGTGCCACTTATAAAATATAAGGATTCAGTGTGAGATTAACAAAGTTCATCACCTCCTCAAATCAGATGCTGATGCATTTGAAGTGGCATAACTGCTGGCTTAGCACCTGTCACATAATGCACCACCGACCTCCCCCATCCACCTTTTCTTTCTACCATCCATCTGTCCCATTCATGGTCTTCCTCTTAGCCATGCACATCTCACATCTGGTCCACAGTCTTCATCAGTCACTCTTCTTTTCTCTTTCTTCATAACCAGACCATCATGACACTTTCTACTCTGATCTGTCACTTTCCAACACCAACTTTGATATTTGTCATAACCAGAGGTATTTTACTCTTTCAGGCATCGAAGAAATGTTTCCAGAGAAGGGGAAAACTTAGAATATTTGAAGAATGTAGTTCTTCAGTACATGGTGAGTTCTGATGCTGAGTCTCGTCAGTTAATGCTAAACGCCATTGCAACCATTCTTAAATTTACAAACAAAGAGACTGAGAGTGTGAAGAAGTACAATGCCTTATGGTGGTGGCAGCCAGCACCAAAGAATGCAACACCAGTAAAGCCAGTTCCTAAATCATAGGAATGTGTGCCTTATAGTAAAACAATATATTTTTCATATGAATGTCCTATCCATTTCCATTTATGGAAATGATGTGGTTCATTTTATGCTGCTTGATACTTTATACACAGAAATTTCATGTTCAAATATGTTTACATGTTAACTAAATGTGCTAAATCTTCATCAACATTACTGAACTTGATCTGCTTTGGTAATAGTAATCCATCGGTGTTAAAATTACTGTACTCTCCTTCCAGTAAGTACAAGATTAATATTGTTGTGAATGACACTACCTTTATTTTTCTGAATTACATTTAAAGATAAAATAGATAAAATATAACTTGCTGCCACAGTATCAATGGTCCTATGGAGCCTCCAGATCAGGTGTGAAAAATGTCTTGGACTGAGTGTTTTTTTTTTTTTTTTTTTTTGCTCATTTAAATTTACCATATTTATAATAACAAATCATAATCACCACCATTCTGCATCAGGGCATATAAAGCATTAATTACTCAACAGAGGCAACATTTAAGTAAGTGTGACTTATATTTTATAAAGAGGCATATCAACTCATGGTGCATTGTGGATAAGCAGGAAGCAGTAAGCATTCCTTAATAACAAATGGAGTCTAACATTTGGGGTAAGATTTTATATCCTCTTTGTGCAAAGGTCACTTTTTGTAAAGGTGAATGTAACATTTTTTATCATTGATATTTATTCCTAAAGAAAAACTCTTCTCATGATGCAAGTATTTGGGCATCATTCCATTTTAGAAAGATAGAAGGTAGAGGAGTACATTCTTAATATCATTCCCATTATATTACCATCAGCACCCTTCTACCCAGAATGTCATATAAATACACACACACACACACACACACACAAAGAAAGTACTATAGAACAATTTTTGTTTTACATCAGAAAATGCCTCTTTCTTTGTAATTTTAACTCTACATAAAATCTATGCTATGTAATGAGATTAGACTCAAAATTGTAATTCTTTCAAATTTAAATACTTTATAGACAACAATTTCTTATTTGCCTCATTAAGCATATAGCCTACATATGTAGCTACTGATCTTCAAAATTTAATTGTGGGAAAACAAACTTCCTTTAAGAACCTACAATTGACCAAATATCCTTGAATGTTAATATGAGTAGAAAAAAAAATTATTATTTTAGAACAAATAACCTAATTTTTTTTTCCAGTAATGTTAACTTTACAACCAAGTGGACTACTTTTGTCTACAATTGTTTTTCAAGAGACTAACACTGTATGTTCACTGGAAGCTGAACTGAGCTGTCTGAACCTGAGTTAGTTTGTTAGCCAAGCACTGATTGGCTGCTGCCATATATGTATTTACTACACTGATTTTCCTTTCAGCATTTTACCTTATTTCATAAATACTGAAAGGTAATAATAATTCCAAAATTAAAGGCTATCATAAAAATAAATAATTAATAAACAAGATATACCAGTGAATACAGTGCCAACACTGGTGTCAAAATACACAAGAGTTAGGCAGCACCATCACCATACATCCACCACACTGGTACACACTGCCTCCTCAGAGTTTATTTTTAAACTGCATAATAATAATTAGCAATAAAACAATAGTAATGCTGCCAAACTCATGTACTTGATGGTAATATTAATGCTGCATTCACTGACATATTTGTTTATTACCTCTTTATCTATTATGATAGTCTTGAATTTTGTGATAATTATTACCTTTAAATACCTATAAAATATGATGATATGCTCAAATTACATCACAGTAAAACATTATAGAAATAAGAAGAATCATGGAGTAGTAAATATATGGCAGCAGCTAATTAGTTCTTACCTTACAGCCTTGCTTAAGTTCACACAGCTTGCTTGGTTCAGCTTCCAATGAACAAGCAATAGTTATGATAATTCATGCATACCTAAAGAAAAATCAATATGCAGGTAATTTCTCTGATTGGGTAACTGCTTAGACATTACTAGTTTGTTCCAAAGAAATTTCTTAAGTTTATAATCAGCCGTAAATCAAGTGTTGGCATATTAATTGCTTACCCTGTGTCTCTGTCTATTGTATTTTGCTTTATATTTATGAACAAGTATACTTCATTTCCTCTAGAAATATATTCAGCCATGCCCAGTTCTTCTATTGCACACAATCTTACATGGATGAGGCAATATGCTTTCCCTATTTCTTTTTTTTCAAACTTAGTGTACACAATGGCTCATTTTTTTTGGTTGTAATTTTCTCAGGCAAGTGTTCTGTGTCATGGGAAACCCCAGATTAATCTGAAGATCTCTATTTCAGAGACCTCCAGTTTCTTGCATATAAAAAAAAAAAAAGTGATAGGCTTCATTAATGTTAATATTCACTGCTAAGGATCAAGAGCAAAAGTTAAATAAACTGTTCCAAATATTTATATATCAAAAAAGCAATGATGTATTTCTCTCATTAGTACAATTATAGCTAATAATGATGCCCCAGGTGTGCATAAATCATGCTGTGGATGATGCGAGCTTGAGATTTTCAAGGACCAGATTCTTCAGTATTTTCTGATATGAGATTTTTAGCGTATATATGTTGCAGTAGTACACATTTCCCTATCCATTCATGTATCAGGCTGCGATGGCTCATTAAAGGGAGACAACCCAGACTACACATCATAGGTTCATAAGATTGAACTAGCTGATTCAGTGATTTTTCCAGCAAATATGGTTAATTTTGGAAAGTAGAGTATCTTTATCAATCAAATTGTGCTTTATATTCCAAAGAAATTCACGACATAAACTCATTAAATACCTGAAGGAGTTGGTGCAGCAAGGTAAAGCAAAACTTTTTGTAGTACTGTGGTACAAATGTTTCAAAGATGGATGATCCTCAATATATTCAAGAGCCCAGAAATTCAAACAATTGTGATTCACCTCTCATTACACTTAAAAATTAAGGAATTAAGGAATGGTTCAATGGCTGCACAATTAATTATATCCAAGACTTTGTAGCAAATGGTCCTGACCTCAGGACAACAGAAAATATATGTCTATCATGAAAAAAGTATTGTACTGAAGAGAGACACAAGTTCCCTTTCCAGACCAAAGGAATGTCTGACAAGCATGTGAGAACATGTTAATGATGTCCTACTGTATGGGCTTGTGCATTTTAATTCTAGAAGACTGTGAGAGTCATTTACATGAAGGCCAACATGCCTGCATTCAGTTTTTGTCATGTATGGTAGAATAAAGGACTTATAAACATGATGCACCATCCAACTTACCAAAGTTAATTGCAAGCAATATATACACATGTTCACAAAGAGTGATTCAAAAGAGACTGGAGACTATAAGATAAGACAAGATTATTTTTTTTATATTGAAATCAAATAAAGAAAAAAATAGTAGAACCTTAAAGTTATGGACAAAATTTCATTGAAAACCACTATTATTTCTGTGGATTTCTATACAATTCCATACAGAAAATTTGAATTTTTATTCTAATTAATCTCCTGAGTAGTCTATTCAATATGAAAAAGAACATTTGACTGGGATCATTAGCTTTCAGGAATACTACTATGTGTTTCTGTTAAGGGCTCCTGCTGAACAATAAGAGAGGATGCACTAAAACATGTACTACAAATGTTCATAAGAAGTAAGAACATGCATTAAGAATGACACTTAGTTCATTCCTTGTCATCCCACAGTAATCATATATACATTCTAGCAGCCTAATTCCCCATACCCAGAGATGGCTTCGTCAGGTACTTATGAAGAGAGAAGCCAGTTCTGTGGTAAGCTTAACTATGTATAATATGACAGATTTCTCTAAATGGATTGATGTGGATGAAGGTGTGAACACATACATGTATCAATTCTTAATATGTATTGATTTGGTGTGGATGAAAGTGTCTTCCCATAATGTAGCTCATTAATTTTGACATGCAGGTTGTTTTGTTGTGATGTATTAGTCATTGTAATTGTTTGAATCTTTTAATGATATTTATGTATCTTTTAATATTTTTTTTCTTTCTTTTCATAAGTTTATTCATATGATTTTTACCATATATATCTTAAGATTGAATGAATGCAATAATAAATTAGTTACCTCTATGCTCTTCCTATATTCTGTGATGGTGTTTCAGAAATGTACATAATGTAAATGAAATTTAAATATGCCAGGTCCAAAAATATTTTAAATGTTATATATATATTTGACATTAAAAAGGGTAAAAAATTATGCAGCTTTGCTTGCTTCCTTCTTCAAGTATTTGAACAGATAACTGCCTACTTTGTTGTGTCATTATATGTTATTTGATATTTGAATGGCAGACTAGAATAAAAGCATTAATGAGCATCAGAGCACAAGCAACAAAATCTTAGTGTATAAGACATGCAAATTTCAATATTAATACAGCAGTAAAGACCATGTGAGTAAAAAAAATGCAAATTGATTCTACTATTTTATTATTTCTTCATGCACGTTTAGCTACATTTTAGTACATAAACTGCAAATAGGTGACTGTAGCAGATGTTACTCTCCAGTACCACACTAATATTAATAAACTGCATTTCGATACTTTCAAGCAACACACATGTAGTTATACAATCCCATGCAGAAACCTAACCTTTCACAAGGTCAGCTGTCCAAGCAGGATCAGTGAAACTGTATGCACGAGGGCGACCACCATGATGACGGTAGTCCCACTCTGCAAGGCCCCATCCTTTGCGACCATTTATCCTGGGAAAAAACATATATTTTTCATATACCAGAGTAATATTCTTTAAAACCATTACCATGCAAGTGGAAGCCTAATTAATCACTGATATGTCTAAGAATAGTGCATTCTATTATTTTTGGCAATGACAAAATCATCCTACATATAGGTGATGATCATTTTATTCAAACCATTGGCAGGATTCCATTTGTGAACAATTACTGGAGCTGGTTTAAGTAACAACTGAACAGCTGAGCCCTCACCATATTGGACGGAACCTCAGACAAAGGCATAATATGATTCAGCATCAGCCAAGTAAGTGAAATAAGGAGACAGACATTTTGAATCTTTAATACACAACATTTTTATTCTCTAGTTACTTACATTACTTGGTTTCATTATCAAATCAGAGTATGCATCAGGAAGAATAACAGAGAAGTGAATGATAACAAAACTTAACCTAGAAGTAAATGGAAAACAAACTAAACACAGGACAGAATGGTGGGGAGCCAGTGCATAGAAGGAGGCCTGATCATTTACTGATGGGAACAGGTGAAAACCAATTGGTTACCATCCTTTTGATGATGCCAAGCACTTATTTTCAGCAGAAAAGTTTGGCAACATGTTAGGAATCCCTAAGTAACAATGCAACAATACGACATCGTATCTGGATGTTATTGTCTAAGGTGTGTAAATGTAGAAGGCAAGAAAGATAGCAACACTTTTATATGTGGGAAGGATGGCATAAGTGATGTGAACAGCTGTGGCATTATAACCTTTGTACAAGTTTGTGGCAACTCCAATCTCTTCAGAAAACCCATCCTGGTACTTTAAAATTCTTCAAGTTTGACAATGAAATCCTGAATGTACATTGCATCTGGTCACAAATATTCAGGTCTTTGGATATTTAGAATTCAGTGACTTTATGAAGCTATAAACAACTATGTAACACTTGTTTGTAATTTCATGTAAGTAATGTCTTGAGTCATACATAATCTTTTCACAGCATTATGACAAAAAGGATTTTCAGTCATGTGTCCTCTCATGAACTCCAGTCTGCAGTATACATACTTGTATTACAAGATGAAATGCATATTCTTTTTCTCCACTATTAGGCAAAAATCCTTCAGATAAATAACACTAATACTCCTGAACTAATTTACTGTTTACTTCTTCCATCATTTATGAATTGTGATCTTGGTAAAACTAAATTACTTTAGATTTATCTCTAGTCTAAAGTATTGCTCACACCTTACCTGTAGGTGGCCATGCGCTCTACCACTCTTGTCTCCCATTCCCAGCCAATGTAGAACTCTGGTGCCTCTACTACATACACCTCTACAACATATTCCTTCCCACCTGCGAATAAGCATTTGATTCAGAAGCATATTCATCATTAAATCTTGTAAAATAATCTGCTACCTTAACCCTACTACAAGTTTTGTAAAAACCAACATTTTTCTAACAAAACACAAAAAAATGATTAACAAAACACAAAAGAAAACTTACACTACTCCTAGAATAATGTATGACTGTAAAAGAATGGTACATGGAGAACCTCATTACTGGTATGATTGTTAAACACTTTAGAATATCTTACAAATTTGTTTTCACAACTTCAAACCCACCATTCAAAAGCAAATACATTCTGTTGTCCAATATTTCATGTGTTTTTGGAAACATGAAGAGAACATATCTCAGCTTCTCTCTACTCATTCCTGCTATCACAACCTGATCTGCTATAGAGTCAGAGCAAAGACTCTGTTTTTGCTCTGTCAAAATATTTGACCTGTCAAAATATTTGTCAACTCAGACTGTACTACTATGAATTGATATAAACAACTAATAGGATAGGACCAATACTTGCTCTCTCTCTCTCTCTCTCTCTCTCTCTCTCTCTCTCTCTCTCTCTCTCTCTCTCTCTCTCTCTCTCTCTGAGTTTGAGCTACTTGAAAAATATGTGGTATGAGAAGAATGGATGATAACTGTAATAAAAGAATGCATAACACCTCTATTATATCCAGTGAAGGGGAAGAAATGTAAGGTGAAGGCTAAGGGGATAATCAAATAAAATAGTACTTTTGGATTTGATAAAAAAAATAATAGAAGGTGAGATAACTAAGAAAGTGTAAAGGAGTATGATAGAGGGGACACACATAAAAGATAAATGGGAAAGAGTGCTAGAGTATGTAAGAGAAAGGGAAGAGAAGAGAGAAAGAGAGGGATAGAGTACATAAGGAGACAATGAAGGAACAAGAATGAATGAAGATGCCCATCATGGCCATCAATCCATGTTAGGTATATATATATAGATATGTAGGCTTTTAATTTTTCTTGACCCTCACTTTCTATCCTATTTGGTGCAGAAATTCAGTTTATTAAGATGATTATGGAGATTTATTGCAGCACAGAAAGGCTGGAAATATATGAGACTTAAGTAAATACTGTTGTAAGCATGTACAACTGCTGTAAACATGTACAACTTCCCATACCTGCCACAAAAGAGAAAGAGTAGTCTGAGGGTGGGTATCCATTCTCACCATGCTGCCACAGAGAGAGGTTGACACTACTGACTGGTGTCACCTTTCCACCTTCACTGATGTACCCCATTTCTAACCTATCAAGATAAGTATCATTGCATTATCTTGTTCAATACACAACATTAGTAAGCTGAGTAACTGAGTTACCTCATCATCTGGCATTTATCTTCAGATATCTACAGTACTTGGAAGGCAGGAGCTATAGAAAATGGCATTTTTTTCTATTAGTAAGAATTATACCAAAACCAAAACATTTGCTATCACACTAAAATAGTAAATCAAATGAAATTTCAATGTCCACTTGAAAACTCTTTAGCACAGATTTATAAACTTGACAGATCAACACTACTTACTGAGTACATGTGGCAGGCTGGCAAATGATGCCCACATTACCCTGTAGGCCATCATGGGTGGCGAACATGTGCAAGCCGTAACGGTGCATCAGCTTCCACTCTCGTTTATGCCCTGTGGATGAGGTGCATTTCAACTCTGAAATGAGCTTGGCAATATTCTGATACTTGCTGACAGTTTATGTATCCTTGAGTTTTACAACTCTTCCCAGTATAGTATTTAGTCTTTAGGATAAAATTTGTCAAAATGTGACACCAAAATTAAATTATAAAAAATTTTAAGAAATAAAAAAAAACTTAAACTGGCATTGTGTCCTCAGGTTAATAACCTTCTCCAATTTGTACTGCAAAAGGGACAAGTTTTAACCACCTGGACCATAAGGTACCTTAAAGCCAGTCTAACCTTGACCTGACTTTCTGCATCCTTTCACAGCATTATACACTGAATGACAATATAAATAACTTCACATTAAAATAATAGAATTTTAAAAATATATGTTTACCTGAATAAATATAGTTTTGCTATGGAAAACAAATAAGCATCTTACCATAACTGTGGTCCCTCATTGAGTCAAGCCTAAGAATGTAAGGATGGCCTTCCACCACCACTGTGCCTTCCATGCGGCCCATCTGTTCATAATGGCTCTGATGTGCTCTGCCAACATGAACACAGGCATCAGCTCTGTTATACTCCTGGCTAACAGAAATCTAGTTTCAAATATAAATTAGCATTTATACATAAAAGTTTAAGTTGCACAATCACAAGTTTTTTCTATTTATTGCTGAAAAACTTAAATTGGAAAAAGTAAGTATTAGTACTATACTCAAGCTGATAAAAAAGCTGGGAAATCCCGCATTAATTAATGTAAATATAGAACATAAATGTGGTATCATCATGGACACAGTGGGCTGATTTAACCAAATGTTAAATTTCTTTCAAGATAATGATGAATGTATATTGATGAAATAGACAGATGCTCACCTACCTACCATTTATTCCATATGCCAATTTCAGTTTTCACAGTGACAATAACTATTTCTTTGTGTGTATGCTATATTACAAATCCTTATTCTGCCACTTAATATCTTTTTTTCTAATAGTCAAGCAGCTTTAGCCCAACCTGCACAAAAAAGTTGCTGTTGGTTAATGTAACAATTTCCCCTCAAGTTTCAAATACCTGGTCCACATGCATATTGTATGATTTCATAACAACTTTCTTATAGGTAGCCTATCCCAGTGCTAAATATAAGTGAAAATGAGATCCACCTTAAGGAATATGGATTATTAAGTAACTTTCATTATTGCATATAATAGAACAAAATTAACTAATGCTCACTCTCTGAGTTGTTGGAAGTATTGGCGGGACCACGGTTCCCTGGCAATGCTTCTCGCCAAAGCTCTCGCATTCATGTCTGTATCGAAGTCGAAGTAGGGTTGTTTACTAGTCCACTTGATGTCCAACTTAACGTTCAGCCTGGACAAGGGGCTGTCCTTCATCCTGCCACCACATTGGTCATTAATGTCGAATATAAACCAACATATGGGTGTGCTTCTTTCACATGCAAGGTTGACCTAACCCGCTAACCAAGGATAAAGCACCACTCCCTCGGCAGTTAAAAATATTACCAAAATTCTTTTATATATCTACTAACAAAAATTGTGAAAAACAAGATGTTACATAAAAAGATATATTCTTTGGCTGTTAAATTTATGTTTGTGAGTGTTAGCAGGATGATCTCCCCATCATGAAACCTATTATTTCACTAAAGAGGAGCATTCAATATATGTACCCCAAAAAGTAATTGTCCCATCATAATGGAACTATAATGCCAAAAAATTTCTATGGCTTCAAAGAGTGTAGAAACACAGAAAGCTCCACTGAGTAGAATGAGAGGGAATATGTAGTAAGGCAGTAAAATTCATGAAAATTAAAAAACAAATTAATAAAAGAAATACGATGATGAGTGGGAAGTTCTTTAACAAGATATCTAATGTGGCATATACATAACCCATACTTACTGTTAAATTAATGTCTAATTATACATTACACACATATCAGGTACTTACTTCATGGGTCCTTCATACTGAATCTTCCAAACAGACATGGGCTTCACTGGGGTGATGCGCAAGCCCTCAGCAGCAAACTGCTCCCCATCTCCAAACAGCATTGTGTCTGGCATCTTGGGCAACTGTAGCAGTCCCAAGCCAGGCACCTGCATTAAAATATTCAGTAAAGCACCCAGCCACACCACACTACATAGCACTACAACACCACACAATTTTGCATTTGTTTATATATATGCAGAACTATATCTAATCACCACTATCACCTCTCCTGGGCTCTTTTGCACCCTTTTGTTTTCCCTATGATAAAATAAATACAGCTCATCAGTAAGACCAGAACCAAGACCCAGGGCAGAATTTGAAGTCCAGTGATAGGAAAAGGAAGAATAACATCTATTTTTGCCCATCAAACTTGAGGTTCATTAGTTAGAATACAGGGAGGGATGTTTAGGGCTTAAATATCATGGTATGGACAAGAATGCCTTGTTGTCAAGCAATTACTGCAATGAAGTTACTTTACCAGCACAGTTCCATCAAACCTAGAAAAAAAAAATATTCACCTATCTCTACCAAGAACAACAATGTAGGTAATGTATTCTTGTTGTGCTCCCACAGACAGCCCATCTGTGAACACACCAGAAGATTAAATTAAGTTACCCTGATAAACAGGAGACCATTGATGATCCCCTTTGGCCGTCGAGCTGTGGCAACCACCAGATAATGACCACTCTCATTGGCTCCATTGAAGTACACAGCATCAATGGCCTGAAGAAATATATTGATTATTTAATGACATGCCATAGTGCTACCTACACACACACAGAGAGAGAGAGAGAGAGAGAGAGAGAGAGAGAGAGAGAGAGAGAAAATGAAAACTACCAATAGACAGTATGGTAGCATGCTGCATAATGTGATATATATATATATATATATATATATATATATATATATATATATATATATATATATATATATATATATATATATATATATATATATATATATATATATATTGTATTGTTTTCCCACTGTATCATTATAAAACATGATAGTATAAAGAGCTGATTCTAGAGAATCTTCACCATCATCATTTCATTTAACAATTTTATTTTACATTATGGGTCTGGTTACCTCATGAGTCCCTCCCACATTCTGCAGTCACAGATAATCTTTTCCTAGATGTTCATCCTTCTCTGTGTTCCTCTGTACACCATCTCTGGATTTTTTCTTTTCAGCCTTCCTTCTGGTTTTCTTCAAATTACCTACAACTCTGATATTTTCTTGATGCAATCCTGATATGACTGTACCACTTCAATTTGTTATCTCCTCCTCATTACATTCATCACATCCTACATTCCATACTTAACCACCTCCCCATTATATATCCTGTCTTTCCATCTTACATTCTCCATGTATCTCAACATCCTGCAGTCATTTTGTTTAATCATCCTCTCTATTTCTTCAATTGTTGCAGTAAAATTGATTAAAATTAAAAAACATAATCCATACTTACTGTTAAATTAACGTCTAGTTATACATTACATTGCATTACATTACATTACATGTCACTTGATAACAATGTTGTAAAATATTATCTTCAAACAAAAACATGCAGATGCTTGCTATTCAGTATTTGGCAAGAATATTGAATGAGCAATAAACACTGCTTTTTTTTTTTTTTTTTTTAGGACCCAGATCAGCAAAACTATATATCTTAATTGGTACACATCTGTACATAATTTTCTCAAAGTGTAGAAGGAAATGCCTTTTCATGTCAAAGAAAATATACCTATCACTGCTTCTTTCAGAAAATCAAACATTATTTATTTACTTATTTATTTTACTTATCTCTTCTAATTTTTTTTTTCTTAGTGGATATTCCCATTTACTTGTGTGTATATCCCCTGAGTTTTAACAAATCAAACAATTTCATGAAAGTCTGAGCGAATCCCACTATTGCTTTACCTTCAGGTGTAAAGCAAATGTAATAAGGCTAAAAAGTAAAATGCTACTACTACTACTACTACTACTACTACTACAGGGTGCGGCAAAATTATCTGACACATTTGTAGGGTTAATAAAACCAAATGAGTAAAGAATAAGATTTTTTTTTTTCGAAGTGTACATATAATGCCATTTTGCTTCAATTGGTGCCATTGTACTCGGGTGACCGTATGGTGGTAGCAGAATTCGGCATTTGAGATCCGTACTTCTTCGAAGAAGACAATGTTACAGTGACTGAACTTTTATCGATATTGTTTGATGCTAGAGACTTTTCTGACCCAAACTGAATGAACTTAACGATAGGGACAATGTTTAATTTTAACAGGATGAGGCAACAGCCCACACTTATCGACACGCGATGGAGATTTTGAGGGAAATGTTCCTCGGTCATGTAATCTCAACGCGGTGAAGGTTGGCCCGCCCCATCACCTGATTTGAACCCGTGCGTTTTTTTTTTTTTTTTTGAGGTGGGGGGAGAGGATACCTGAAATCAAAAGTATACACTCATCGCTCTTGGTTTATCGAACAATTAAAAGGTGCCATTCGTCAAGAAATTGCTGCCATCCATCCACTTGGAATAACCCGTCGCGTTATGGACAACTTTCGTGAACGCCTTCGGCGATGTGTGAACAGTAATGACACCCACTTGACAGATTTAATATTTAAACCCAAATGAAACAAAATGGCATTATACGTACATTTCGAAAATTTCTAAAAATCGTTCTTTACTATATTTCGCTTTAATTAAACCTACAAATGTGTTAGATAATTTTACCGCATCCTGTACTACTACTACTACTACTACTACTAATAATAATAATAATAATAATAATAATAATAAACAAATAAACTAATAAAGTCTCTTATGCGAGTGTTTGATAAAAAAAAAAACAGTAAAATAATACAAAAAATAATAATGCAACGTGAATCGCGGAAAAAGAACGAGGAACACCGCCGCACCGCTGCGCCGCATGAGCATAGCACAGGTGACTGCAACATGGCTGATGTGCATTGTATTTTTGTCAAGCGTGTGAACCTTAACGGATCCACTTTACCTGGGCTACAGTAGGTAACAGTTTACAGTACGCTGGCAGCAAAGTTTTCTGTGGGACGTAACATGAAGGAAACTGAAACACTTGAGTGAAGCAGACAAATGTTTCGAGTGTTTGTGGTTTGAAGCTGCCTACCAGAGCAGTCCAGCGTCGCGCACTGCACCCAGTACTACCAGTACATAAGAACATAAGAAATAAGGGAAGCTGCAAGAAGCGACCAGGCTTACACGTGGCAGTCCCTGACTTACACGTGGCAGTCCTTGGCTTACACGTGGCAGTCCCTGAAAATTTGTCAAGTGTCGCCAGAGCGACAGTGCCTTGACGTTATATGTGTTGTCCATCCTTATCAAGGGGAGTGCTAACCTTCTCTCCTTTCGTACAACACTCTCTCCTTTCGTACAACACTAGTGGCTTGGAACAATGGTTTGGAGTAGGGTAAGTTTACTCGCGTTTTAATCAAGTTGAACAATTATGAGAAATTTTAACTCTCTTTTGTTTCTAATTTGGTGTTATTTTTTATAGTTATTTTTTATTTATTTACTTTTTTTTGTTTGTTTGTTTGTGTGTATGTGTGACATTTTCTGTATAGATGCATAACCATTCCTAGAAAAAAAATTAATCTATCAGTCTGCAATATTAAGTTCATATTTCAAATACCTATTAACCAATGTATTAATGATTTCTTAATGTTAAATGTATTTCTGCATCTACTCTAAAATGATCCTAAAAATGTTACCCTTGCCATCCTCATCTCCCTACTGAGCCTATGATCATGCCCTCCCGCCCTCCAAAAAATATGTCGAAATAACACCCCTGTGCACCTGTGTGGTCAAATAATTATTGTCTAGTTCACTCACTGTATAAATTAATCACGATAGTTATATCTATCCCTCTCTACATATTGGTGTTTTTGAGCAAAACATATTTAGGTTTATTTGTGCAGATGTAGCTTTACTGTGCGGTGCTGGATAGAATATAATGGATGTCAACAGGAATCTGAGACTTACTAAGGAAATGTTATGCTGCCACAATCACAGTAAGGCAACATAACGATTTTTTTTTTTTTTTTTTTTTTATGTAGTAGGGACACTGGCCAAAGGCAACAAAAATCTCATTAAAAGAAAAAAAAAAAAACTGAGATGCCGGTCCCCTAATAGGGTCCGAAGCGGCAGTCAAAAAATGAAGGATAAGTACCTTGAAACCTCCCTCTTGAAGGAGTTCAAGTCATAGGAAGGTGGAAATACAAAAGCAGGCAGGAGATTCCAGAGTTTACCAGAGAGACGGATGGCTAACTCTTGCATTAGAAAGGTAGACAGAATAGGGGTGAAAGAAAGTCTTGTGCAGCGAGGCCGAGGAAGGAGGGGATGCATGCAGTTAGCAAGATCAGAAGAGCAGTTAGCATGAAAATAGCGGTAGAAGATGCAACATTGCGGCGATGAAAAAGAGGCTGAAGACCGTCAGTTAGAGGAGAGGAGTTGATGATTCGAAAAGCATTTGATTCCACCCTGTCTAAAAGAGCGGTATGAATGGAACCACCACAGAGATGTGAAGCATACTCCATACATGGACACATAAGGCCCTTGTACAGAGTTAGCAGCTGGGGTTGGGGAGGGGGGCGAGAAAAACTGGCGGAGACGTCTCAGAACGCTTAACTTCATTGAAGCTATTTTAGCTAGAAATGAGATGTGAAGTTTCCAGTTTAGATTATAAGAAAAGGGCAGACCGATGATGTTCAGTGTATGTAGAAGAGCAGGACAGTTGAATGTCATTGAAGAAGAGGGGATAGTTGTCTGGAAGGTTATGTCGAGTTGATAGATGGAGGAATTGAGTCTTTGAGGCATTGAACAATACCAAGTTTGCTCTGCCCCAATCAGAAATTTTAGAAAGATCAGAAGTCAGAGGTGGCTTCCCTGCGTGACGTGTTTACTTCTTGAAGGGTTGGACGTCTGTGAAACGACGACAGTGAGGCACACGTCCCAGCCCGTCAGCTGAGCTTACCACGTGATCCACTGTTGTCACACTCATTGTTATAAATCCATTAGTTGAATTTCATAGGGTGAACAGCTGAGATTCCACAAAATAAGTTGACTTGGATTCTACTAAGTGTACACATTCACATATAGTTTAGTTTACACAGGCAAATATCTTTACTAAAGAAATGCTTCAGTGAAAGGAAAACAGTCCGCGATTCGAGCTACATAATGTGGTTCTAAGGGATTGTCATTGCTACAGCTCCCTCGATGTGTCTTATTTCACTTTAGTTCAGGCTGACCTTTTTTCACAATCTCTTACCGACTGTCTTAATTTTTACTTAAGCTTACAGCCTTATGGTCTGAATCTACTTTTTACTTGTTCCCAGTTTCTGATACTTGTTCACTATTATTTTTTTTTTTTTTTCATTTATTTATTTTCAAATTTCTTCTTCCTTCTTTTTCGTCGTTTAACTAAATAAGGTATTCAATAAATTACATAGTAGCATGTATTTTTAAAATACTTTTGTACATATATTACATAAACCAAACGATTAACGTAACATGCGCAAATAGATCAAGGTCTTAACCGAACCCTTTATTTCTTATATGTTTTTGGTTTTCCTATCACGTTGCATTATTGTGTATTGTCCGCGTTGAATCAGTCAGCCATGTGTACGTAATTTCTTGTGCCATGGAGCTTTGGCTCACTTCTTATATAGAAGTGTCTTGTTTCTAAACTATGAAATTAAATAGTAATAAACTAAACCTAACTACTCATTAATCATTATTTATTCAGAACACATCTGACTCGTCGTTTCCAGACACTTTGTTTACTTTGCTTGAGTTTTGTATATGTTCTACAGTATGTATTCACATGGTTGTGGTTACTAGTGAACTCTCGTTTATAAATTCAGAAGATATAATTGACATCTAAAAGTATTCAGAAAATATTTTGAAATAAGCATCTAGTTACGATTAAAGTTTTGTAATATACTGAATATTTAATTGTGCTTTAATGTGCTTCAGTATATCGTATTATATACACCCATTCTCTCTCTCTCTCTCTCTCTCTCTCTCTCTCTCTCTCTCTCTCTCTCTCTCTCTCTCTCTCACACACGCATCGCTACCTTAGGGTGGTCGGAGAGTGGCTGCACACACTCCATTAACTCCACATTGTCGCGAGCTTTGACACCATATCCAACTTCAGCTCCCGACCCCGTCTTGTTACTCTGCCAGGAACACAAAACACCATTATTTTGACTCACCCACCAAAAAAGGATCAAGCTGCACAACCATCACCATAATTTAGCAGCTAGTTTCAGGTCCACCTCCACTATTTCACCTTCAGAGGTGCGGATTGTCGGGACTTTTTTAACTATAGAATCGAGGCATTGCAAGTAATAATTATGAAAACTGGTTTTCAAAACCTTACTTCTTTAATTATTTTCATCACAACCTTTTTATCATAAGATGTCACGACTTGAAAACTCATGGAGTAGAATTTAACTGTTGTTACAGTAGAAAGTAATGAAACCTGGCCATGTATTTCACTTTAATACATGGCACTCGACTCAATGTTCGAACTCCGCGTAGGTTACGAGCAGCCACGAGCTGCTCCACTGAGCCGTTCTGCCTTTAACCATCATTAGACTGCTACACATTTTCAAAATTTCACAAGATCTTGATTAGAACATTATTTAGTTTATCTTTATGTATCGAAAATAATTTATGAATTATCTTGGCCAGATATGAAGCAAAGTCATGCATTAATATACCGAATAAGCATAATGTTTCATAGGTAGTAACTCGTTATCATCAATGTGGGCCTTCGTCCAAGAAGGGACCCAGCTCTCACCTGCAAAGCTAAAATCAGAATCATGACTGTATAGTGTGTGGGAGGGGGGGGGGACTTCACAGCTGGTGGACGCAGTGGTTGTTTCTAATTCTTCTTTAAATATAAGCAAGAGGATCACCGGGTCTGCATGGAAAAGTGGAGTAAAACACGAGCAAAAGTGGAGTAAAACACGAGCAAAAGATGTACTAGATACAAATTTAAGAGCAGATGTGATGAGAGGTATGTTGGAGGAGATTGGTCGTTATGCCACACTACTGACATAAAAAGGTTTAGAAAGAGAAAGAATGGAAAGATATAAAGTTCAGTCTCCAGTAGTTGAGTGATGAAAGAATAGGAAAGGAATACAGGCAAAGAGTGGAGCAATGCATGGTGAACGGGAGAATGTCAATGGTGATTCAGATGGTATGGTTATAGAGGCTTAAATAAATAAATTGAGTGGTAAAGTTGAGAGCAATGAAATAACGGGAAGACAATGTTAGGGAAGCGATGAGGGAAAAAGAGATGAATGCATGCAAGAAAACACTGAAGAGATACGTGACAGTAAACAAATGTAAGAAAAGGGGATTATTACAGTATATAGAGTGTGGAGGTGGAGGCATGGATGAAACAAGTAATGGAAATAATAAAGGAACAGGAAAATGTGTGCAATCGGCGAAGGAAATCAGTATGAAAGATATTAACGGGAGGATGATGAGAAAGAAAGAAGCTGTAAGAGGAACACTTGTGAAAGATTTTGAAGATTTAATGAATGTAATGAGTGAAGGTGACTGTAGTGTGTATGGAGATAACATGTGGTGGTGGAACACACATAGAGAAAACGTCTGGTTTTACTTGAGGCCAATAGATACATGAATAAATAAATAAATAAATAAGTAAATAAAATAAGTATTCATTTCACAGTTTAATTCTACATTATAAGGATAACAACATACAAGGAAAATAAAAAGGGTGAAAGGAAATAACTAGCCATCTAATATTTGACCGACTTTATACTGAATATATATTTAATTTGACAGTTAGTAACAAAAATGGTCATCAGAGATAAAACAAAGACACTAACCCAACGACGGACTTTGACTATGATGTAAAAGATGACGACCTTGAGCCAGTACCAGAAGCCAGGCCGACTGTACACCCCCAGCAGCCGCGGCGGCGGCGTGGTGGACCACAACAGCAACCAGGTGATCGCGGCCACGCCCACCACCAAGTAAAGCATGGTGCTTTACGATGTCCCCGCCAATCTGTGTGTAGATAATAGTGTTTTAAAAATGCTTCCTTCTTGTAAAACACACACACACACACACACACACACACACACACACACACACACACACACACACACGTGCGCGCGCGGTTACTTTTAATTTCTTATTTTTCTAAGTAAATGTTAAGTACATTAGCGAGATACATCACGCTAACTGTTACCTTGTTGAGGTAAGAGAGACTGGAGTGTAATGAATCAAGTTGTAACACAGGTAACGGCGGAAAAAGAAGAAACTAACCTCTAGATATTTTGCATCGCATAGGCTTTTGATGCACACATGTAATGGTAGGTTGGTAGTGTGAGAGATCTCGACAACTACCACCAGCACTGTATTGTATACTTACAAACTTTTGATGGAACATGATGAGGTAGGGAGGGCAAAGTAAGGATACTTTGTCAGTAACATAAAGAAAATGACGGGAGCTGCTTGAAATTAGGCAGATTACGTACATGAAACAAGACAATTTTATGAGATATTTCGAATATAATATAAAATTGTAAACTAATGACTACGAATCATGGAACACATTTAAAACATGACGAATCGTGTAAAAACTTTGAACTGATATAAGATACAATGACTGCTAAGAAGTTTACGTTATGAAAAATTAAGCAGAGTCTACCTTGCCTTACCCGCTCCACCTACAGCGGCACACACACACACAGACACACACGTCCCGATGGTCTGGCCCGCCGCCACTCACTACTCTTCCCCCGCCTCGCTACGCAACTCTTCTTATCAAGCTTATCTGTCTCATATCTGGCCCACGAAGACTCGCGTATTCAGGTATTTTACGTGATAATTAAACCTTCTACAAATAATATTTACATAAGCGAACTGTTGAACCTGAGATACATTCCTTGCACAAATAAGCCACTACTCATGAAAACATCTGTCCATTCATGATCCACGCCACAGCTTCCTTCCTTGGCACCACGACAGCGTGACCCAGCAACTCGAGAGCCTTAACACTTCCATCACGTGTCCATCACAATGCCTTAGCCTTAGAGAGGACAAGGTGGACCAACTGTTCTCCTAAAAAGAAAAGATCCTCTCTCCCATACCTAAAGGACAAATCCAAGAAACATTTGAATTATACAGGAGTTTTAGTGGATGTTTTCTCTGCGCACGTCAAAAGTTTATTATTATTATTATTATTATTATTATTATTATTATTATTATCACTATCATCATCATCATTATTATTATTATTATTATAATTATTATTATTATTATTATTATTATTATTATTATTATTATTATTATTATTATTATTATTATTATTATTTATTTATTTATTTATTTGTTTATTCATTCATTCATTCACTGAAATGTTTGTTTCTAAATTTGTTTATTTTATCATATGTCTATTTATTTGTTCATTTATTCATTTATTTATCTATTAACTTGTTTATCTTCTTATCCACCTTTATTTATTATTGTTATTACTCTTCATTGATTATTTATTTATTTTCATTAATTCATTTATCTATATTTATTTACTCTTTTTTTCACTTCTTTTAGACCGAGCACCACATCAAACATCACGCCTCCCCGCCGCTTCTTCACCTGTATGGATGGTGTCATCGATATACCTGGCTGTTTCTCCTCCCCCCGGAGTGCAAGGTATGTATGAAATTGATATAAATATGTATCTGTGGATGTAACTTACACGAGAGAGAGAGAGAGAGAGAGAGAGAGAGAGAGAGAGAGAGAGAGAGAGAGAGAGAGAGAGAGAGAGAGAGAGAGAGAGATTTAGTTGTAAGAAGCACAAAGTAGTGGCTTACTCATCAGTCTACTGTGATTCTGTATACTCTACTGTGAGTCTGTAAAAGATCTCACGCCTTCCGCCATCCACACGATGACAGCGATGCCTGCCCCAAGGATAGAGACCACAGGGGAGACTACCAGCGTGCCAACATACTTGTCCCATGTGAAAGTAATAATAGTTGCGTCACCTTCATTTTTTTTTTCTTTTTTTCACTTGTTTATGTGACGGTTAGTACGTGCCACACTGAGGCCACAGAGTCTTCCCTCTTGCATTTTACGAGTTTCTTTGTGTCTCAAGGGAAATGTGGAAGACAGCGATTTGTAGATTATTTCCGGTTCTTTTACTAATAAGTTGCCGTGCTGAATATTATGATGGCAATCCGAAATTCGCATGCTAAAACGGATATTGAAATACGTTCTTATAATTTCTTATACAACTTAAAATTTTAGTAAATCATGCTAGTTACTTGTTTTAAATGTAATACATCAAATAGTGTGGATTAAATACGGTAATATACAGCTAAGATGAATACAAACTAACGCACTTTCGAAAACATTAATAAATGAACGACCATTATTAATCAACGAGTGTAAGGAGCTGTTCCCTACAACTTAAATAGATAAATAAATAGCCATTCATACACGTTTGGACATCGCATTTCGTAGCAAGGCTGTTGTTGACGTCAAGGTTACATTTCAATATTAAGGGGAATGATGGAAAGGACAGTCAGACACAAGATACCGAAGACAGCGCTATTTTTTATACTGTCTTTGGGAAAGCCTAGACTGGATTATTGGCAGGCAGGCACTCCCTTTTGCTTCAGTGCTTCCGATGAATTCATTGTTGACGGCTGACACTAGCGTGCGCTTCAACGTTTAGACAAACAACTGAAACAAGTGCTTCAACTTTCGCTGCATGGAATATTAGTAACCTTGACCTAATAAATGCCTTATTCTAAAACATGCCGGAACTGCAACATTTTCATGCCAATTTTACTCTTCGAGGTGTCAGATGGCGTGGCGCTCTGAGTCAGAAGGCATTTTTAACGCGTGGTCCATTAACAGAGCGGCGCGCGGCGTGTCTTAATCAGTTGGTTTGTGGGCCTGTGTATTTCCGACCTGAAGACTAAAACTACAACACCTCATTAGTAATGGACAGTTACACATTTCGTAAATACTGTTTTAAGCTGTCAAGCCTTCATCTGGTGATTATCTTGTGTAAACAGCACAAATATTTCCATTGTTTTGACCTCAGCCAAGTCAACAACTCGTCACATCTCAACAACTCTGTCACTGGAAAATAGGCCCATAGCAACACGTGGGTGCGGCATTTCTCCTGTTTTGTTGTGTCTCTTACCTTGCTAATCTCTGGCTGCTGAGACAGACTTGGCTGCACCCCTTGGCACTGCTGCCCACCACCACACACTGACGCCTCGCGTGCCACCCGACATCACTGCTTGCCACCATCCTTGATGCCTGCCACTGCCCACTGTTTGCCTCGAGAGTCACATATAATTAACAAAAACAGTTTGTTATATTAATTTTCTTTGACATTATTTTTTTTTCTTCTTCTTTTTCATTAACAGCGCCTTCACGCTTTCTGTCCTCGAAGCGCAGGTGACGTCGATGGCAGTACTTTAGAATGATATAGTATGTATTATATATACAGGTATTTCTCCTCTTACACTATATACAGGAACTTGAAGGCATCGTATAAATAACAATCGTGTAGAAAAAAGTAACAATAATGGGTTAGGGATCAGACCTGTTAAATTGCCCTATTTTGTCCTTTTAATGTATTTATATGCTGAGTGAATAATAGTGAGTCCTACAGTTTATCCTTGTTCATTCATCTTAATTTTAAATATAAAAGCTAGAACACTACTAGAAATGAAGAAAGATTTTAAAAAATCCATAATGTACAGCGCGAAAGAGCGGTGCCACCTGGCAGCGGTTGGGCTGGATTGCGCTGGTGAAAACATTGTATAAATTCAATTGAATTTAATATATCTTAAGATGTATTATATACTTAACTTCAGCTGGTAAACTCAATAACTACAGGCCCAGCCCTAGTGACTGTTCAGTCCAGCCTTTACTGTTTCTAGACTTTGTGGAAACACCGAATATAAAGTATATTGATCGTTGCCTTGTCCTAGAAAACGGCAGTAGGTATCCACGCACCACCTAAGGGAGTCAAGTTGAGTATGGTGCTGCATGTACTCTAATAAACTACTAATTTTTTTTTTTTTCCAACAACAGTTAATGCGGTAGGGAAAAAAGCTATATAATGTTGGTGCTTTATTTGGCAAATTCTTATATAAAAAAATATATTCCATTGGAAATCAGAATTATCAAATCAGGTAAACACTTTTTTTTACAATTATTGCAATGCATACACTTTAACTTGGCAAACATTTATCAATCAGTTAACTCTATATATTAAAATCTGAAGATATCAGAGGTGAGATAGCATGAAGACATACATTTGAAAGCCATCAAGTTTCCAGAAGCTGCTTTTCTCTTTTCCTTTTTTTTTTATTAATGATTATGCAGGTGAGCTTTTCAGGTCAAGGCTTCCAAGTTTCCAACCAGGGCATGCTTGGGCAGCCAATCATAAATTTATATCACACTCCGGTAGGGAGTACTCAGTCAACCGAAACACTTGAATATAATGCACAACTCATTAATACTCTTGAGTCCAAGTCTGTTGATAGTTTTCAATCAGACTCAGAACAAGAGCATTTTGGCAGAAAACAACAACAGTGTGTTTGTTAGAGCTTAGTACTAATACTGAAATTTGTCATTAATCAAACCATAGTTCATTTGTTTATGTGAGAATGGCTGTTCATATGTATGGTAGTACTGAATACTGTATTATTTAAATACTATACACACCATTAATTTAAAAAACTATTCCTATTTTTAATAACTTTTAAATATGTGACCTTCATTGTTACACAAATTAATCCTGTTAATTGAGAATTCAGGTAGTTTTGGTACATGTAATGCAGCACCCAAGAAAGCAGTTTCCTTGGCTACTGCAGAGAAAAAATACTAAATATCAGCTTCCCCACTCCTTCCATCATTGTCCTTTCCTATTGCCTCTTATGACACCTAAGTAATGCATGGCATGCATCATAAAATGCTCACATTCCAAATATCTATAAATACTACAGATTACTCATGACTTGACTTCCACATACTATAGTTCTTCAATCATGTGAAGTGTGTTCAGATGATTTTTTTTGCAAAAACTAGTAAGCTCATAGCACATTTGTGTACAGTTCTTTCATGTGCTGGTATACGAGAGGAATGGGGAAGAGATTAAGGCATGGGATTCTGCTTCTGTTCCCAGTGAGACAAGGTTAGTCTGGCTTTATACTAGATTCTGTGATTATTGAAAAAATAATAGAAACATACTGTGCATAAGTGAACAGTGCATGATTTACCATGTGGCTCAAATTTTCCCTTTCTCTGGCCTTTGTTTTAGGCAAAATAAAGGAAATGGGATTGGGATGAAAAAAAAATTGGTACAAAAGCTCTGGTGTACCAGAATAGAGTATTGTAGTTAAGGTAGAGAGACAGTAGAACTACATGGTTATGAAAGATAAATGAAAGTTAAACATGAGAGAACAATGGACAAACTAAGGGAGCTAACCTCTGTATACAAACCAATGCATACATTGCAGATAAGATATTTTCCTCACCTCTTACTAAGTGAGAATGAAGCACTATGAATGCAAACACATAAATGAACAGCAGCAGTTATTTCTTACATTCTCATCTACAAGCAAGCAATGCCAATGACACTTTAGATGTAGCAGAAATTTTTGTTTTAATAGTTTTGCATCAATTTGAAATATTTAATTAAATAACAGTTGCTGAAACTGTAGCTTATTAAGTCTCAGTCCATTTCATCTGTGGGTTTCCATTTCTCGCAGACCTTCATTCATGAGTAGTAAACCTTTATAGTCCACTGCACAAATATATTTTTTACATTCTTAACTCAACTAAATTACCAAAAAAAGAAAGTATATTAAATTAAATTTGATAATTTTGCAGCCAGTTCAGTTCAGAAAAATTTAAAGTCAATGGAAAACCCACACCATAGAAAAGAGGAAAACAAAACTTACATAATCAATTTACATGATTTCCTTACAATATACAAATAAATTTCTCAAAACCCAACATCATGTACAAATTTTCCTTTTCTCATTACACAAAACCCACACTATAATAAATAAAATTATTCAACGATTTCACAAATCCTTTTGCAGAAATATTAGAAAAGCAAGCTATATTACATATAAGTTGGTGTAAGTACACTTTAAAATATTTCATGTATTTACAAGAAAACTTTTCCATGAATGGTTGTCACCTATGAAAAATGACAACACAGCCAATAGATAAATTTGCTGTACATCTTTTTTTTAAATGTTAAATGAAGTGTAAGGAAAAGTTTCAGGATGATAAGAATAGCACACTCAAAGAACACTTATGTAGCTCTCAACTTTGCAAGGGATTGTTCTAATTCATCATCTGAGAGGACTCTGGATTTACTTGTATCCCCTAATGCATCTGCCCTTGCTGATGGTGCTCCTGCCACCTGAAAATGCAATGAGACATTTGAATGACAACTGTGATTACCAGTCAGCCATTTCCTATCTATCCATATATCTAAATGAGATTCCACCTTACAGTGAAGTAGCCCAGAAAAAGACATCACATCTTTTATATTTATCTATCTATCAATTGGTGTGTGTGTGTGTGTGTGTGTGTGTGTGTGTGTGTGTGTGTGTGTGTGTGTGTATTTACCTAGTTTTATCTAGTTGTATTATACAGGGCATGAACCAAAGCTCATTTTGTCCCATCTTCATAACCATATTTATCCAGTTTCTCTTTAAACATGTGTACACTGTTTGTCACAACCACCTCTTCCTTCAAATCATTCCAAATTTCAATAGTTTTATACAGGAAGCTGCATTTCTTAATGTTGCTCAAACATCCAGTCTTCTTTATTTTCTTTCCATCTCCCCTTGTCTGTCTCTCTCTCCTTCCTCCATCTGTGGTACCAAGTCATTTCTGTCTATTCTTCCTATATTGTTAACTAATTTGTACATTGTTATATGGTTTCCTCTTTCTCTTCTCTTTTGTAGTGTTGGTAAACCCATCTCTTCAAGTCTTTCTTCATAGCTTAAGTCTTTCAATTCTGGTACCATCTTGATCACTATCCTCTGTATTCTTTCCACTTTCCGTATATCTTTTTTTTTATGTGGAGCCCAAATTACTGCTGTGTATTCTAATTTAGGATGTATCATGTTTATTATAATTTTCTTCATCATTTCTTTATCTAAATAGTGTGTGTGTGTGTGTGTGTGCAGATACAGGGTCTCCTGTACCTTTTCCCCATCAACCCTATCAGCTATCTTTTCTATTGTACAATGAATACCATATCAATATAATTCCAACCAAACCAGAGTGTGCATCCCCAACAATTAAATTTCAAAATAAAGTCAAACATGAGCATTCATTCATCAGTCTTACCTTTGATCCAATTTCGATGCCAATTTCATCTAAAACTTGATTCACAATGGCATCACTTTCTTCTTCATCTCCACTTTCATTTAGTATATCATCAAGGGTATCATTCACTGAAAAGATAAATATAGTAAATACAAAAACTAGAGAACTGATACATATGTTATGATTATGAAATCAAAGAATGTTGTGATTAATTGCATGGACTTACTAAGTTCATCAGTCATATCCAATTTTGCAGAGGCTTGCTCAAACTCTTTCATATTCTTGGCAATATCCTCCGGCTTCATGATCTTGTTCATGTTAACCATGGTCTTTGTTGCTGTACCCATAGCACCTGCCAATTTGACATTTGCCTGCATGCCCTTTTGTTGAGCTGCCACAGATGATATCTGAAAAGCAAAAACAAAGCATGTTTCAAACTTCTGAATCTAACCTTATATATTAACAAGTTATATATGTATAACTGTAACAAAATCAATAGTAAGAATGCCAAAGGGTGCCTAGCACAAACCAAATTTCTTTCAAGACAAATTTCTTTTCAAGGGAAAAAGTTCAATTTATAATGTGTTCACTTATTTCTTGGAACACACACACACACACACACACACACACACGGTGAATACTACTTACTAGCACGATGGTGACATCCTTGCCTTGCTCTTGTCACAAAGGATTTTACTAATGAGCAAGAAGTCACTATTCTACTTGAACAAACAAGGGAGAGTGTATGTGTGGGTGAAAGATATTCATCAGATTATATCATGAACTCAACGTTCTCACTGGGAGATTACGGTTGGCAATCACAAATCCAGCATATGATTAACATCATAGGTGTATTTCAGACACACACACACACATTTATTCAGCCTTACCCAAATTCCAAAATATGAATAATTATTCTTTAAACTTATATTAATTATTCTCCAATCACCACATTATGTAGTTAGGAATTTTAACCTTACTTTACAACAAATGTTTACTAACCCTGCTATTTGCAGCATAGGTTCTTGCTTTCTGCTTTCTGATGTTAACGAGCTGTTTGGCAAGAACTGCCACAGCTTCTTTGTTGCCTGGAGATTTTGCCAGTCTTTTTATATCATTTTCTAGTTTTTTCTCTTCTCTTTCCAGTTCTCTTCTATCCCGCTCCACATCTCGGCCAACTCTGCGTAGCTGCCGTTCATTGGCCTTCATTTGGTCTGAAAATTATTTACAGTTCATTTAACTAATTTACAAATGATTTAAGCAATAAAAAAAATCTTTACAAGAATTTTCAAACAGTAACCTCATATATGTCAAAATAAGCCACAATATCCTTAAATAATGAATGAACATAATTTCCACTTATTACAAAATTCACATTTTGATAAGATACACAATGTCTTTTCCTGTAATAAGAGATTACCCTCACAACCCTATTTTATTTGCAATTTTGTGCTTTCATATCATAGATGAGAAATGGGTAGTGTCTTAACTATAATGCTGAAGTATAAATCATAAACCACATACCACATAGTCTAACTTAAAATTTGCCACATTTCCACCCAGAATCCAAAGCATGAATGGCATTGCTAAGCTAAATTTGTACCAGTAGTGTTAGTTTCATAATCTTCTATGTGACAATATAGACATGGTTAGTAGATTGTTATGTGGTGTAACATTTGGTTTAGAAATAACATTCATCATCATAGCCAGTCATGCCACGGCTGACCTTCCCTCACACCATCTAAGACTAGCAGATTTATGCTAAAATTAAATCAGGTAAATATCTTGACTCTTTTCTTCCACCATTTCATATGTAAAATTTACAGAAAAGTAAATGTGAGAGGAAAGTATAAATAAAAGGCTGGGGAGGGGAATCTCAATAATAATACAAATCATAATTTCATAATTCTATCCTCCCCGGTAGCTGTTCTGAGGCAGGAGTAATTGTTTCCTCACCTCAAATGGCCAAACTTTGAATAGAAATTTACCACAGACCTGCAACTTCTTTCCTACTTTTATCACTACTGGAATAAACTATTGTTCGTTTTGGTTACCAGTGGCCTTATTGTACACAATATACAATTTCAAGTGCATATTAAGCCTCTAGGAAAGTTTTCAATTACTTTCTGTTTGGTATAACCACCTATCTACTTAGCCATCGTGGGGTTCCTCATCTAGCAAGAACATTCAGGTAAGAACAGGTAAGGTAAAAAATGCACCATTACCACATTACCCAAAATGCATTACTACATTATTGAAAGAATCTCATAGGTAACTAGCAACAAAGCTCATTGGGAAATCATCTTGGAATTACCTCTGGGTGAGGGTTTCTTGAACATTGTCTCCGAGTGTTGGGCAGTGTTGTGATGCAAAGCGATCGTGACAGTGAATCAGACCCTGCTGCCGTACTGTACCTGTCACCACTCCTTCCACGACTGTGACATGATGGGAGTAGTGAAGAAATATGCTATGCCCAATTCATATAGTATATTTTATGTTCATTTTACAATTGCACCAATGTAACCTCCACTGTTCTTTCATTTCGATTTTTTTTTCATCGCTCAGGTAAGTAGCGGGACTTCAACTAAGAACTGTTTTGTAGTTTATACAAACGTGAATTTGAGTATCTGTGTGGGTGGTTTATGGACTGTGTAAAATTTCCGGTAAACACACATAAACAGATTGTATTATGGTACTTTTCTTCTTTTTCTACGGTCATTTGGTATTCCTATTTATCGGGAGATGATTTATACACAGTCTACTAACCAGCCTTGTTGTATGATCAAAGGAATAGATAAGAATACTGTAAAAAAAAAAAAAAAAAAAAGTATCCTCTGTTTTCAAACCGCCTTAAATTCGTTTATTCATCACTATAACAACAGTGGCTGAATTTCGGTAGATACCTTGCAAAAATCGTCAAATTCTACGGATTTTTATTTCTCTTGTCTGTGGACCATCCCCGCGTCAAGGTAACAATCTCACCAAACCAACCAACCAACCTACGGATTGTTTACTAAGCCGAAAATATCCAGAATCTCTTAATGTATGTATGTATGTATGTATGTATGTTTGTATGTATGTAGGTATACAGAGAGAGAGAGAGAGATTTTGTTTCGACCGATGTACAGAGGTGTAGATTATATAATAGTGTAGTCTGTAGTGAGTTACAATCATACAACAGGCACCCTAATGACCATACATCGCTGCCAGGAGTAAGTTATCGAAAATCTGATGTAATAAGATATTTCGTGATATTCAACATAATTCTTAATCAAACAACATGGTTTAATTATATATATATATATATATATATATATATATATATATATATATATATATATATATATATATATATATATATATATATATATATATATATATATATATATATATATATATATATATATATATATATATATATATATAAGCTGTTTTAGCTAGAGATGAGATGTGAAGTTTCCAGTTTAGATTATAGGTAAAGGACAGACTGAGGAAGTTCAGTGTAGAAGAGGGGAAGAGTTGAGTGTCATTGAAGAAGAGGGGATAGTTGTTTGGAAGGTTGTGTTAAGTTGACAGATAGAGGAATTGAGTTTTTGAGGTACTGAACAATATTAAGTTTGCTCTGCCCCAATCAGAAATTTTAGAGAGATCAGAAGTCAGGCGTTCTGTGGCTTCCCTGTGTGAACTGTTTACTTCCTGAAGGGTTGAACGTCTACGAAAAGACGTGGAAAATTGCTGGGCGGTATTATCAGCATAGGAATGGATAGGACAAGAAGTTTGGTTTAGAAGATCATTGATGAATAATAGGAAGAGAATGGGTGACAGGACACCACTGTTAATAGATTTAGGAGAAGAACAGTGACCGTCTACCACAACAGCAATACAACGGTCAGAAAGAAAACTTGAGATGAAGTTACAGACAGAAGGATAGAAGCCGTAGGAGGGTAGTTTGGAAATAAAAGTTTTGTGCCATACTCTATCAAAAACTTTTGATATATCTAAGGTAACAGAAAAAAATTCACCAAAATCTCTAAAAGAGATTAGACTTAGTCAGGAAAGCCAGGAGATCACCAGTAGAGCGGCCTTGACAGGACCCATACTGGCGATCAGATACAAGGTTGTGATGTGAGAAATGTTTAAGAATCTTCCTGTTGAGAATAGATTTAAAAACTTTAGATAGGCAAGAAATTAAAGTAATAGGACGGTAGTTTGAGGGATTAGAAAGGTCACCCTTTTTAGGAACAGGCTGAATGTAGGCAAACTTTCAGCAAGAAAGAAAAGTAGATGATGATAGAGTTGGAAGAGTTTGACTAGGCCAGGTGCAAGCACGGAGGCACAGTTTCAGAGGACAATAGGAGGGACCCCATCAAGTCCATAAGCCTTCTGAGAGTTTAGGCCAGCAAGGGCATGGAAAACATCATTGCCAAGAATTTTAATGGGTAGCATGAAGTAGTCAGAGGGTGAAGGAGAGGGAGGAATAAGCCCTGAATTATCCAAGGTAGTTTGTTGCAAAGGTTTGAACAAAGAGTTCAGCTTTAGAAATAGGTGAGATGGCAGTGGTGCCATCAGGCTGAAATAAAGGAGGGAACAAAGAAGAAGCAAAGTTATTGGAGATGTTTTTGGTTAGGTGCCAGAAGTCAAGAGGGGAGTTAGATCCTGAAAGATTTTGACACTTTCTATTAATGAAGGTGTTTTTGGCTAGTTGGAGAACAGACTTGGCATGATTTCTGGCAGAAATATAAAGCGCATCAGATTCAGGTGATGGAAGACTCAAATACCTTTTGTGGGCCACCTCTCTAACACGTATAGCACGAGAACAGGCTGTATTAAACCAAGATTAAGAAGGTTTAGGCCGAGAGAAAGAGTGAGGAATGTACGCCTCCATGCCAGACACTATCACCTCTGTTATGCGCTCAGCACACAGTGATGGGTCTCTGACACGGAAGCAGTAGTCATTCTAAGGAAAGTCAGCATAATACATTAGCAGGTTCCCCCTATTAGCAGAGTCACCTCCTCTTTGGGAGATCCTGAAGAGGGACTGGAGCGATAGCCATGCAATCCTGTAAATAAGTATTTAAAATGTATAGAGGACCATTATGTGATATTACTGTATTATTATTAGTTTGTTTTTTCGTTCTTCTTCTTTTTTACATGAGGGCAATACGTGAAGGCTACAAATAGTATTTTGAGTTGTTATTTTTATGTTGAATAGTTAATGATTCTTACATAGTTAATTCTTTATCTTCAAGTAAGAAAATTAAACGAGTGGAAAAAACTTCGAGACTGCTTGCGCCAAGCACTTGCTCGTAAGAAGTTTTTAATTCCATTTATCCTCTCAAGAGAGTGAATGCAATTCATTAATACTTAAATTGATTTACTATTCAAAGAGCAAATGTACAAAAATTAATAATGCATTTTTATACCGATTACATTAGTTAGCTAACTTTGCTAAGAAAAGTGGTTTCGGTCGAAATTTAATTAATAGTAATAGTACTTTGATATAAAATGATAATTATCATTTGATATGCTCAACAAAATGTAAACATTTAAGTAAATAGTCCCTCCTAAGTTATAACTGTGATAATGAATAAATATATACTAACACATTCAGCACGTATTCTGCTTTATGCACTTGCGATATATTGGAAATATAGGTCTGATTGAGATTAAATTTCTTAGGACCAACACAAACATCGTGACAGTACAAGAAGATGAGGAAGAAAACTATACAGCAGCATCAGTGACACCTGATATACAAGTGTCTGTTGCTTCCTCCATCCCCAGTGAAGATGTATGTCCGTCCCGTAAAGCTAGGCCGAAGTTCACTGGCCCCGGTGATGTAGATAGGATCATCACTTACTTGCAGGAGAAGAAACAAACTGCGTCTCAGAAAGATGACTTGGATTTTTTTTTTTCATTAGCTTATGTCAGTCAACAAGAGAGCTGTCTCGCAAGATGCAGGTGAATAAAGACTTTTTAGAAATCCTTATGCACGCAGAAGAGCAAGAAATGGAAATGTCTACATATACAATCTCCCAAGCACCTTACACACTTTCCTCAGCACCTCACTCATCCTCCGCAGTACACAACACACCCTCACCACTACCATCTGTAAGTTAAGATACATAGTAGGCTCACGCGTAAAATTCAGAATATTTTTTTTATTCCACAAGTAGAGATATTGATCATTTACCTCAAGGTAATGGCTAACCGTTCCCACGATGGATTTCCTATAGGTTGTGTCCAGCTTCTCGATATCGTGTTCTATGAGTGAAAGGGCTTCAGTGACCCGAAGACAATCTGATGCATCATCAAAATTTTTCTTCATTCGTTTCCAGCTTGAACGAGATGATGTTATTTACCATTTCAAGTACTTTTCCTTTTCTTTATTTTCTTTATTTCTTTATTTTTATTTAATTAATTGATCAGTTATTATTTTTTTTTCATGGCTACAGTCAACATTAGCAACTCGTCTTCCTTTTTTAGGGAAGCATAAAGAACTGTCATCCATCACTGTAACCAATAGACTGAGCGTAAAACCTGCTCTTAGTTTGAAAATTGATAACAGGCATACCTTCCAGTGTGAACACTTGCATAGCAAGCATCGCTCGGGTGCGTCCGCTGCATAGCGTGGCTCGTATCATCGCGATCAGTATGAAACCTCCTTTAAAGATGTACAGTCAAAGACAAAAGTCGTGTTAAGGTTTTGTCCGAATATGAAATGTAACTCGTGAAACATTATGAAAATGCTAGTGGTTGGCAAGCCAGAATACATGAAGCTACTGCTAAGATAAGACATCAAAGTTTTATATCTGGTGATGATGAAATAAGGTAATAGCTAAATCAAACCCAGGGAAATTCAAAGATTTAGAAGATTTAGTACGTCGAGAATTTACAGCTGATGTGGAATGTGCAGTATGTACATCTCTAGTGATGTGTATCAGTGAAAGTTTTACAATCGAGCAATTGTATTGACCATCATGTGCGCTTCAAAGCTCAGACATTGCTCAAAAAACATGAGTGATTCAAAAAGACGTGTGAATGTATCTGAGAGCGCTACACTCACGAGGATACGAACTATGTATTATGACGAGTGAAGTGTGGCGAGTATCGAAGTTCTTATGGCAGTGCTATGGTGCTACCAACAGTACCTGTGACTCATGAAAGACAGAACCGTAAAGTTACCTCTTAATCATACTTTAACCAAAATTCATGACACGACTTCTGCCTTTATAGTATATAGTGTGTGTGTGTGTGTGTGTGTGTGTGTGTGTCGATTTATACTTGTACTAGATTGAGTTCGTTGTCTTTTTTTTTTACAACTAGCATTTTCTTCAGAATTTATGTATTCTTTTCCACACAAAACTTCCTTTTGGAAAGGCTGATTCATTGTTCTATTTTAGAGAGAGAGAGAGAGAGAGAGAGAGAGAGAGAGAGAGAGAGAGAGAGAGAGAGAGAGAGAGAGAGAGAGAGAGAGAGAGAGAGAGAGAGAGAGAGAGAGAGAGAGAGAGAGAGAGAGAGAGAGAGAGAGAGAGAGAGAAATTTTCTTATCTTCACTTCTCATGTTTTCTGCTGAATCCTCTTCGCCACGCACAACCTTTTTTGGCCCCGTTCCCCCTTTTTTCCAGTCACTTTTTTTCACCTCTGGACCCTTACAAGCAAATTGGTTAACACTACCGCATAAGTGGTGCCATACTTTTATCCTTTCTTTCTCCATCTCACAAAACAATATCATATACGGATGATTTATGAATTCTATGTAGGTAATGAAGACAAACTCATCTTCCCAAATTATCAGGTTTTAGTCTGGTAAATGCAGATGATACGGAGTGGAATATAAATCACCTGCTGTTTGTGGAACACGAATTTTTATCTGTGTTGTTGTGTACGGTAGGCAGCCAATCAGCGTTGGGTAATAATACATAAACTCCGGTAGAAAGCAGTTATGTATTGACTGAAAACGACAACAAAAATGGACAGTGTTCACGCAAGTACAAATAATATACAATTACAGATTAACATTAAGGAGTGCTGTACCATAACAATATAAATAGTACCCAACACACAAAGACATATACATTATAAGCTTGCGTCCGAGAAGGTGTGGTGCTGGCGGTGGCGACACACGTAAGCGCAGCACAAGGTAGTAGGTGCCGCCTCACAAGGTAGGGGAGCTGGCTGTGGTGGGTCGTAGGGCGTCTTCTCGCAAGTTAGGTGAAGTGGACGTGGTACTTAGTGTCTCATCACAAGGCAGGTGAGGAGGTGTGAGAGTGGCCGTCGCTTGCGAGGAACTGACTGCTTCCGTCGAGTTCGATAAAGAGATAAGTAGCATACCTCCCTCAAGCAACGAAGACCTTCCCTGCTCGGAAAGCGTCCATCCAACTACTGTTTAATTCCTCTAAATACAATAATCCCCCTAAATACAATAATCCCAGAAAACCTTTTATTGAACTGAAATCATAATACAACATACTCCCCACCTAAAATCCATGAGTGGGTTTCACAACATTTAACTATTAACAGTAAATCCAAGTCTTTGCGGATGACGTATTTCACGACCTGACCTCGTAACTAGCGAAGGCTTAGGCATCAATTGAACTAACCCAGCTGACTGTATTCCAGTACCGGTGTCTGTAGCAGCATCGTGAATAGGCTAGAAGTCTCCTGAAAGGGTTACATCGTCCTCTGAGTTTCTGATGATACATCCAAACGATATAGCTGTTGAGTGGACGACGCGTAACACGTCCCTTAAGGCATATAATGACAGCTCGGGGGTGTCCATCACGCCCTGAGATAAGGGATACGACTCTTGCCATTGAAGCCGCGCTGAACTCGCAGTCTTTGAAGTCCTCCTCTGGTGGCGGTGCAACAGACAGATTCAACAAGAACTCTTGTTTCCTACACCAGATTACCGAGAGACACTCCTCTTTTTTCAAGTTTGTTGGATTAGCAAGTCCACTGACGTGGTGCCATTGTTTTGGCCATGACAGGTGTTTGATGGACGAGACTGTTCCTCACGAACAGTTTGAGGGGTTTGTCAGATTTTATCCAGCAAAGAACATCCAGTGAGTCGGTCCAGTATAGAATATTAGGGCAATGAAAACTTAATGCTTAATTGGCCCACAGTATTCATTAATTTCACTCCTGTCAAGGCTACCATAAACTCGAGGCGGAAAATATCAAGGCTACCATAAGCTCGAAGCGGGGAATGGTAAGTGACGGTCAGTGGAGCTAGTCTTTCCCTGACTTCTAGTAAGTGACTCCCCACCTTGGACAACGTAGACAGCAGTACAATAGACACGGTGAGAAGCGTCACAGAACACACAAAAGATAGTAGTTGGGTCTGTCGACTTTCCAACACAGCGGGGAAGCGATACTTCCGAGATGTCAAATGTGTCTGTCCACCATCTTCTTACTTATGCTTGGAGGGCTTGCGTAAGTTCTGCTGTCCAAGCCGAGACGAGAGGACCCTTCCAGGTGTCTTGAAAGATTTCTTTACCCCAAATCAACCAAGGGGTTAGTACCTCGACAGGAGAGAGAGAGAGAGAGAGAGAGAGAGAGAGAGAGAGAGAGAGAGAGAGAGAGAGAGCAGTTCATTCTTCGTGCTACGTAGAGATTCATGCCTGGATATGCGTACAGTGGTGGTGTTCCATCCCATATCGAGGATTCGAGAATTACCTGAGGGTATTCCTGTCCTTCGCATTTTGTGGAGCTCCATACCTTCAGCATAAATCATCCATGTAGAGTCCATGTTCGATCAAATAGTGCAGGTGAGGTTCTATGCCAGGGTATTTATGCAGGTAGTGGAAATTGTGTGAAGTAACATAAATGGGAAGCAGGTGAACCCGAATGGAACTATACGGAATCGGAGAATCTTATTAATCCATACAAAACTTCACATACTGACGGTCGTCTTCTGTAATGAGTACTTAATGGAATGCAGCCTTAATGTCACTCTCGGAACCCACGAGATCTGTACGGAAATTCAGGAGAAATTATAGCATATGGGACAGAAGATTAATACCTGGGTCTAGAAAGGAATTCAAACTCTTCCCATTGCCATCCTTGGCCGAGCCGTCATACGAGTACACTACCCTAAGCTTGCCGTTTCGATGCAGCCCTCTTTGGGAAAGGTAGAATGCAGAATGATCTTGGTTACTGGGAGACTATTCGATAACAGAGTTGTGGTAAAGGCTTGCAAGATATTCGTCATCCTCTTCAAATTTCTTTGCATCTAGAGAACTAGTCATTCTATCAGTCCTTGCCTCCGTAGCCCTCAGGCTGGTCATTGGTCTATTTTCTGAATTCCAAACGAGACCCCATTTCGTTTCTCCTTTTCCCTCCATCCGGGTTCTGGGTAGCTTCTGGAATCTTTAAGTTCATGCTCTGTAATGCCAAAACAATCGAGGTTCCAGAGGAAGTCGACTCTCTTCCGATAGTAGGAGTAGTAACGTGACTGGGATTGTGTTACTTCAATGCCACCGCACACAACATACCCAAGGACGGTCTCGACGGCTCGAAGCCGTTTGGAGATGGGGATCTGGTTCCAGAGGATGACGCCATAGACCTGATCGATCTCAATATGTCTATGGGTCCTGATGCGAAGTCGTCGGTTAATTGTATTCCTTCTAAAGGTGTAGAAGAAGGAGGTTTCCTCGGTGGTAACGGAGCACACAAGTACTGAATCTTCCACAAGCAAAACTCTAGGCAAGGTCCGCCTTTTCATCCCATTAGTGTGACATAAACGTGGTCGTACTTCTGTATCTGCTCCGCTTTTTCTTGAAATCCGATGCAAGCGAAAGTATCAGACTTAATGACTGGGAGTCTCAAGTCCTCAGCAACAGAGGCACGTATATGAGAAGAGTCTGATCCACCGTTGAGAAACAAGCGAACCAAACGGACCATCAACTGCAGTAGAACTGTAACAACATCCTCGGGAGGTGATGGTGTATCGTTGAGAGGACTAAGGAACAGTGATGTTGCATCGTTGAGAGGACTGAAGAACAGTGATGTATCGTTAAGAGGACTGAAGAATAGGGATTGTATTGTTCCCCGTTGCGCTCTTTGTCCATTTACTCTCGTAATCTTCAGTGTAAGGATGAGAAGGCCGGACGTGAGATAACTGTGGCGGCTGCTATGGAGTAGCGAGGGGTGAAAGTGATCTGTAGGTGTCGTGTCGGTGAAGCGATGAATGGTGAGGCTTCCCGCAAATAGGGCACTTGCTACTTGTACAAGAGCGGTAGTTATGCGGGGCTAAGCACTGGAAGCACATACCCGCCTTCCTACGGACATTTTCCTGTACTTTGATAACCTTTGATACACTTTGATAACCCGTATTGCATACGGTTACAGGCCTTGTAGATCCAGTCTTTCCTGCTAGATGTTAGCTTACGTCGCTGAAGACTAAGGTGAAGTCTGGTTGCCGTTTTCCTCGGTATTGTAGGAGTTGATGCAACTGCAGTTTGTCCAAGGGTGGATAGATACTTCGTCTTGCAAGAACTTTAGGAAAGCAACAAAGTCTAAATCCGAAAGAGCCTTTGAATCCTTGCACTGTGCCCACCAAGAGTCGGGAATTCTGCTTTTCTAAACTGGCAAGAGAAGTTGACTATATTTTTTCTTCAGCGAGTGACGTTAAGGACTTCCAGAGCTCTGACCTTAGCGGTGAGGTCATCCACAAAGGCTCGCAAGCCCTTCAGATACTCACCATCCGTGATGCGAGGAGTGCTTAGGAGACTGGTCATCATAGACTCCTTACGCAGAACTTTTTCCCAAATCTCTCCGTTAGGATGTTGATAGCTACTGCATAGTTATTACTGCTTGTAGTAATAACTATGTATGTATGTATGTATGTATGTAGTAGCCTTGTATGGACCTGGCTGCTTCTCTTTCAAGGTGTCCCTTTAGGTGTACTAACTTTTCCACTGGTGAATGCTGCGTGTTGTCATCAACAGCTACAGTATAAAGGTCCCAAAATTGCCCAGGCAAGCACATCACATTTAAAGGTAAGTATGCGGATGTCGAATTTAACCTTGGCAGACAGGAAGAGGAAGGCGTGACGATAGGACCCGCGGAGGCTTTTTCCAAACGAGCAAGCAGGCGTTTGGACTTGAAAATAATTTCATACAAGTCTTGAAAGTGGTTCGTGTCATCAGGGATGCCATGAAGATCCAAATCAACCTGAAGATTTTCCATTTCTGAGTGGTGATTATCTGTCACGTCAGTGGCGTAAGCCAAATCATCACAATCCTCATTTTATTTCTGGTTCCAAAGCACTCATAGCTCGTTCACCAGTTTGGTAGCTTCTGGTCGTGCGGCGGTTCTTAGACTCTTCAAGGCTTCGGGCTTTTCGGCGCACATTTTATCAATGTAGAACACTGAACGCTGAACTGCAGCACGACACGCACACCACACTTAAAACCTTCCCACTGTCGACACCGTGAACATTTACGCTGCTTTTCGATCCATGCATAAACACTGCACTTAATGTTCCCTCACAGCACTGCACTGCAGTGCACACCATTACACTTATGCACACTGTAAACACTGTATTCCCGTGACCTGAACGGTTGTGTTGCAGAGGTAGACGTGGTTCGGCAACACATCTAAAGTCACAGGCTGGCTGGCGAGGCAGACAACTGCACTCCTCAGATACAGGGACGACACAGCTGAATCACAGGTACCCGTTGTATCCGGTTCGAAGGACTATTGTTGTGCAGGGTAGGCAGTCAGCCAGTGCTGGGTAGTAATACATATGTAAACTCCGGTAGAAGTCAGTTATGTATTGACTGAAAACGACCACAAAAATAGATAGCGTTTACGCAAATACAGATATTATACAATTACAAACTAACAATAAGGATTACCATAACAATATAAATAGTAGCAAATGCATTATCAAAGATATTTACATTACAAGCTGGCGTACGAGAAGGTGCGGTGCTAGAGGTGGCGACACACATAAGCGTGGCACAAGGTAGCAGGTGCCGCCTCACAAGGTAGGGGATTTGGCTGTGGTAGGTAGTAGGGCGTCTTCTCGCAAGGTAAGTGAGGTGGCCTTGGTACTTAGGTGTCTCCTCACCAGGTAGGTGAGGAGGTGTGAGAGTGGCCGTTGCTTGCGAGGAACCGTCGAGTTCCGTAAAGAGGTAAAGTAGCATACCTGCCTCAGGCAACGAAGACCTTAGAAATTCAGATATTTCAGGGAGGTAAGCGAAGGAATAGATGTAGAAATTAAGTTCAGTGTGAAGGAAAAGATAAGAGAATAAATAGATAGGATTTGTAGATAGTTCCGAATCTTCATCGAAAGAGAAGAGTAAATGTAGTAGTTAAATTGCATTACGTGTGCGTGTCCTGCACTATATCTCAGCTAGAAATGTTACATCCCTTTCACTAAAACGGCTTTCATCAAGCTGGGTGATTTGACACCTCCGCCATTTTTTTTTTTTTTTTCCTATCAGGTTCCTTATCCATTCATGTGTTGAATACTGTTCCTAACTTCCCACATAAAGGTTCAACTCACACAGCCCTTCTCTTTTTTTTTTTTTTTTTTTATCAGATTCCATCCCCAACAAACTGTCTGAAACATCTCATTCACTGTTGTAATGTTGTGCATCTCACTGTCTTCTATTGTTATTTCTATTTACTGCTCTTTGAGCTTTCTGGTTGGGTGCCTCCTCTCCTCACGCGGCCTTGTTGCACAAAACTTTCTCACCTCTGTTATGTCCATCTTCCTAATGTAAGATTCAAACAGTATCTTCAGTCTTTCATATATTTTACTAATAAACTCCGAATTCTCTTCCTGTTTCCTTTTGCTTAGGACATGAATTGCTGAAGAGAGAGAGAGAGAGAGAGAGAGAGAGAGAGAGAGAGAGTGTGTGTCAAGACACCTGAGAAAATAAATTGGCTTTCCTCTCTGTCCTTACCTTTTTTTCTTTTTAGGAACATTGATTTTTATTCATATATATATATATATATATATATATATATATATATATATATATATATATATATATATATATATATATATATATATATATATATATATATATATATATATATATATGTGTGTGTGTGTGTGTGTGTGTGTGTGTGTGTGTGTGTGTGTGTGAAAGGCAACGGTGGTGAGTTTAACAGTTTGCAATCAGGAAATAGGGACGATCTGCTTCAATAGGTGACGGTCATAACATCAACATCAACAAGTAACGGGACGGGAAACATGAACGCCTCTCCATATTCAAGTAAGAAATGAACCTGTGTTGTATGGCTTTACTACAAAATAAGTTACAAGTGATATGTGTTGCATGCAAACATGACCGAGCGTTTGAAATAAATAGTGAGTGTGAAGGCAATGTGTGTGTGTGTGTGTGTGGAATGGTGACCGTTGAAGTGGGTCGACTCGCACATCACACCATCGGGCCATGGATGGGTCTGCAGCCACTACATTTACCTAGATATCATGCACACATAACCGCCCAAGTAAGTGCGTGTGATATTTTATCCACTGCAGTCTATAATGGAGAAGTTCTGGCCACACTCATTGGTGTGTGGTTATCAACGAGTCTTCGTGATAATCCTGGAATTTCACGGTTGGGGATCGTGTAGTACGCCTCTTATACTTGTTGATACTCGTTACCACCAAGGGATAGAGGAACTAATGTTTGAGAGGCAGCAATAAAGTGTGTGACGGCAAAGGGTGGAAGAGGCAGACACATGAGCTGTGAGGCATTTTCACATTTTCAGTATTTATTCAATATTATTGACAGTGGTTATTGAGAAGCAGAACTTTCTTGCAGAAATGGTATTCACATCCCCAGAAAATGTTATTTGCAACAGAAGAGCAGTACGGTTGTATCTGCTATATTAAAATCCAAACATTACATTGTATTTTGCTCAATTCTGTTGAGTATAAGGGTAATTGTTTTTGCAAGAGAGCTTGGGCTAGTGGCAAATATAACATCATTAATGACCACTTATATGGGCATGATTGGAACTATAAGTTCTGTCATCTCTCAGTAGATGCAATGTTGACCAGACTTTTGGCAATTCTTACTCTACTGATAGAATCCTCCATACCACACTGTACAAAATCTGGTAAAAATTTACAGTAACTCCTTACACAACCACACCTTTCCCCCAACAAGCTTGGGGACCTATATGGAATTGGGTTTTTTGAGAGGGGGAGATATGGAGAGCAAGGTTTTATGGTGGAGGAAGCCAAAGTAGGGCAAATTTGGACATTCATGAAAAGTCTAAGGATGATATACCATGTTTTGACAAGTGGGGAAATTTCTTGCCCAATCTAATTTAACATTACCTAACCAGGATGGGCTTCATTTTCCGTCAATACATAACTGACTTCTACTGGAGTTTACATGTGTATTATTTCCCAATGCTGGCTGGCTGCCTACCCTGCACAACAACAATCCCTCAAACCAGATACAATGGATACCTGTGATTCAGCTGTGTCGTCCCAGTATCTGAGGAGAGCTGTTGCCTGCTCTGCCAGCCAGCTTGTGACTTTAGATGTGTTGCCGAATCCACATCTGCCTCAGCAACACATTTGTCCAGGTCAAAGGAATACTGTGCTTACAGTGTGCATAAGTGTAATGCATGAACTTCAGTGCAGTGCTGTGTGGGAGCATAAAGTGCAGTGTTTATGCGTAAATTGAAAAGCAGTGTAAATGTTCATGGTGTTGACAGTGTGACAGTTTTAAGTGTGGTGTGCATGTTGTGCTGCATTTCAGTGTTCAGTATTTTACATTGATAAAAGGTGAGCTGAAAAGCCCAGAGTCCCTGGAGGGCTAATGTAAGGTTAAGTTAGGTAAATCATTTTCCATAAAAATAAAGTAATTATTTAAGTAAAACATAAAAACAGTAGTTATTTATAATTTATAGAGGCCTACCCACTGCTAGAGACTGGGTTCTCAACACTTCACCTCCTCTTCTTTCTCTACAACCTAGGGAAACCAATACATAGACAGTAATATTTTAATTACTGTTGATTCTTAAATTGTTAAAATACTCAGAAGGATTTAATCTGGAGGTTAAAGTAATTAATGTTATTTGTCTTGTGGATGCTGCTCCTATTCTACCCATGCAAAGAGACTCTTAAGTTGGAATGGTGAGGATCATTTCTAAAACTAAAACTGACAGCACTCAACATTCCAGTTGTGGGGCTTTGTCCCTCACTGTATTCCTCAGACATGCCTCAAAATGTTAAGGGGATATATGAGAGGAAGGAATGCACACTTTAGACAAAACAAGGTAATGCATTTTACATGCAATGTGCTACCAGAGACAGGAATCCAGGAATGAATTTATTTTGAAGTGCCGTAATCTTGATAGAGAAACTTAGAACATTTTCACAATACAGGAAATTTTTACTTAATCTTGTAAAAGAAAAGATGATGGGAAAATTTTTAGAAATCATACTTTTCTGTATGGAAAATGTTTTTGGCCACACAATGTATATGTAATAGTAATTCCATTATTTGCATGGTTCTGGTAAGATTTAGTGTTATATATATATATATATATATATATATATATACACACACTTATGGGAGTTATGTTCCCAATTTATTATATAGTGTGCCCCATAAGTTTCTATACTTAGGAAAAATTATTTTGACATCACCTATTTTTCCTTCGTCTCAAGATAGCTCATACACCCAGCAGGTTGATAATCAGAGGAACATAAAGGTGGAGGTGTGGCAGAATGAAATGCCCGGGGTGTCCAGCAGCTGTGTTCACTGCCAGACATGCGAGGCATCACCACCCACTTGCAGCCCGCCAGCACCCTGTGCATTATTTCCTAAGTCAGGAAGAATAGTTGCCAATCACTCTTGAACACACTAGATTGGTTTAGGCTAAGTTAGGTTAGGGTAAGCTTCAGTTAGGGTTAGACCCTCATGAATAAAATGATATAATTATAGAAAAAAATAGTGTTAAAAAACCATATGTATGGAAACTTATGGGACACCCTGTATTTCATGGAGTTAATTTAGAGAGAGAGAGAGATACAGTATAAACTTCTATTCTTTAGTGTCTTTTGATATAAAAATATTTTCAGGATGAGTGGCCTAAGGGCAGTGTTGGCTGGGGTGTGGGAGGAGCTGTGGGTGGATATTGGTGATGGAGTGTGGCTGCTGCTCAACACTCTGGGCCTTGGTCACTTGGTGCTTCACCTTCAGCAGGAGCTGGCTGCCACTTCACCCCACAGGAGGAAATCCATTGTCCGTGTTGTAGGCTCAGTTCTTCCCCTCAAACCTGTTCAGCGGCCCTATTTGAGGTAAAATATTAGCATGCTATGTTGGTTTGAATTTTGAACAGAATATGAAAAGTATATGTATATATTAGAGTGATGCTTAGAGAGACATAAATACAAATCAGAATACCACAATGATAATCATTATAGTGATGAAAGTAATTTGTCAGTATTGTTTTACAGAAAGATGCACTTGTTGATGGTTTCCATTCGTTATAAGAAATATATGAAATAAGTTGCTAGGTGATATCTCCGTTTTACAGTTTTGTAGTTTCTGTAGATTGTAGATTTTGTCTATTGGTGTTCTTCCATGTGATAGCCGAGAAGGATCAAAACATCAAACTCTGGCCTTATTATATCCTAAATACATGTATTATTATTTTAATATGGTAATTTGTTTCTCACTTTCATCTTAATTTTTATAATATACATCAAGATTTGATATCATCTAACTTAGCTTTTTATTACTACTACTACTACTACTACTACTACTACTACTACTACTACTACTACTACTACTACTACTACTACTACTACTACTACTTCTGTTACTACTACTACTACTACTACTACTACTACTACTACTACTGCTAGTACTGGTATTATTACTACTAATAATAATGATAATAATAATAATAATTATAATTATTATTATTATTGTTGTTGTTGTTCTTGTTGTTGTTGTTGTTGTTGTTATTACTCATTAATAGTGATATTTATTTAATTTATTTGATATTTGATACATTAATAAGTTAATTAATTAATTATTTATTTATTTTATTTTTATTTATTTATTTATTTATTTATTTATTTATTTATTTTATTTATTTATTTTTATTTACTTATCTATTTATTTATTTATTTATTTACTTTTCTTCTTTTCCTTATGTAAAACCTGAGGGTAAGTTTGATATGTCACTGCTTTGGCTGGTTGTTTAGAAGTTTGACCATTTCCTCTTGACAGATATGTGGCACTCAGAAGCTTGAGTACCTCCTGTGACTCTCTCTGCTCAGCACAGATCCAGGACCCCATTAATCCCAAGTGGTTGGCAGATACTGAAAGGGTTAGCAGATTCAAGTGAGTTTTTTTCTTATTTTCATTTTATATATATATATATATATATATATATATATATATATATATATATATATATATATATATATATATATATATATATATATTTATATTTATTTATATTTATTTATTTATTTATTTATGTATTTATTTATTTGTTTATTTACATTGTCAGATCTTAAAAGAGATGACGTACACTGTCATGGAAACAAGAGATATGTCAGTTTTTAAAATAAATTATCTACATCCTCATAGAAATAAGTGATTATCACTACCTTGTGAGAGAATACAGTTTTTGTTGTACTAGTTTTGACAGCTACCATAGAAAATTTTCCAGAATACAGGGGACAACTAAAATAATAATCAGTATATGTGCTTTCTCCATTTAGTCTGTTGTTAGAATTGCAATGAACAAAGGCAGTTATGAAATATAAATGGTATAATTTATGATATATGATATACTGTATTGTGTACTTTAAAATATATGTATGTATATTTTATTACTACTTTTCTCATCTTGTTAACTACATAGATCCCTTTCTTGCATTTGCACTGCACAAGATTTTGCATGTGCTTTCATCATATTCTGTCAATCTTGTTCATGCAAGACAGTCATGATCCCTAATCCTTCACCCTTTCTGAATCAGTTTGACTTACTCTCTTCCTATTATTTGAACTATCATAGCAGCTTGGAATCTAAATTCTCTTTGTGTACATAGTTCTTCAAAACAACCATGATAACAACCTGTGTATTAAAGGAATCCACAACTTGTTACTAAAGAATTGGCATTTTTTTTGTCACTGACTTTAATATAATTAATATTTAATATATTTTCGAATTCGTTCCTGAATGCCATTTAAAATTCAAAATGTTCGAAAACTGAAACTATTTTCCCCATAGAAATCAGTGTAAAATAGATTAATCCATTCCCAAATACCCATCCATCATGTCTTAGTGGTCTGTTAAGGTGGCTGCTCCACAACAGCTCCAGCTCAGAAATTATTTATCCACAAAGGATGTATTGAATGAACTTAGTGACACATAACTCATCAGAAGACACTGTTTAGACTGTGCAGGTATTCTCTTTGTCACTGATCTAGTGAGAGAAGCCTTACGGAGTGACGCAGAAAAGAGCAACCCACTCACTGCCAAAATGAAGGCATTCATAACACTTAGACAGCTTGCTACTGGGAAAATGCAGTTGTGCACTAGTGATGGCATTGTGGGTCATAGAGAGAGCCACAGGAAGGTCAGGATTACTCCTGAGAGCCAAACCTTGTTTGTTTACAACTGTCTTACTCACTGTCTCTCTCCTCCAAATATATAAAGATAAAGGAAATATTTATAGAAACTATAAATTAGTAATGAATGGCAGCTTTTGCTTTGCCTTTTAGTATTTGAAGTCAAGTAACTTTGAAAACCAAATTATGGCAACTGAAGCAATCATGAGTTAAAAGTTTTGTTTGAAAACTGAGTTGTTTGGAAAGGGAGGCTTTCAGTAACTGAGATTCCACTGTATTATAGTTTAGCAGATGACCCAACACTGAGAATTTCTGAGTCTAACCTGATTTCAACAAATAACTTTTAAGAAAAATACAAAAAAAATAAATAAATAAATAAAAAAAAAAAAAAATATATATATATATATATATATATATATATATATATATATATATATATATATATATATATATATATATATATATATATATATATATATATATATATATATATATATATATATATATATATATATATATATATATATATATATATATATATATATATATAAGATTGTTTTCACTTTGATTTCTTTCCCCATATTTGCCTAACTGGATTCTGGAAATAACTACACTCAGTGATAGAATTTATCTGTGAAATGTTAAAAAATTTGTTTTGAAATTATTTAGCTCTGAAATTAGTGAAAAAAAAGACAAAACTTTTCATCTCTAAAATCTGATTAAGAATATGTTGTATTATTTGGTTACTGTGTATGCCAGATCTGAGCCTGTATGGCCTGCTTTGTGCTATTAAATGAGTTTCTGGTTGACCCAGTAACAGCTTTCTCTTTGATTCCTTTAGAATCAATACCTAATTTTTGCAGTTTCATATTTTGTCCTACCATCTTTTTATGGAGCAAACTAAGTGCAAAATTTGATGCATCCATATATTGCCAGCTTGAGAAAAGATGAAAATTTAATTGTAGTTTCTACTGAATGTATATCACTCTCACTTGTAGAGTAATAAAATCAAAAGTTAGACCATAAAAAGCCAAGGTGCATGTGTACTTATTTATTTATTTATTTTTTATTTATTTATTTATTCATTTACTTACATGTCTATTTTTTTCCTCTTTTATGAGGCATCAATGGTAATGGCTTTAATGAATACAGGAAACTCACAATCTTATTTAAATCAAGAATACAAAATTGTCATCTTTCTGGTCTTTTTAAATTGCATTTATCTTGCTTCTAATATCCCAAACTTTCATCTCTTCATATATATATCTATCTGTCTACAGTGCTCTTCATTGGAAATGTCACAACCCACTTTCCTGCTGTATGTGGTAATATAAACAGGATAATACACCAAAAAAAAATTATTGGTTTTACAAATAGCATTTTGTGGGCAACCCCTTACCCTTCCTGCACTCTTCTAAATATGCAGGAAGGCTGTCAGCAAGCACCATGAGATGTTGAGGGGCAAAACTTGTCCAAAAGGTGGAGTGTAGCTTGGGGCTTGGATACTGTAGCAGAGTCGTGGCTGTGTAACTTTTTATTGGTTATAGCCCACAAATTCTTGATGGGGTTCAGGTCAGGAGAATTTGCAGGCCAGTGATCAAAGAATGGCACACAGCAGTCCCTGAGCCACTGCCTTATTGATGTGGCAGTATGACAGGGAGCTCCATCTTGCGTGAAAGTGGTGGCGCAGCATCTCTCAAAAGTTCCCGGTAGATGTTGACAGAGAAGTTCCAGGTAGTTCCCTTGATTCATTGTGGTGTTTTTTGGGTAGCACTAAAAGGCTTCCCACACCATGATAAATGAAGCACTCCCACACCATTAACAAATCAAGGAACTTGATAATCACTGAAGTGTAGCAGGGGTCAAGGGGGTCACTGCCAGGACGTCAGTACACGCAACTTTGACTGCTGGCTGTCACTGAAAATCTTGCCTCATTGCTCCACAGCACATCATGACACTGCTCAAGGGTCCAGGTCTTGTAAACCTCTTCTCCTGCTGGGCAATAGAGACCACAGGTTTGTGCAGCGCTGCAAAGCTGTGGTAGCTGAGGTTGTTGTGGATGTGGCAAGACGATGTGCTCACAAGCTCATCACCTAGCAGTCTTGGGTTTTCTCCTTCTATTTTTCTGGCTAATACTCGAGGACTGCGTTCAAGTTTATGGTACATCAGTCTCAGAGTTCGAAGGGAAGTTTTGTGTCTTTCCTGGCCATTTTTTCTTCTGTGGTATTGTGTTATTACCTCCTTCTGCCATCCGCTTCATATATCTTTGGATTTGGCAGACATTGACATCAGTCTGCTCTGAGATAGCCTGCATAGAATGTTTAGTTTAGTGAAGTGATTTGATGACTATGATGTCATCCCTTAAACATCTTGTAGCCAGCCATTGTCAAGTTAGGTTCAGCAAGTACACCCCCTTTGACACTTGTGATAAGCAACTGTCATTTTTTTCCCACCTCTGTACGTCATCTCAGACACTGAGGCTGAGTTGCCAGATAATTTTACTTAAAGCACCTGCACTGAACTAAAACAAGAGTGAGTATTTTGAAAATTCGTACAGTCAATGAAGTCCTGGTGACAATTTCAGTGACAAGCACTGTATATATCTATCCATGTATTTATCTATCTATTTCTCTATCTTTCTATCCAAAATGAGTATTCTGTGACATCTTATGTGATTGTTTTAAGGAAACTTAACAGATGTATTTGGCAGGTAATATGAACCTTATGGTGACTAGCTTTGTAGGAAGGTAAATTGGTTTGTTTGGCAGCTGATATTTACTTTGTATTGACAGGCCTATTTTATCAAGATGTGAAACAGTTCCTGATCTATTTACACTTCCCAATGGCGAAGAAACTCCACGATCCTCCACACCCTTCAGCATTGCCTCAGATATTGGCCCTCAACATCACCCTAAAGAGCCTGGTACTCTGGGTAATAGCTTTTACCAGGCTGGACTGCAACACTCTACTATCCATGCTGCCTCACCCTTCACTGACCCCTCTGCTATGGCTAAAATATCTGCCTTGGAGGAAGAACTTTTGCTACTGCGAAAACAGATTGCAGGTTTGATGAATCAAACACACCGTCCTGCTACACCCCCACCTAGTCCAGTCCCTTCCATGGCACCTCCTCCACCTCCACCTCCACCACCCTTAGCACCCTCCAGGTGTCCTCATCCTCCACCTCCTCCACCTCCTCCCCTACCTGTACTACCATTGTCAAATGGTCAAGACTCCAGGAAATCCTCATTCTCTGACCTAATTGCTCAAAAGAAAGGTGATATCAATAAGCATGTTGCACCCTTGGATGTCCCAGTTAGTAAAACCACGAGCAGTTCCATGGGAGTGTCCATGATTGATGTACTCAAGGGCCTCAATCAAGTCAAGCTAAAAAAAGTGTCAAGGTAAGGTCATCTAACACACTATTCATTAGTTTCTGACATGTACAGGGTGTAACACGAGTTTCTGCGGATATTGCCAGAGGTGAAAGTACAGATTATTCTAAGTGGAAAATGTTCTATGCACATATGCATTTTGAGGCCTTCTTTAACCATGGCATGAAATTCATGTGGCCTGGCAATGGATACAATGGCTGATTAAGGCGGGTATCCATGGCAGTGATCTGAAATTGTGAATAATTCAGTCATGATTTCTACAAGTTTTGGAGCTTTACAGTATACCATGACAAGATGCATGACAACAACAGACCAGTATTGATTGCCGATAAACATTACACAATGATAGTATTGATGTAATAAACAACAAATAAAATAATAAGCTGCATGGCACCATGCTTGCTTGGGCAGGAAGTAGAAAGGAGTGAGGCTAGCACCAAATCACCTGATTGTTAGGCAGATCACATGGTTTCCTTTCGAGACAGTGACAATGAATACATTTGGATTGTATTGCATAACTTAAAGTAATGTGGAATGTGTGGAAATATTTTTTTTCCGTCATGGTTTCCTGCCCAGCCCTGCCATTGCATCTGTTGCCGGTAAACACTTGAATTTCATACCTTGACTAAACAATGCCACAAAATGCATATCTGCATAGAATATTTTAGACTTACACATTCACTTCTGCCAGTATGTGCAGAAACTCATGTTACACCCTGTGTGTGTGTGTGTATGTGTGTGTGTGTGTGTGTGTGTGTGTGTGTGTGTGTGTGTGTGTGTGTGTGTGTGTGTGTGTGTGTGTGTGTATATATATATATACGAGTATATATATATATATATATATATATATATATATATATATATATATATATATATATATATATATATATATATATATATATATATATATATATATATATATATATATATATATATATATATATATATATATATATATATATATATATATATATATATATATATATATATATATATATATATATATAATATAATGTATATTATATTATATTATATGTATGTGTGTTTGTATTATTGCCTCTTAGAATTTAATATGCTATCTTTGTTTTTTCTTCCTACCAAGGATATTACTATAAGGTAAGTATTCTTAGTGCCACTCCATACATTCTTACTATTATCTAATTTAACTTCTTTAAGGGTGGAGTTGCCTTCCATTTTATCCTTCCACATCCTCACTTCACGCCATGCATCAGGATACTTGTCAGGATACTTGCCAGAGGCACCTCCACTTTTGAAGATCCTGAGGAGGGATTGGAGCGATGGAACAAGATACAGATATGAGGTTGTGGTCAGAAGAGCCCAATGGAGAAGATAGGGTGACAGCATAAGCAGACGGATTAGAGGTTAGGAAAAGGTCAAGAATGTTGGGCATATCTCCAAGACAGTCAGGAATATGAGTAGGATGTTGCACCAATTCTCCCTAGGTCGTGGAGGATAGCAAAGTTAAATACTAGTTCACTAGGATGGTCAGTGAAGGGAAAGGAAAGCCAAAGGTGGTTGTGAACATTGGAGTCTCCAAGAATGGAGATTCCACAAAAGGGAAGAGAGTCAGAATGTGCTCCACTTTGGAATTTAAGTAGTCAAAGAATTTTTTGTAATAAGTGAGAGGTATACAGCACAGATTGATTTAGTTTGAGAGTGATTCTTTAGTTGTAGCCAGACAGTGGAAAATTCAGAAGATTCAAGAGTGTGGGCATGAGAGCAAGCTAAGTTGTTACACACATAGATGCAACATCCAGCTTTGGATTGAAAATGAGGATAGAGAAAGTAGGAGGGAAGAGAAAAGGAAGTGCTGTTATTCAAGAGTATCAGCACAAGAGCAACATCCAGCTTTGGATTGAAAATGATGATAGAGAAAGTAGGAGGGAACAGAAAAGGAAATACTGTCGTTACCTTAGACACCTGTGTTTCAGTGAGGAAAAGAGGAGGCTTAGTAGAGGATAGGTGGTGTTCTATAGATTGAAAATTGGATTTAAGGCAACAAAAGTTGCAGAAGTTAATGAAGAAAAAGTTGAGGGGGTGTCAAGACACTTAGGGTCAATACCAGAAGAGCAGTCCGACCTGAGGACATTTGTGGTCCCCTCCCCAGATGGGGAGTCGCCATATTTAATTTGGAATTTTGAGTGAAGGATGGGCATGTAATCAGATGCATGTAGTTTTGTGTGATCCATTGCCACAAACCTGACTGGGAGTAATAATTTTGCCAGATGTCTACTACCTCCTTTCATGCATCCTAAAGACTCTTACTTTACTTTTTCGTCAGGTTCCTGTCTTTTCTCATGGTATGCATCCACATTTACATTAGATACTTAAACCCATTCACCTCATGATTCCCGAGTGTAGAATATGTCACATCTTACATAAAAAGCAGTCTTAAAGATAAAGTCCATGAATGTAAAAGGCATGTTTGAAGGAGGAGACTCAAGCTATTTCAGTTATAGAAATTATGATAAAATTTTTTTTATGAAGAATTTGTATTAGTAATTATTCATTTGAGCACACACACACACACACACACACACACACAAATATGTGTGTGTGTGTATATACATATGGTACATACAGTTGGAACATTTGCATATAAGACTAACTTTTAAAGACTGTCTTTGATTTGTCATATTTCCAGATCTCCTGGAGGCACACCAGTTCGATCAAGGGCAAGGTCTCCTACTCCAGGGGACACTGCTGCCATTATTGCTGCAGCCTTAAAGAAACGCTTTGCCAAGATGCATGAAGACTCCCCTGAGAAGGAAGTCTGCGAAGATAACAATGAGTTCAACTCCTCACCAGAGACAACACCAAAGACCAGCCGAAAGAAGCAGGTGGTGGATGTCCCAAAGCGAAAACTGCTTCAGGAAGAAGAAGTTCCAGCTCAGAATTTCTTGAAAATGTTGAAAAAATCTCCTCGAGTAAGCAGACCTGATCCAGTGAAGGAAGAAAAACCTGCATCTCCCATTGTAAGGTCAAAAGCAACATTATATTTCTTGGTGACTACTCAGTCAGCATCATTAGTAATCTTTTTCTCCACATATTACATGGTGGTGGTTAGGATGACTGGAGTTGAAATCAGCAATTCCCTTTAATATAATTATACAAGATGATATAAAAAAAGTTCTGAGGCTAGGTATATATATATATATATATATATATATATATATATATATATATATATATATATATATATATATATATATATATATATATATATATATATATATATATATATACATACATACACACACACACACACACACACACACACACACACACACACACACACACACACACACACACACACACACACACACACACACACACACACCACAAAGTACTGCCTGCTTTAGGTTTGGGTCCCATCCCCCTCAAAATGATCCCCTTGACCCATGATACAGTGCTTCCTGTGTTGTTACTGTTGCTGAAATACATTCTTGAAGTATTGTTCTCTGTCACTGACACACTTCTTAAAATGTATGTCAAGCACCTGCAATTCACAATGAATCTCCTCAAAGGTGTTAAAAGTGACACCTCTTCACCTGCAGATTCATCCTTGGGAAGGGGAAGAAGTTACATGGGGCCTGTACATCCAAGTCTCAGCATGAAGGTTGGATTGCACAGGCCACATAGACAGAGCTTATGGCAAACTTTGGCTTGATGCTCCTATTCAGGGATCAGAAGCCTGGGCATGAACATTGCAGTAGTGTTGTCCATTTTCAAATCAGTTGTGAAAATTGCCTTCACTGTTCACTGTGACACACAAACAACAACAATACCCTTTATATTTTTCTGACAGTTTTTATTAACAAGTCACTGCTCTTGTACTCTTAAATCACATGCATCCTTGTATTGGCATCTGTTGGTGTGTTATGGAGCTAGTCTCAACTTTTTTATTCTGTCTTTTATAGGCATCAAAACTGCAAGTCCACATCAAGACTCTCTCTCATCCCACATTCTATATTATTTGTGAATGTTCAAAACCTGGGATTATTTAAGTGATTTGTTGATTGGATTATAATGCTTTATTAGATTAACTGAAATTAAGTGTGTAAATAGTTTAGTTAACTATTTGGAGTGAGAAGTGAGTCCCAAAGGCAATGTAAGATAAGGCTGAAAGGATAGCTAGTGTTCAAAATTAAGGTATCTAAGTATCTAGTTCTATCTTGGGCAATTTGGGCAAACATGGAAGAGTGGGAGGAAGACAAGGAAGAAAAGTTAGTCGTTATTGCTCTTGGCACTCATATATAGCAATAATGTGTTCAGTGCGTTTTGGAGAATAATAGACAACATAGCTTGGAGCAGCTCACAAGGGTCATGTAATTTTGGAGTAAGAAAGGTACATCCCATTAAGCAATTACTGTTCCTAGTGCACTTTGCTTCTTGAAATGTAATATTCTGCTGATAAATTTTAATGAAGTGTGAATTTCTGAAATCATAGGATTTATAGTACGTTTCATCCACTTTGTGTAAAATAGTGTTATGTAGTTGTATCCTAGAATTTTACCCCATTGCTGAAAGTGAGATAGACAAAGACACCAAGTGCTCAATGTATTGTACTAGATGTTATGAGAAAAGAACATTACATAAGAACATAAGAAATAAGGGAAGCTGCAAGAAGTGACCAGGCTTACATGTGGCAGTCCCTGTATGAAATATACCTATCTATTTCCATCTATCAACCCCATCCATAAAACCCATCTAATCTTCTCTTAAAGCTCCCTAATGTCTTAGCACTAATGACATGATTACTGAGTCTGTTCCACTCATCTACCTCTCTATTTGAAAACCAATTTCTTCCTATCTCTTTCTTAAACCTAAATTTTTCAAGCTTAAACCCATTATTTCTTGTTCTATCCTGGTTGCTGATCCTAAGAATTTTGCTTGCATCCCCCTTGTTATAACCCTTATTCCACTTAGACTTCTATCAGGTCCCCTCTTAACCTACGTCTCTCTAAAGAATGTAAATTTAACAGCTTCAGTCTCGCCTCGTAAAGAATACTCTTCATCCCCTGTATCCTTTTATTCTCCTCTGTACTGATTTTAATAGACCTTAAAGTATTGTCATGGTAACAGAGTAGTTCTAATTCTACATGTAGGCACAGTTGAGACCTGGACTTGGAATGACAGTCACAGGTGTAGGGTATAAGTAATGGAATGCAGAGAATGAATAAAATGAATGGTGAAAGCAAATTAAAGAAAGTGTGGTATGTATATCCAGTAGGGATGTAAGAATAAGTTTTGGGATAGTAATAGTTAATGCAATCTACTGAAATGATTAAGTCACTTGGACTGGAACATTATAGTCAAAGCATAGGGCAATGCAGATTAGGGCAGATGACTAGGGCATAAGACTACCTGCTTAGAGACAAAATATTGGTACAATTCAGAAAGAGGGAGAGAGAATGAAGATTAATGTAATTACTGCATGTGATAACATGTATGGACAGGAAAAGTTGAGACTGTGCTGTTGAAGGTAATTTTGAAGAAGCATCATCATCATAAGTGAATAGATTAAATCAGGAAATAATTTTACTTGAGAACCAATTTCATCCTATCTCTTTCTTAAACCTAAATTTTTCAAGCTAATATATATATATTTTATTTATTTATTTATTTTATTTATTTTTTTGTCAGTTTGGACAGCACCTCCTCAAGAAGCGTGTGCCACGCCCTCCTGAGTCACGGGATAGTGTGAGCCCCAGCAGTGAGGCTTCAGACCTTTCTCGCTGAGGGGTAACCCATATCTTACCACCTGGAGAATGCATTTATAGTTTATAGAAGCATGTAAGAACACCTTTTATTTGAAAGAATGTGGTAAGTGTACTTTTTTGCTTTTCTCTTAGGAATGTATATATATATATATATATATATATAACTAACAGTCCAAAGAAGCATTTAATTTTAGTAAAGAAGCCTTTTTTATAAGAAAATCAGTAGAGTTGAGGAAAGCGGCATAGCTTTATCTGTCTAAAGATTCAATAAAAGATACAGATAAAGTTAGTGCACTTTGGAAGTACAGCCTTACAGTGTTTTATTCTGGTGGACTAACCAACTTTTAATAGTGCCAACTTGTACCTGCCTAAGACTCCTTGGCATATTCTGAGTTTGTCAATCTGTGAATTATTACTGTATATTAACTTTCATGTCTGAGATCCTTGGGATCACATTTAATATCATGTATTTCACTAGTAATTTTCTCAATATAAAACTCAAATTATGTAGTATACAGTGGAACCTTGGTTCTCAAACTTAATTAGTTCCTGAATACCAGTCAGAATCCGAGCTGTTCGAAAACTGAAACTATTCCCCATGGAAATCAATATAAAATGGATTGATCCATTCCCAGACACTAGTCTACACTGTCTTAGCAGCTTATGACAGACCCTCCCACAGCCAAGATGGCTGCTTCAGAACATCTCCAGCTCACAAAAATTATTTATCCAGAAAGGATGTAATGAATGAACTTAGTGACAGAACTCATCAGAAGATATGGTTTAGACTGATTTAGTGAGGGAAGCCTCATTAAATCACAGAGAGGAGCAACCCACTTACTGCCAAAATTAAGGTGATCATAACACTCAGACATCTTGCTGCTGGGAAAAGCTACTGAAGAAATACAGTTGTGCAGTAATGATGGCATTGTGGGTCATCGAGAGAGCCACAGGTGGCTCAGGATTACTTTCTGAAAATGTTGAAAACTGTTTGTTTACATCGAGGCTTTTCAACAGGATCACATTTACCTTATTTCAAAGATTGAATTATTGTCCTAACACTGTGTCTCTCCCCCAAATATATAAAAACAAAGTAGATATTTATAGAAACTATAAATTAGTAATAAATGGCAGCTTTTGATTTGTTTTAATATTTGAAATCAAGTAACTTTATACTAGAACCAATTATTGTACCGCAACCTAAGCAATAATGAGTTCAGAATTTAAAAAAAAAAAAGATTGTTTGAAAAGGGAAGCATTCAGTAACTGAGGTTCCACTGTATTAACATAAAACCCATATCATTTAGTAGAAATGGTTACAGTAATTTCATAAACCACAAGTAAGAGAAGAACTTGAGATGCCTTAACACAGATCTTGATAGGATGAGAGCATGCAGTTAGCAGCACTAGAATGTTCAGTATGGTGTGCATTACTTGGAGTGGAAGTGACTGTTTTTTTTGAGAGAGAGAGAGAGAGAGAGAGAGAGAGAGAGAGAGAGAGAGAGAGAGAGAGAGAGAGAGAGAGAGAGAGAGAGAGATGGGTGCTAATGTTCATACAAAACAGAATGTTAGCCTTGGTTCACAAAACACAAAATTATAATAACTACCAGTTTTAGAGTTAAGAAATGGACCTATATCTATTGGGTATTTATAATAACTTGTTTGGTACAAGTTGAATCTTGTATTGTTAATTTTTAGGTGCTAAATAGGCTCTTTGCTATACATCTTGAATACCTAAACATAACCTAGTCCAAACTTAAAGATGAAGCTGTTACGTATGTGAGTTGCTTTTGCTTTATTTTTTTTCACAAGAATAATATGCAATTCATTGTGATGATAATATAAAACTGTATTGCACAAAGGTATGTATTTTCAAACTAACTATTGCATTGACTACAAACTTGATATTTCTTTCATTCCATGTCAAGTAATATTGTGCAGATGCCTTCTCATATTATCTAAATGTTAGGTAAAATATTTTCTGGCTGTATGTGAATGTAGTCTTATGGTAAATAGGTATGTATTGTCTTATAGGTTTACTTTTATGATTTTATTTTCCATGATTAGAACCCAAGTAATTTCCTTGTCATTGGTGGAATTTTTTTTTTTTTTTTTTTTTTTTTTTCAGAGAATACCATTATGCTTCAACTGTTCATGTCAAAATGATATTGCCTTTATAATACTTGAGGATGATTCAGTGCGGTAGCAAACCAAGTAACTACTGATCTTAAGAATTTTATGTATTTATTTATGTTTTTATTACTTCTCCCATTATGATGAAAACTTCTTTCATTAAGTTTTTATAGAAATAATATGTCTAGTCTGTAGGATATTTAGATTGTGCTGCTTTTCAACAGTATATTACTCTTCATTGGTAATTTTTGTTTATTCATTTATTTATTTATTTATTTTTTTTTTTTATTCTTAAACAACACCTGTTTGAAGAAATATTTTAGGATGACATTCTGAATACATTATTTACATGCAAATTATGCACCTTCAACAAACACACACACACACACACACACACACACACACACACACACACACACACACACACACACACACACACACACATGCTTCTTGTAACTCTGCATGTCTCAGCAATTCTTCCATTTTTGGGTTTTTAGGTTTTCAGTTTTTGTACATTATACAAATTCACAGATTTTTTTGTTTTTTGAGTAACAAGATCAAACATATAAATGTATTAAGAACCTTCTACATATGTGTTAGTAATTTTTTTCTGTCTACTGCATCATTCAGTTAATTAACTATGTAACAATGTAAGAAGTTCTAGAATCTTTCTTTCCCCAAATATAGTGTCAGCAGACACTAAATGATCTTTATCTTTAAATATTAAAATTATGACTACAGTCATCAAGAACCTCTACCTAGTTAGTGTGGACATCTTGCCAATGAAGGAGATTAGCTAATATATATATATATATATATATATATATATATATATATATATATATATATATATATATATATATATATATATATATATATATATATATATATATATATATATATATATATATATATATATATATGTGTGTGTGTGTGTGTGTGTGTGTGTGTGTGTGTGTGTGTTTATGTGTACAAAGTATGTGATTAATAAAACAGGGCTGACTAATGGTATACTGGATTTACAAGTGGTTGCATTTATTGACATTCCATGAAATGTATTACAAGTTGCAGCTACCTGGTCTTCTGTAGGCAGCATTTTTGCAAAAAATGTTTTATATAGATTGGAAATGATGTTTCCTTTTTTTTTCATTTGGTAGTAATGTGTTTGTGTCTTATCTATGGCAGCAAAATTAAAATACTTGCTCATATGTGCAGACTGATGTAAATTTTGTAAATACATTGAACTATGCTGTAATGAAAAGCCTGGGGCCATATTAACAAAGATTCTCAGAGTTCATCTTGGCCTTCTGCTTAGACTTGTGCTTATCCCTCAAGCGGTCTTAAACTTGTGCTGAGCCAAACTCATAAGTCCCAGTATGAAATGGTGAAAGAGCAAAACATTAAAATCTTATATTTCTCAATTTTGAGCTAATAGTGCATTCTTTTTACATTTTTTGGACTAAATAACAAAAAAAAATGATAATTCATCATCGATTTTGTAAGGATATGAATGTATAAATTTGTGTTTATTAACAAGCAAATTAGATCCAGCACAAAGTGTGTGTATTTTATCAGTGTTTACATTCTTGAGCCAGTGTTGCCCTGTCACTCCCATTCAGCATCACCTCCTTCTCTATCCTTTTTCTTTAGTATGGAGGAGATGATGACCCCTAAGGCTGAAAAGGCCAATAGAGGAAACCCAGCTGGACCAAGACTTTCCTACCTTATCCAGTCAGTATATGAGGAAAGTTGTAGCCTGAAGGGTTTCCCTCATTCAGCAGCACAGAAAAGCTGCATGGGGCTCTCTTACTAAGAAGGTAAATGAGACACCCCTACAACAGGACATATAGAGATCCAAGGTCATCATTGCTGCAAAATTGCATTTTCCATTGGCTAAATAACTATTGCTAAATAATCATTACTTTAATTATTAGCATCAGTGCATCATTCCTTCCTGTGGGGCTCTCCAAGGCATCTCCCACCAAATATGTCACAAATAACACTTGCAGTTTTATTCTATATATGTCTAACAGTTCAGAGTCACTCGGGTCATCGAGAACATCCTTACGGGGCTGATAATTCTTGAGGTGGCGGGCTCAGGCTCAACAGTCAGCCATCTTTGTTTGGTTAACTTAGTCTTCGCGAAACTTAAAGTTAAGGAGACTCCAGACCTGTCTTAAATTTAAGACCTAGACTAAGCACAACTTGGGAAGTTAAGCACAACTTTAAGCATAAAAGTTGGTCTAAGTCAAACTTCTGTAGTTAAGAATCTTTGTTAATATGGGCCTTGTTGCTTAGATGGGGTGTCATATATATATATATATATATATATATATTTTTTTTTTTTTTTTTTTTTTATGATGGGTGATGGTGTGTAAAATAGTAATTTTGGTGCAGTTCAGGATTTTAGCATGTAATATGAAAAGACTGTGTTGAGCACTGTTAACATTGTATCACATCACTCATGTAATGCCAGAGCCAGTTTCCTTTGTTTGAAAATCAGAAGCATTGTTGGACAAGATGGTGAATGAGTGTGGTGTTTGGTAACTAAAGGCATGACATTTCTCTTATCATTCTTGCAAGTAGCAGTTCTAGTGTAAGTAGATTGTAAGAAATAAAATTTCCAATATCTTACACATTCCTAGCATGATCTGTGATCTGAGGAGTTACCATGGAAACCACTTCTTTGGTGGCTGAGTGATAACAGTTGTATTATAGTATTTATGAGCCCCACACTATTATGTTCTTCCAATGCCTTTGCATCTTAATAGGCTGTTTAAAATAATGTACATGTTAGTTCATCTAAATTTAATAAGAATTATTGAGTGGGAAACACATGAGTTCTCCAATACGTGGCATTCATTTTTGGGGTCTCGAAAAGTTATACCATACATTTCGTTGAATTTAAATGTATTAGAGAGATGCTGTTGACTTTAGAGGTCATAAAAATATGCATGCCATTGAATTTAAGCATCCTACAGAGGTGCATGCTATTGCATTTTATCTTCATTCTTCCTTTTGAATAAAAACAAAAATTCACTGATACCAAACTTAAAAGAAAGAGAAGGTTTCAGTAAACAACATCCAGATCAGCATTTTAAATTACCTACTCTTCCTTTGAGTCATGATGATCAAGGAGAGGAAAGTAGCTAACCTTTCTAACTTTGCATCTTCAGCACAAATAATATAGAGCAAGAACCTTGATTTGAAAAAAAAAACTATAAATTATTCTATTTTAATGCAGCTTTGTTACATCTTTTCTTCTATTCCGTGCTCTCTCAACATGGATATGTTTCTGCCTTCATGTTCCTCAAGTTTCCTTGTCTTTCTTGATTTCTCAGTACTCTTTCTGCACGACTGGACACCTGGGAAGGATTATACAGTCCTGTCACTTACTTTGTTGAAGTTGTCATTGTGTGTTTGTATAATACCATTCCTGTCACTCCATATACATATGTTCAGCTTCACCTTTTTATCATTAATTTTCTTGTGCACTTGATGCACAAGTTTCTCTTAATCATAGTAGTGATGGTGTCAACACTTAATACTCCTGCTGTTTTAATAATGATTATTATCATGTAGGCAAAGAGCTTCAAGTAGCTTTATGCAAGATCTGATCAAACTAAAAACCTCCACTTCATATTACTATATAATTATTAGTAAGCATGTAATTATTTTACTAATTATAGTCTCTCTCTCTCTCTCTCTCTCTCTCTCTCTCTCTCTCTCTCTCTCTCTCTCTCTCTCTCTCTCTCTCTCTCTCTCTCTCTCTCTCTCTCTCTCTCTCTCTCTCTCTCTCTCTCTCTCTCTCTCTCTCTCTCATACACACACACACACACACTTTAGATTTATTGCATGTATCTTTGTGTGTGTACAGTCAATATGCATATGTACTATATTATTCTAAGATCAGTTAATGATACCATTCCATACAAGTCCATGTTCAATTGTCATGTGAAAACATGGTAAACTGATTTCAAGGTAGACTCATACTAGAACCACTTTCACTTGAACTTTTCATACCCAACCAATCTCTTATCATCATTCTTGTAGATACATGCCCACTTAACACCACATCAGTGATGATTCATTTAATGCAGTGGTATGGTGACACAGACTGGTTATCCACTCATCAGCTGGGTTGGAAAAATACAGTCATTGTGTACCTTATGTCATAAAAGGTAACTAAAAGGGACAGAGCAAGGCTACTGGGGATCTCTTCCTTTGTATTTTATTCCCACATAGGACAAGGCATGATGTCTTCTTTCAGCTATCCCCTTTTAAGGATGATCTCAGCCTGGGTAGATGGAAATAGTATTTGTGCCATAACACTTCTGTCATGTCTGATTACCACCTTTTTTGTGGTGTAGTGTTGACCATTTCTGATTTCTTTTGCAATGTTACCTACCACATCTCATACACACAGAGATGCAAGTTTTGTGGTCTACTCACAGAACACACACACACACACACACACACACACACACACACACACACACACACACACACACACACACACACACACACACACACACACACACACACACACACACACACACACACACACACACATGGTCCCAACCATTCCATATACAAGATTGTCAGATTCCACTAGATTAGGATGGTGCCATTCTCTTGAAGGGTTGTGAAGTTATAACTCCTTTGCTTCCAGCTCATACCTATTATGTGGTAGATGAACATGAGTTACAATATGAATCGATATAAAGATAAAATGTCTGCTTGATCAAACCTTCAATCTTTTTATCTCTTACCTTTGGACCAGGTATGCTAACCATTATACTGTCAAACTACAATAGTAGTGATTTCACTTTTCTAATATCCCTTAAACAGCAGTTTGGCTTGAAATCATCATGTACTTTTTTTTTTTATTATTATTATAGCAAATATCAGGCTTCTAGGGTTTTCTTTGTGTCAGGTCTTGCATCAGTATGGGTTACCACGGTTAGGGCATGTAAGGATGTAGCTTGGGGATTCCATAAAATGCGTACAAGTCTTAGTTCATGGCACAAAACCAAATAACTTCTACCTAAAAGCTGACCACTGGCAGTGGAAGCTAGAAATTTATATGCAGCAGCTGTGTCCTTATTGTACAATCACATCTACTGTATGTACTTGTAGTGGGTTAATTTGTGAGGCATGATGTGACTGAGCATCTTATCACTTCTTATCAATTCCTGTGCTGTATATATTGTATGTTGCATCACACACACACACACACACACACACACATTTTTCAGTTTTTGCCTCAGCTGAAGACAGCTACATCACTGGAGTATGTAGTAAATCTAGCATTATAGTCTGTATAAAAGTATTCTTTGTATAATACTGGTATAAGGATCTTAGTAATGTTCTTGTGCCACTGCATTCTTCAGACCATGCCAGTCTTTGCTTTTAATCATTCCTCATGCATTTATGAACTCATGTTGATACATTTTTGTTGCTGTATGTAATGTCCACATTTAGTGAAGCTTATTTAATGAAATGTGTTTTTATCCTCAGCGAGAAAGTTTTAATCTATGTCATAGGGTGAAGGTTGTCCAGCTCACATAATGGTACCTACATCACTTAATTATGGACTTTGTACATTCCTCAAAGAAAGACAGAAATGGCACATGGTACATGATAATAAATGTATATCTGCTATTAGTGATATTGTGTATAAATATCTGGTATGTACGAGAGAGATAAGACCATTAGAGTAGTATATATTTTCACTCGATGGTTTATAAACTTATAATTGTTGAGAAAATCATTCCTTGTTCAAGGGACACAGATATGTTGCTTGTCACACATGTCACTTATAGAATGTATGGTTGCCTTCACTTCCACATTCATCTCTTAGCATTGCCAATGTGTGAATCTCCTGCTGTTTACCTCCTACTTTGACTCATATCTGAAACCGATCCTGCCAATCAGTCCATCACCCTCCTGCTTACTCATACTGCCTGGGATGTGTGTTGGATACAAGTTGAATCAGGTGGGGTGGTTCACAGCAGGCAATTCACTCATTGGCATCACTAAATAATGAACATGGAAGTGGAGGGAACTGTGCATCATCATCAGTCTTGCAGGCCTGGAGCAGCAGGGTTGCCTGAATGATGGGAGTCAGTGTGTCTGCCATTCCTGATTCATGCACTTGCATGTTTCCTGTTCATTGCTCCAAGTGAATCAAATTATAGTGAATTTCCATGCCCTTAGACCAGTGACACATGTCTTTTCTTACCAACAGGGTATTTAGTGAACCAGCAATGATAAAGGTTAACATCTGTCTGAAAACTTGAGTGATTAGCTTAGGGTCTGTTCCAAACATGGCCAATGTGTAATAAGCTGAGTAGTTTCCATCAGCAGCAGATGAGGGACTCCAGTGGTGACTCAAGTTCATGAGCAATGCTATCAGTTTGACTTCTCATGCCTCTTGGCTTGCTGCCGAAGAGACCAGCAACTGTCTCATGTTCAGAGGTTGAACCTTCCCCTTCATAAGTTTTATGACATCATTGTAAATCCAAATAGCAATACCCAATAGAACTTGTCTGTATTCAGATCAGATTTCACGAGACATTGTTAATTTTGCCTCTCAAAGCTTGAAATGTTTTATCTCCAGTATGCTACTTTTAGTTATACAACAATCTTAGGACACTGGACAGCTGCAAAACAGTTGAATCTATGTCTTCATGGCACTTAATTATTTCTATTTTGACACCATTGACAATATTCTTGAGTAGAGATTGCATTTTACTTGTCATTGATGTGGTCTGTGTGATAGACACATATGAATAATATGTATGCAATGAATAATATGTATGCAGGGAGACCTGGCAACAGAGTCAGTGCCACGTAAGGTTTCAGCTCATGCACAAGAATTCTGATGATCTGCATTTCATCCCCTCAGTCATACTCAAACATGCCCATATATTCCCATTCCTTTTTCCAAATAATGGGTAGAACTCTCCCTTCATTGGTAGTAACACAGTATATATGATGGAGGTTTGATTCAATGCCAAGTTAGAACCTTTAGGCAAGGTACCATGTCCAGTCAGGTTAGAATTTAATGTGAGGTGATTTTGTGCTTCCATGTGAATCTAAGGAGGACAAACATACAGTCCTTGTGCATTTATGTTTCCATAAAAGTAACTTATTACATATTCTTCTGTCTGTAAAGTATGCATGTATATAGTCTATGTACAGATTTTTAAAGAGGTTCCAACTATTTTAATTACCATAAAAGCTTAATGAGTATGACTAAGCTGTTTTCTTTCTCTATTTCCTTCCTTCAATTTAGTGCTGATGTGTATGGATCACAGAAATTGCTTTAGTTATTTACTCAGTGGTGTATTATTGTGTAAGCTAATTTATTTTTTGTCTAAAAATTACTGGAGAGAAAGTGTGATCCTATCGCAAAGGTAAACCCCCATCTTGGATCTTATGGTAGGTACATGAAGCTTCTTATTCTTATAGTAAAAAAAAAAAGTAGTTCGAGATGAAAGCTCAATGGAGATGAGTAACAGATAAAGTACCACATGGATTTGAGTTGGTGCTACTGATGTTTCCTGAATGCAGATATGTAATCAACTGTCATATCTCATGGAATAATATTGATTACTTAAGTATTTGCAGACGAGGTAAAATTTTAAGAATATAAAAATCCACAAGGATTGTGAGGACTTGTAGAATGAGTTTAGAAAAGATGTATGTGAGAAGCATAATATGGAAAATGAAGATGTAATTTAATGTATTTAAATGACATTTTAAAGAGCAGTGTAGTATTATGTTAAGTGCACTTTTCTATGTAAATCACAAAAAATCGTAATGGCTTGTAATCTTTGAATCTGCCTGCATAGTACTTAATTGAGGTTGTATTCTCTCTCTCTCTCTCTCTCTCTCTCTCTCTCTCTCTCTCTCTCTCTCTCTCTCTCTCTCTCTCTCTCTCTCTCTCTCTCTCTCTCTCTCTTCGAATAAATAAATAAAAGCTGTAATCCGTTGGATCCTCATGCAGGTATCGCAAAGCCGTTTCCAGAATCGTCATCCATTCTTTTAAAATTTTCATAAACAAGCAGTGGTAATCTGCTCAGATCTAAAGTAAAAATCAAATAAACCTTTATATTTATATATTTATGATCGTTTTCATGATAAAGGATACATTTTAGAGATAGACAACGTCCGGGAGCTCGAAATCAAGTCAAATCTTTTCAGAAACTACTGTAAAAGAACAGAGATAATGGTAATGCCTGAACAGAATATATATATATATATATATATATATATATATATATATATATATATATATATATATATATATATATATATATATATATATATATATATATATATATATATATATATATATATATATATTGAGAAATTGTGCCAAATATTTTGATAATATACATGTTAAATTCTACGGGGATCGACTCCTGTAGAGCGTGCTTTGAACTGTATGCAGGAATGGAGCGCAGCAAGTAGCCTACCATGTGACGGCATCAGTGATCCGCAGCAGTGGATCAAATGACGTACTGAAGTAGTAAAGAGAGAGAGAGAGAGAGAGAGAGAGAGAGAGAGAGAGAGAGAGAGAGAGAGAGAGAGAGAGAGTATTTCTAAGTACAACGGCAAGCTACTGCAATGAAGTATGAATGTGATAAACTAGTCCAGTATGAATAGTATAACTAGACACTATAAAGGGAACCGAAGTGCGTGGCTTTTCTTATTTTGTGCAGTATCGAATCAGTAATGTGACCACGGGAGTCCCCTTCCCCCCAACCCTTCAGTGTCCCACGGCGGTGATTGCATACGTCTCTATCAGACGTCATTAATTCCCCCATGGTGGCAGACTAGTAGTGTAACTCTTTTGGATTCTACGTATGCCTCATGTTATTAAACGGTGGAAAGGTTGCTATGTGATGTGTGGTTCCGTCATGTCCGTGCTTGATGCACGAAGCAGAACACGAACCATTGACAGCAGTGACCAAGGAACGTATAATAGGATCCTTGGAAGTGACGTTACATCGAGCATACAAGTAGAATTTTATCATATTAGATTATGATATATGAGTAAGTTTTTCATAATTTTTGTTGAAAATGTCATGGTGAATGAAGTTAATCAGTTTAAAATTAATATTCATGAGGATTACTGTACAATTTCTCGTTGCCTATAACCGTTGTCACACACTGCTGATTCAGTTTATAGCAAGGTGCAAGAGAAGTCACTTACGTAGTAAATACAAAGCTAGTACCAAAATGAGAAACTGTCGGTGCCTTAAATTTCGTTTTAACGAAGTTCTCATGATTTAATTACACGCTACGTTTCATATCAACCTTTATTGACCCTTTGGTTGAACTACTCGAGAGAGAGAGAGAGAGAGAGAGAGAGAGAGAGAGAGAGAGAGAGAGAGAGAGAGAGAGAGAGAGAGAGAGAGAGAAGCGTATGTTTAGCCATGCCAAATAGGTGTATTATCTGTACACTATGGCATTCATCATAAATCGTCCTTGGGAAACGGTCTCGGATTGCAAGTACATTCTAAAGGGTGGGTGGGGAGTCGGGGCGGGGCTGTTGACCTTCTGTGTCAAAATTTAAAACTTGCCGCCAACATTAACCAATCAGCGACAGCGAGACCAATAGGCTGCGGCAGGACCAATGAGAGTCGCTGAAGTGCAGGTGACGTTTCCCGCCATTTTCCCCCTCGCTCTCCCACTCCCCGCACACAGGACCCCGCCACGGTGAAGTGTGTGTGCAATAATCTGTTGTAGTAAGCGTGGGGGCAGGCGAGTTGCAGGTGCAGCATGGCCAAAGTGCATATTGTGAACGTGGTGGTGCTGGACAATCCCTCACCCTTCTTTAATCCCTTCCAATTTGAAATTACATTCGAATGTGTGGAGGACCTGCAGGAGGGTACGTAAACAAACCCCAACTATCGTCTACTATTGTATCTGATTTTTTTTTTTGCTACTTTTCTTTTTATTCACCATTGTCTTTATTTCAGTTTTATAATATTAGGCATGAATTGGAGAAACTCGAGTGGACTAACTTGAAACATACTATATTCGCTGTAGGTGGTGGCTTGTGTTATTTTAGTATAGGGACAGGTCTTTGACTTAAAATGTTTTCATATTGGACCTTGCCACATCGCTTTCAAATAAAATGTTGATGTTGAGCAACCCTGACAATTTTTTAGTTGTAATATGTCATGTCTTAAAGTTTGGAATCCCATTCATCTTCGTATACAGCACAGTTTATTTTATAAAAATCAGGAAGTCACATCTAGTTAACATATCAGCAATTGGCTTTTACAGTTGTTTATAGAGCGCTAGTTTAACTTTAGTTTGAATATAAAAAGTAAAAGGAGAGACCTAAGCAGTTGAAAGTAAATGAAGAGAAAACTGAAGGTATGTTCCAAGGCCCTACAATGAATTACCAACTTAGTCAAAGACAGTGTAAGCCTGGAGATTTTCAAGACGAGACGGAAGACCTTTCTTTTCAATGACATATTATGACTGTCATGGTTTATCTTGAAATCTGGGATACTGGGTGTAATTTGTCAAGATGCTGATTTTTATGCTTTTTCTCTCTTAACCAATATTTGTTGCATCAAGGAAAATCTTGATATTTTCAAGGAGGTCCTGTGAAATAGTTACTGCTGTTGAGTGGGGCCTTAGAATACACATTACCATTAAAGAGTGTATATTTTGAATAACTTGAGTAATTAAGATTAATTAAATAAACCACATCAAATTTAATTTTACTTTGATTCTTTCTCTATGCATGGTAAGTAAACAGTCCAACCCTAACTGGGAGGGTTTCACCAACCCTGGATACCCCAAAAATAAGGTTAGCTGTCATGCCACATGACAGTGAAAAGCTTTTGAAGAATAAGTCTGATCAGATGTTACAACTACCAGATCCTAATTAGAGGGAGAGAATTAAACAGTAAAACCTCAATGACTTTCCTAGATAATCTCTAGCTCATGATAAGTTATAGAGGTTCATGAGGAGAAAGTAACTTAAAAATAATTTTTAGTTCAAGTAGATGTGTAATAAATATGTGTGGTTCATAAAAATGTATCTGTGGATTTGATGTTGAGTTTAGGTGGTGCTGAGCTGAAGACTTGGCCGGGCAATTGTTAATGGTAGAACAGGATGTGTGTGTCCTGTGCCACCAGTAGAAGTTGCCTGGCTAACAAGGCACCATGCTTAGCTTAATGCTCCATTGGTGGACTCAGCCTCTCACCACCACTCCTCTATTTGTTTATATTCAGGGAAATGTGGCATTCATACTGATATTGATTAGTTTCTTTTTATTATTGTTATATATTTCTTTACTACATATTTATATTATTATTATTATTATTATTATTATTATTATTATTATTATTATTATTATTATCATCATCATTGTTGTTATTATTATTATTATTATTATTATTATTATTATCATCATCATCATCATCATCATCATCATCATCATCATCATCATCATCATCATTGTCATCTTTGTTGTTGTTGTTGTTGTTGTTGTTATTATTATTATTATTATTATTATTATTATTATTATTATTATTATTATTATTATTATATTATTATTATTATTATTATTATTATTATTATTATTATTATTATTTTTGTGTTATGTTTTTGTTTATACATTTTATTACTTGTTTATTTTGTTTCATTTATTTATTTATTTTTTGTTTATTTATGTTTGTTTGTTTATTTATTTTTTCACATTTTTATGTTGTATGTATGTACATACTTAAGTGTTGTGTTATATGAATCGGTAGTAATGCTAGTGGACGGTTATAATTGATTGGGTGGAGGAGTTTCATTGTAAGACTGGATGGATGGTATTTAAATGCAGGGAATTCAATATGTACTATGTTGACCCATGAATTCCTCACAAATAATAACACATTACTTGAATTTGTTTACATCTAGTGACACCATGCTGAGGCAGTCTGGGTCTTAAGTGGTGAGATCCAAGATATGGCAATTGCCATATTTGCATACTGACATATTTAAATGCAGTTCTTTGATGCTTCATTTGTATAATAGACCTGGAGTGGAAGATCATCTATGTGGGGAGTGCAGAGAGTGAGAACTATGACCAGACACTGGACACTGTGTATGTTGGACCTGTTCCTGAGGGAAAGCACATGTTTGTGTTTCAGGTAAGTTTTGCAAGTGCTTTTGAGGTGCAGGAGTTACAGAATATACTATACTTGGTAAACTCATTAATGAGTTAACTTTTTTTTTTTTTATGTGTTAGAGTATACCTATCTTTTGGATGTGAAACTAACATCTTTCCTAAAGTGGTTTAAGCTAGCCTTCTTCAAGGGCCACTTCAGCCTGGTCTATAGACACTCACAGATGTATAACCAGTTATTGGATTATTGCTAGGTTTGCATATTTTATTCCATCTAACTTGTATTGGAATACAACCCCCCCCCCTTTAAGTGGTGGTAGTCCATATTCCATTCCTTCTAAATTTTTAGTGTCCTTTTTCAAAGCTCATGAAATTTTTCCAAACTAATTTTTTTCTGCTACAGTGCTGTAATTCATTAATATATTTTATCAGTAAGTGATACCACTTCTTGTAGGCTGACCCTCCTGATGAAACGAAGATCCCAGTAGGGGATGCAGTAGGAGTGACAGTGGTTCTCCTCACTTGTGGCTACAAAGGTCAAGAATTTGTACGTGTTGGGTACTATGTCAACAATTCATACACAGACCCAGAACTTCAGGAAAATCCTCCAGACACACCTCAGTTTGATAAGGTTGGTTTTTCAACACTGCTTTCTGGTTATCTGTGTATCAGTTACACAGTTTTCCATTTATTTATTTATTTATTTATTTTATTTTATTTATTTATTCATTTATTTGTTATTTTTTTATTATACATATATATATATATATATATATATATATATATATATATATATATATATATATATATATATATATATATATATATATATATATATATATATATATATATATATATATATATACTCGTATATATTTATTTTTTTTTTCTTCTTTTTTTTTGTGTGTGTGTGTGTGTGTAATGGAGATCTGGAATTGGCCTAGGGTCTTTTGCATTACAGTCTGCTTCATATCTTTTGTAATGATTGTTATTATTCAGTAGAGGGTGGACTGATCCTTAGCAAGGATCTGTTGCCCAGCATACCAGAATCTTTATGCATAGTGGTTCAACAGCAAGATTTATTTACTTTTGTTTGTACTTTTGGGAGTGATTATTATTGGCTTGGTATAAAGGGTGGCATGCAAAAGGAGTCTGATGCTGGTATTTGACCAGTGGAGATGCATTCTTATGCTGCTGTAGCACCTGTTCACTTAGCAAAGGATATGTGTGGTATTAAAGTGTTAAGTTGTCACAAAAGTGGAAAGCCTACAGCTCTGCTCTTTGACATGTGGTCTTATAGGAACAGAAAAGTGACAATTTTACCATCATGCATGTGTGCATGTTTGCAGGGTAGTTACTCGTAATTATTGCCTATGTTAACTGTTTATATTTAAGATGTATGGAAAATTATATTTATATTCAGTGGTATTATGTTTTCACAAATATTTTTTTATATTTCAGCTACAAAGAAACATTCTAGGAACTCAACCACGTGTTACCAAATTTAAAATTGACTGGGATGATGCCAAGGACTCTGAAAATATTCCTCCTTCAGAAAATGGAGAAGGAGCAACATCTTCCTCCCAGAATGCTATGGATGTGAAGCCGACTCTAGCGACAGAGAGCAGTAATAGTGCATGTGCAATGGAAGTTGCGTGAGCTGCAGCAGCCTATGAAATTATTTTCTTCGTGCAAATGTGAATGATAAAATTTCATAGTGTAAGGTACCTGTGAATATTTGTATTGTTTTGAAATTTATATATAGTGAATTATTTAAATATATTTTCTTATTTTACTTTGTGAAACAGTTTAGCACTCGAGACATTCAGGAGTTTTAATCTAATATCACCATCATATTTTCTTTTATTGTGTGCATGGTATTGCTCTTTGATGGTGTTCATTTTCCATTTAATTGGTGAATTTAAGCTGTTTGGGTAATTCCAACACACACAAATGACAAAAGCGGTAGTTTTCATTATAGGCAACCAAAGGAGTTGAAGGAGTTGAGGCACTTTTGTCTTCATGTAGGGAGTGATGTAAGTAACAATCATTGAAGATGAAAGTTTTTTTTTTTTTTTTTTTTTTTTTTTTTTTTTTTTTTTTTTAAGCATTAAGAGCTAACAGTGCTCTGGACCTCACCAGGGAGTAGTAATGTTAAGTTTTACTTCTTCTGTAGCTGTTGGTGTGCTAGTCTTTTCTAATGGAATTATTCTGATGTATATTGATTTACTTTATAAATAAATGCAAATTTTTTTTAATGTTTTTTCTCACCATTTGTATTTGTTTTTAACTCAAGCCTAAACAATTGTCATGACTAAAGACAAGATTGCTTTGGTTCTAGGATCTTTCAGTGTAATTGTACCTTTGGGAGCCTAGATAGCACTTGAATATTGCTAGCAGTCAAACTAGTCCTCTTATGTCTGGTGTCCCCACAACTGAACAACTTTTTTGGTAACTTTCATCTCCATTTACAATGTTATACTTTTTTTTTTTGTCCATGCTTTAGACTTTTCACTTGATATATCTTTAACAACCTTTTGTCACTTAGTCACTTATTTACTTGGTGCATATGTAATTGCCAATGAAATGTCTTCTTGGATAATAGGAAAATATAAGATGTGTGGGATTCCATGTTTGTGTATCATAAAGCAGCAGTTTATTGTTATCCATTGGAAAATGTTGAATGGTGTATTCAAGATCCTGCTGTTTTTTAGTCTCAAAATCATATATGATTTGGTTTTGGTTATCTTACTTGATTTAAAGGAGATATAACTGCTAGAGAAATTGGAAGTGTTACAATAGATGGAAACTGAATGTAATGGAGTTTTGAATGGTAATTTGCTTGAAAACTTCCAACTATTTATGGTTGTGTTGGTAATTATGAAGGAACAGCATGAGATGATATTTAAGATGAATAAAACATAAAAAAGGTGTGGGGAGGAATAATCTGTGTTTAACTTCAGGTTGGAGTTAGTATGAAAAGGTGTAGTATTGGCAACATAGTAAACAAATGAAACTTGGAGTATGGGAGAGATAGAGATTGAATTTCATAGAGATGAGTGATATAAAGAATGTATGGAATTGATGCAAAGAGGTGTGTTGGCTGCATTGTGGGGCTGAAATATTGCTTATGGAAGAGGAGACTGAATATAAAAGGAATGAGGTACAGAGTGAGAAATTAGGAACTGATAAAACAGCAGGAAGTGTTGAGTGGTTTGAACATGGAGAAGATGGAAGGTAAATTAACTGGACAGGAAGTATAAGGGTAAGTGGAAGACTTCAAATTAAATGGATAGAGAGTATTAGATATAAGAAGGATGTCTGGAACTGTAAAGAATGGTTGTACATGGTAAAACTTAATGAAGAATGGTTACACATGGTAAAGCTGAATGAAGAATGGTTTAAAATATATGTATGTAGATAGGAGGGGCACTGGCCAAGGGCAACAAAACTAATATATATATATATATATATATATATATATATATATATATATATATATATATATATATATATATATATATATATATATATATATAATATATATATATATATATATATATATATATATAGTCATAGGGAGGAGGAAATACAGAAGCAGGCAGGAAGTTCCAGAGTTTACCAGAGAAAGGGATGAATGATGCTGGTTAACTCTTGCATTAGAGAAGTGGACAGGTGATTTGCATCTGATCTGATTGATTTGGTAATTGGTAAAGATGTTTTCTCTTGTGAAGGTTCAATGACTGAGATAGATTTCAGTTTAACAATAGGGATTATTTGAGGGTGTTTGTCTCGGCTACAGTATCTGTGATAAATCAGCCTTGTGTTTAGATTGATAAAATGAAAATAGGAGGACAGGAAAAAAAATCAGAGAGGGATGAGTAAACATGGCTGTGTGTTGCAGAAAGCAAGAAAACTTGGACTGGGATTTACTAGTGGTCCCAAATAAAAAATTTTGTATGAACAGAAAGAGTAAAAAATCCTTGCAATTCTGTTAAGGAAGTAACTTTTGTGGCAATGTACTTCATGTAATCATGTAATGAGTATCTGACCTTACTATTTGAAGGAAGAATTTTGGTAGACGTGGCAAGAGTTTGTGATTAAAGAGCTAGTGAGAAATGGAAATGTTTTCTAGGTTATTTCTTTGATCTGGGAAGAATTGATATTTGCAAAGAGTGAGAATTATGACATTCATTAAGTTCAAGACACAGAAATTAGAGCAATTGCCACTTTTCTGGCCAAGAGGGAATGCATTGTTCCTTTATCAGATTGTTGGCAAGACACTGCTGTTATTAGTGAATGAATCCATTTCTCTTATGACCCACCCTATCTTTTGAAGGGATGCAGGAACAGAAATTTGAAGGAGAAAAGTATGTACAGGGTAATATAATTTCATAGCACCATACTGAACATTTCATTTTGAAAGATCATCAGGTAAAATATAAGACATTCCTAAATGGTAAATTCATCATTTGTGAAGGAGTAAAAACTAAATAAGATATGAGTAGAACTGTGGCAATAAGCATTTATACATTGTAGGCTTACTACCCCCATCTCCATGCCTTCCTCCGCCCCTCAGGATGTGTGCCATGGGTTCGTGTGCCCTCAACACGACCATGGTGGTGCAGGGTGGGCTGACATGGCCTTTGAGTTTGGCATCCATGCCTGGGACACAGCATCAGCAGTGGCAGTGGTCACAGAGGTGGGGGCTAGTGGTAGACATGGCAGGTCAGGTGGGGTGGTGGGGTAGAGGCGGGGGAGGAGGGAGTTTGGTTAGGTTACAGTAGACTAGGAGGAGGGGGAGAGGGATAAAGATAGGGGATTAGATTAGGTGATGGAGGAGGGAACAAGAAGGAAGAAGATAAGGAGAGAAGAGAGTAAAGGAGAGAGAGGTATGGTGTTATGTTAGTTTAGGTGGAGGCAGCAGGTGGTGGTGGTCGACACAGCAGGTAAGGTGGGAAGATGAGGGGCTGAGGAAGAGATATTAAGTTAGGAAAAAGAGAGGAAAAGGAAGAGGGGGTGGAGGAAGAGAGAGAAAGGGGTGTATTGGTTTGGTTTGTATTTATTTATTTATCACTTTGATTTCTCTCTGTCTTTTTCTTCTTTCTCCCCTTCTCTTATTGTTGAAGAAAAGATAAAGATAAACATTGTAATTTTAAGATAATTCCTTTTTACTTACAAAATAATAATAATAATAATAATAATAATAATGAAAGCTAAGTTTGGTTTGTAAAAATATCTTGAATGTTTTTTGTTTGTTTTAATTGAAATTTTAAGTTTGGGAAAAAGTTAAGTTGATTAAATGTAAATATATATATTGTGGCTTCCTCTCATATATTTATTTGTTTGTTTTTTATATCAAGACTTGTGAATCCAGCCTAACTTGATACTTAGGGTGTTGGCTGTTCCTGTCCCCACATTGCTGTCATGTTCACAGTCAACAGGCACATGATGATCTCCCTCTTTAACTTTGTAATCCTTTACCTTAATTATTCCAAAATTATAAGTTTTTATATATGACTGCATGGTTTTTTGAATGGCTTTTGATATGACGATAGAACAACATTGCTGTATATCTTCCGGTACACTTAGCAACACACATAGGCCATGGATTGCTGTCGTCTCAGTGTCACTGACATGTGAATTCCCCAGGCTGCACCCTTCAGGATTGAGGTGGCAACAGCATGGACAGGCACACCCTGAGTACCAAGTTAGTTTGGATCCACTATAGTGCTGTTTATATATTTATGCTAAGATGACACCACTATGGTACTGTTACTATTACTGCTAATACTAATCTATATTTCTTTTTTCTCTTCTTTTCAGTCTTCTTTTCCATGTTTTTCCACTTTTCATATTTTCTTGTTCTTGTTATTATTATTATCATTATTTCCTTTCCTTTTTTCTGATACTAAAATAACTATAACAATAAAAACCTTTCCATATCTTCACAAAACCACTTAAACACACACACACACACACACACACACACACACACACACGGTCACAATTTTTCCTTTTCAAATACACACACAGAATCACACAAACACCATTTCTCTTCTTTTTTTTTCCCCTCTTCCTCCACCACCAAACACACACACACACACATCATTCTTCCTCCTCCTCCAAACACATACACATACAACAAACATTTCTTCTCTTCCTCCTCCTCTTTTTTCACATCTTCCTTCAACAACTAACAAAACACACTCAGTCACACACATAAACTATTTTTTTCTCCTCTTCTTCCTCTCTTCCCAAACACACAAACATAATTTTTCCACCACCTCTTCCTCTACTACCATACAAACATGCACACATCACCCATGCTGCCTCTGGTAATACAAGAACATCTGCAGCACAAAAATGGTTTCATCTAATCCGATTTCAGCGTCAAACAAGCGATCCTGCGTCGATGATACCTTCTCCACTTGCTGTACCTCTGCTGGGGTCATCATCTCCTCCACCTCCCTAACCTGCTCTTCTGTGCCTCCACTCTGCCTCAAGTTCTCCACGATTGAATCTACACGCATCCGTTTGTCTAGCAGTCTTGCGTTGTCGGATTGTGTCATCTCTCTCTGCACCATTAGGTTGTATATCGTTCTGTATGTCCAGTCTAGGCACATACGGACCACAGCTTCCATGTCTATATGGAAGAGGTACGTTATTTTGTTAGCTGGGGATGGCGCAAGTGTTTTCCGAACCTCATGGATAAGAATTAGGTGGTCTTGCGTGAGCCGGAATGTTATTAAGTTTGCGTCCTTTTTGCTAATCATTGCTAAGTCTGCTACTTGGTCTTGCTCCATCATTCCATTCTTGTGGATCAGGCGAAAGATTCTAGCTGCTTTCGAACCAAGTCTCTCCTCCACAATTTGATGTATTAGCGTGTGTGTCAGATTTCGGTAAGCCTCTCCAAGTTCAACACGAAACTGCCCCCCTCCTGCATCTCCTATCCTTCGCACACATCCCCCAGTTTCCTCCTCCAGGATCCTTAGGTACTGGTCCAGATGCTTCAGGTCCTTCAACTGCTCCCTGACCTCTGCTAGACTCACAGGGTTCAGGGACACAGCCCAGGGATCGCTCTTTAAGTATGATATTTTGAGCATTGCTGACAGACACTCGCCAGCAAGAGGGTCGACTCTCCGTGATATACTGTTGCAAATCTCGCTGTCCCTGAAAGAGTTAGGAAGGATGAGGGTGTGGGTATGAGTGCAGGGTGGGGTAGTTGAGGGGTCAGGGGGGTGTTGTGCTGATATTAGGCTGAGCTTTGTGGGGATTCTTGGAGTTTATTGTGGGCTGATGATGATGAAGACAAGGAGAATAAAAAAGGAATAGGAGGAGGAGGAAAAGAGAGAGAATAAGTAGAAAAATAAAAAAAGCAGAAGGAAAGAGGGAAGGATAGAAAATAGGAAAGGGAGGAGAAAAGCAAATAATATGGAGGAAAAGAAAAAAATAGAGAAAAGAGGAGGAGGAGGAAGGAATGTGGGAAAGATACGAAGAGGAAGAAAAGGAGGAGGAAAGAAGAAGAAGAAGAAGAAGAAGAAGAAGAAGAAGAAGAAGAAGAAGAAGAAGAAGAAGAGAGAGAGAGAGAGAGAGAGAGAGAGAGAGAGAGAGAGAGAGAGAGAGAGAGAGAGAGAGAGAGAGAGAGAGAGAGAGAGAGAGAAATAAAAATAAGGAAAAACAAATAAAACATTAAGGAGAGAGAGAATGAATAAATAAAAATAAAATAAAAATAAATAAATAAATAAAATAAAATAATTGCACAATATCATCAAATAGAAAAAGAAAAAAATAGACATTATTATAATTATTATTAATGTATTACTACAGTATTATGATTATTGCTAACATCATCATTATAAAAAATTAAGAAAAGAAAAAAACTACACATTATTATTATCATCAAATAGAAAATTAAAAGAAAAACAGGAAATTATTAGTTATTATTATTATTATTATTATTATTATGCTATTAAGCATTATTATTATTACTATTACCATCATTACTATTACAATTACCTGAACTCGATATGGAACCTGTCATAATTTATCCGCCAGAACACATTAGTGTCGGGGTGCGTGATTTTAGGCTGAGTGGCAGTGGCAGCAGTGGTGGTGGTAGTGGTGGTGGTGGTGGTGGCTCGGAGCTGTATGTCTTGCTGCAGAGCCTTGAGGTCCAGGAGGTCATTGGGGAAGCTGTGGTGGTGGTGGTGGTGGTAGCATTATTATTATCAATATTATTGCTACTACTATTATTGTATCACACACTTAAATACAGGTGGTGGTATTATTATTATTACTATTATCATCATTATTATTATTGCTACTACTATTGTTATAACACACACTTCACTTGAATATACACAAGAGGCAATAAAGACAAAAAACAAAAAATAAATACACAAACAGAAAAAGAAAAAAACACATAACTCATCCACACACACAAAAAAACAGACTAGAAAATAACACAGCACACAAAAACAACACAAACCAAGAAACAGTCCAAACAAATAAACAAACAAACCCCCAAAAACCCATAAACGCCCTACAAAAATATAAAACAAAAATCTACAAAAAATAAACAAAACCTAAAAAAAAAAAATCTAATACCCCCCCCCAAAAAAAAAATAAATAAAAAATAAATAAATAAATAACTCTCAAAATACCTTAAAATTCCCCTAAACATCTTATCCAACCCCTCCTGCAGCCCCCATACACCTGCACCCACCTATACAGCAGATCCCCCTTGATGGATAGCACAGGCACAGCTTGGTTAGCATTCTGAGGGGTCGGGCAGCGCTGCACAAACTGGGCCTCTATCAGCCGCTGTAGCTGGTTCCGCTGGGATATGTGGCGCTGGTCAAAGCTCTCTGAAGACAGGGCTGGGGTGGCAGCTGTTGGGGTAGTGGTTATAATTATAGTTGTGTTGGGAGGGGTTGTTATGGTGGTAGATATACAATATTTGAAGTGGTTGGGGTGGTGGTGGGTTGTATGTTGTGGGTGGTGTAGGGAATGTGGTGGTGGTGGTTGTAGCTGAGCTGGTGCGAGTGGTGTGAAAGTAGTAGTACTATTGTGAATCTATTTTGTGCTGACCATTTATATGTGGCTCCCTTGTGGAATGGGCTTTCTGTTGCTTTGCCAAATCTACCTGTGCCACGTGTAGGATGACCTGAGAATACCCTTGCCTTCAACATCCTCTAATGGCCTTTACTTTACAGAAGTACAGTCATATATATATATATATATATATATATATATATATATATATATATATATATATATATATATATATATATATATATATATATATATATATATATATCCTGCCTCAACCTGACCTGTGGTGCATCACTGTATGTATGACCTTGGCAACATCAGAAAGTAGCTCTGTTAAGTGTCATGGTATAAACATCAAAATCATTGGTACCATCCTTAAAGAAACTAAACATTTATGATATTTTCAACCTTATTAAAGAAATATATATATATTCAGATTTATGTTGAAGCAGTAAACAGTTAATGTATCAAACAGAAAGATGAGTGCTGTGACTGAACTGGCAGAGTAAAGGGCAGGAGAGTACCCATGTGGGCCACACCTAAATGCTCACTACAAAATAGGAGATTTGTTCTCTATCTCTCTCTCTCTCTCTCTCTCTCTCTCTCTCTCTCTCTCTCTCTCTCTCTCTCTCTCTCTCTTATTATAATTAAATTGTGATGATGATACTACTACTACTACTACTACTACTACTACTACTACTACTACTACTACTTCTACTACTACTACTACTACTACTACAACAACTACTACTACTGTTACTACCAGCACACTCACCATTCTCAGCAGCTTCTATCAGCTTGAGGGAGGAGGTGACAATGACATGGGAGGCAGTGGCTTGTCCCTCCTTCAGCAACACATCCACTACCATCTCTGCCTCCTCCCCAAACTGCTCCCGCACAAGATACACATACCTGAGTAGATTTGGGGATTTTAGGTGTGTTAGGGATCTTTAATGACTTCTTGATATGTTAGGGAACTTCTTAGGGATTTAGTTTTGGAGATGAAGGAAATCTTAAGGGTTTTTTTGGAGAGATGCAAAGAATTTTTATTTATTTTTTGTTTTATTTTATTTATTTATTTATTTTTTTGAGAGATACAGGGAATTCTAAGGGTTTTGAGGAGATAAGAGAATTTAAGGAATTTTGGGGAGAAAGAAGGGGAGGGAGAAGAACTTGACAGAAATACCTGGAAAGATTTGGAGAGTTAGGGGGTTTTAATGGATATTTTTTTGGGGTTATTATTATAGTTTTTCCTTTCTACTAGGGGGTTGACAAGGATAAGAGTGTAAATGATGTGTGTCTGATCTGCCCTGTGTGGGATTGCTATCCTGGTATACACATAAATAGATAAATAGATCATTATTATCATTATCATAACAATCATTTACTATAAACAAGTAGATTTTTTATTCTGACTCTAAAACCAAGGAAATTTATCAAAAGATGATTTTTCATTATTATTATTATTATTATTATTTAATTTTAATTTTTTTCATATATATATATATATATATATATATATATATATATATATATATATATATATATATATATATATATATATATATATATATATATATATATATATTTTTTTTTTTTTTTTATTACCTAAACCATTGAATTCAGGAAAAAATAGTAACTGCTGCCACTAAGGCCCCTCTTACATGATGCCACTGGTGACCACCACTAGTTACCTCCCACAATATGCAATGGAGACTTTCATACGACCCCATCATAGTGGCACAGGCAGGTAACTGCTGCCAATTTTGGCATGCAGTTACCTACTTTTGCTTGCAGTCACCTGACCCTTTCACACTAAGGTAACTGGTGGCATTGTGTGAAAGGAGCTTAATGCTAATATTATCAACATTATCACTATTATCACCATCATTAGTAATGTTAACATTACCTGGGGAACCTAAGAATCAGCAACACTCTGTCATGCAGCAGAGTATAGGCAGGTATTCCTTTCCTCCACTCCTCCCAGGTGACTAGGTTGTGTTGTATTAGCACTGCCAGTGCCTGGGACACCTGTGTGAGAGGCCAGGTGAGGTGAGGTTGGGTTATAGTGTTAGTGAAACAAAATTGGATAGGCCAAGATAATAATTTTGACAGAGAGAGAGAGAGAGAGAGAGAGAGAGAGAGAGAGAGAGAGAGAGAGAGAGAGAGAGAGAGAGAGAGAGAGAGAGAGAGAGAGAGAGAGAGAGAGAGAGAGAGAGAGAGAGAGAGAGAGAGAGAGAGAGAACCTTACAATATATAAGGAAAGAATAGGTAGATATTGATAAGATACATTGATAAAGCAGACATATGTAATTCAAAGTAATTGCCTAATTTGTACATCAATAATTATACATAATTTTAAATAAAATGTAACTCCAAAGGCCTGTCCACACTAGGAAACATTGTTTGGAAACAATATTTCTAAACTATTTCCGAACAGTTTGCAAACAATATTTCCTTAGTTGTCATCCTGCCTGCGATGAGTGTAGAGGTTGCTGCAACAGCCTCTGTATTTTACTTGGCATTTTCAATAAATTCAAGGAGAGAGAGAGAGAGAGAGAGAGAGAGAGAGAGAGAGAGAGAGAGAGAGAGAGAGAGAGAGAGAGAGAGAGAGAGAGATAACTTTTAGAAAAAGGAGCCTTTAATGGTGATTTGGTTCTAGCAGATCTGAGAGTAGATGGAACAGGTTTCGCCAATTTTCTTTGGATGTCCATGATTGACTTTGAAATACATTTGTGGATGGTGACTCCCACAGGTTAAAATTTCAGATTTTACAATACTTAATTTCTTAGATTCTGACAAAAGATCAAAATTTCAGATCTCCAGAAATTACTGACATTCTGGCAACACTGTTAAATGATCCATTGTCACTACCACACACACACACACACACACACACACAATACATTTCCCATTCTGGATGGGAAACAGATACATGTGAAAGATTGTTTCCAAACATTGTCTCCAAACAAGGTTTCCTGGTGTGGGCAAGCCTTAAGAAACTAATTAAATAATCATCTTAGAAACTAACTTGGAAGTCCATCTACTTTGCATATTGTTAGCATTATCCAAGTTAAATTGTAATTCCAAGTAATTGTATATAACCCTAAGTAACTATATGTAATAAGTCTATAATGGTTTTTATTTCTAGGTAATTTAAGTGCCTCACTAGAAAACAATGAACACCCAAACAAGATGTAATCCAAACAAATAATAAGTAATCCTAGTTAATCCTAAGCAATCCTATACAATCACCTTGGCGGGGGTGACCCTGGCGTGGGCACAGATCACTCTGAGCGGGTTCCTGCCTCTTTGGAATAAGACCCGCCCTACTTTGGCCACTATGTCCCCGAAATACTCCTGCAGGATCTTGTCACACACTTTCTGCAGGTAATAAGACATCCTGCCGTGTTCCCTGAGTGTCTTGCGAGGCCGTCCTGACTGTAAATAGATGTTTTTCGGGCTTTTTAGGGATATTTTCGGGGATTCTGTTTACGTTTGTTTTGGATCAGCTGTGATCGGCGTGGTTGGGAGAGATCGCCGGGCTAATAACTTTTGTATGTATTTTTGTTTTTGAGAATTTATTAACGTTTTTTTTTTTTATTACACACTATTCATTTTAGATAATTTAATAAATACATAATTGTATTCTCTGATATCACATATTCGTCCGTCAATGCTCGTGGCTGCTTTAAGATTATTTATATCTTATCGAATATTTCATTGTGTTTTATGGTCTCGTGGTTTGTTATTGTTTACATTATATTTTGCTGAATCTAAACAGCATTATTCACAGACTTCATCCTGTTGAAAATATATTAATTTCCAACCGGATAAAGATAAATAGTGATGGGTATTATTATTAATTCAAGTAAAAAAAAAAATCCTTAATAAGTGTGTTAAGTAGCAAGGGCATGGGATCCGAATTTTTATACGAATATTTTTATTTTATTTTATTTTATTTTATTTTATTTATTTATTTATTTTAAGCCAGCGGTGAGTACGGTACTATGGCATAGCCAGGTTGTGGCGTGGGTTGTCAACGTCCAGCAGAACAGCAGAATGGGGCCCCCCACAGCAGAATACCTAGCTTAACCTAGCCTTGGACCTAGAGGGAGAGTGGAGGAGAGAGAAGGTAAGTGTGGGAGCGAGAGTTAGGAAAATATAGGGTATTTGGTTTTGTGATTTAATTATCTAAGTTATGAGTGTTCTTTTGTGTGGGAGGGAGGATATGTGTAAATAAAAAAAAAGCGAGTGTGTGAGTGGGAGACGATGGGAGAGTTTGATTTGTGATTATGCAAGTTTTTTTTTTCAGTATGAGAGAGAGAGAGAGAGAGAGAGAGAGAGAGAGGAGAGAGAGAGAGAGAGAGAGAGAGAGGAGAGAGAGAGAAGAGAGGAGAGAGAGAGAGAGAGAGAGAGATGATAGGGTGTTTGGTTTGTACATGTGTGTGTGTGTGTGTGTGTGTGTAGGAAGGAGGGAGAATGTGTATGGAAGTGTGAGAGTGTGGGTGTATGAAGAGGGGAAATAAAAGGGCTTTTTGGTTTATACTGATGTAATTTTGTGTGTTTTCTGTGAGTAAAAAGTGAGGAGAGAAAGAAAATTGTTGTTTTTGTAATTGAAATTTTTCTGTGAGTGAAAGTGAGAGTGAGCGTGAGGAAGATTAGCTGTGGTAACAAACACAAGGAACCTAAAAGAAAACACACTCGTCGTCTCCTGTACAAAAGCCGGTTTTAAAAGTCTAGCGATTCCAGAATCCAATCTAGCGGGTTTTGGCGGCTCATCCAGCGGGGAGCACATATGGCAAGCTGGCAACACTTCCCTCTCCAACTGCGAGGAGTGACGCCAGTGTCAGATCAGACAAAGTAGAAGGTGCACGTGCGCGCCTGCTCCATCTTTCTGACACGTGTACAATGAACAAATTACGTATTTTTGACTTAAGGAAGGAATGTCTGTGGATACTCTTTGCATACGCCACACTTGCCGGTAAGTAAATCCTGTGTCAGCACGTGTTGACCAATTGCCTCTTTCAATCCAGTAAGGTGTGCTGGATGGCTTCCAGAGACAGACAGAGTGTGAAAAAAAGGAAGAAACAGGTTTAGGGGACTTTAAAATAGAGACTAAACGTGTGTGATGAGAAGGCAGGTGACATGTAGTGAAGGGGCGTGGGGTCTCAGACGTAGTTAGAGAGAGGCGTGGCGGCGGCTGCTGCTCTGTCTGACTTATTGATTAGGGAACACGAGAGGGAAACCCGGCACACACACAGACACACACACACACACACACACACACACACACACACACACACACACACACACACACACACACACACACACGAGACATGATAACCATACAGCAAAATAACGAAAGCTTACAAGTTAACTAAAGGTTTCTTCTGGTAAGGGCGTTGGAGAAAGTGTTGACCAGTTTTCGCGTCTTTTTCTTTCCACCACTCGAGGCTCACGTAGTTTTCCCGCTCAAGTTAAAGGTCTTTGGAGTTTCATTCTTCGTGTGGCATGACTTGTGTCTCTCCTGCTTCTTTGCTCAGAGAGAGAGAGAGAGAGAGAGAGAGAGAGAGAGAGAGAGAGAGAGAGAGAGAGAGAGATAGTTATATCGTATGCAGCAGCAGCAGCATCATTAATATCAACAGAAGCGGCATCTCCTATAGTACTGCTTGTTGTACACGGCAACAGTAACAACATTAGTAGTAGATGTTGTGGTCGTTTACGCTTGCCTTCCACGAGATTATAACTATCATCACAGGAATTCATGCTAAAGCTTTTAACAGGAGGAATCTCACTTAACCGTCTCTCTCTCTCTCTCTCTCTCTCTCTCTCTCTCTCTCTCTCTCTCTCTCTCTCTCTCTCTCTCTCTCTCTCTCTCTCTCATCAGGACTCATCAAGGTCATCGTATAATTAACATCTAACAAACCATTTTACACACACACACACACACACACGTAACTCGGTCAAGAAGTGAACTACTGGTGGCGTAAAATCAATGCGTATTGTATTAGTCATGTCCGCTCAGAATTTCCTGAGAACACGTCATTGTACTATACATACTTGCGATGGCTG
>NC_087153.1:8930000-8972500 GCF_035594125.1 Scylla paramamosain
ACACAGTTTATTTATTTATTTATTTATTTTTTTCAATTCTAGTGACAGACTAACAAAATTTCTACATTATGAGCAGGAGAAACAAGCACTAGAGAACACGGCACATCACCTCTGCGGCCTTTGGAAATAGTTGTGGTGAGACTGAGAGAGCAAAGCATTTCCGAAAACGGGCATTATAACTTCCAATACTACAGAGCGCTGAGTGTAGTCGAGATAGAGCGCTGCTGGGATGTTTGAGAAAGTGGTGCGTGGCCGCGTGGGTCGTGAGTCGTGGGTGAGGTCTTCCTGTTTCGGGGCAAGGCAGGTCAAGGTAGGGCAAGGGTGGGCAAGGCGAGTAGGTAACATTTTCTTATCGCCTTGTCATGCCGAGAAGGAGAAGGAGGAGGAGGAGAAGGAGGAGGAAAGTGATCTGTGCATTGGCATGTTTCCTTCATGTCTCCTTTGTTGCCTCGCTGGTTTGAGTTTCGTCGTATCATTTCAAGCAATTGTTAGGGATCGCTCTCTCTCTCTCTCTCTCTCTCTCTCTCCCTCTCTCTCTCTCTCTCTCTCTCTCTCTCTCTCTCTCTCTCTCTCTCTCGTTATTCTTTGTATAATTTAACCTCGTTTATTTTTTTTCTTTCTTTCAGAGAGAGAGAGAGAGAGAGAGAGAGAGAGAGAGAAGGCCTTCGATTATTGCTATTGTTGTTGCTGCAGTACTGGCGGTGTTGGTGTTAGTAGTAGTTGTAGTAGTAATAGTAGTAGTAATAGTAGTAGTAGTAGTAGAAGGTTTCCAAGACTATAATTTCACCGTTACGCTCTGAAATAACCCGCAGAACAGCAAGGAGGAAACTTTCTACCGCGGAAAATGAGAGAAAAAGATAAAGGAAAAAAAGTTACAATGACCGCGAAATGACTCATCGTATTTTCCATTTTCTTTCATGCACTTTGCCATTCTTTTCTCTTCCGTTTTCTTCATTATCGTTTTCTTTTATCCATTCATTCCTACTTGTCATTCTCCTCTTTACTGTTATTTCCTTCTCTTCTTATTATTTTGTCTGTCTATCAATCAATCTATCTATTTTTTTTATTTATATCTTCATTCCTTCCTTCATTTCTTTCTTTCTTTCTTCCTTAATATTTTCTTGTATTATTTATCCACCATTCTCCTTTTTTTGTATCCTCTTCTTTTTTGCTTTTCTTTCATGCAGAGAGAGAGAGAGAGAGAGAGAGAGAGAGAGAGAGAGAGAGAGAGAGAGAGAGAGAGAGAGAGAGAGAGAGAGAGAGAGTAACACAACCTAAGAGGAATCTGATACCCTGAGAGAGGCAGGTATAAAATTTAAAATGATGCAAAGTGTCACCCCTGCTTAGTGACTCACCCTCTGTCCCTCTGTCCCCCACTTGTCCGTTCTCTCCTTACTCCCTCTGGCCTGGTGAATCATCAAGCTAGGTCACCTCCCTCTCTCTCTCCCTCCCTGGCTCTCTCTCTCTCTCTCTCTCTCTCTCTCTCTCTCTCTCTCTCTCTCTCTCTCTCTCTCTCTCTCTCTCTCTCTCTCTCTCTTCGCGCTCTCTCTTGCCCCTTTCCTTTCTTCTTTTCTTTTATATCTTTTTTTTCTTCATTCTCTCTTGTTTTCTCCCTTCTCGTTTCGTGTCTAGCTCTCTCTTGCTCCTTCTTTTCTTTCTTCTCTTCTTTCATCTCTCCTTTTCTGCTTCCTTCTCCCTTGTCTTTCTTGTTTTATCTCTTCTCTTATCCTGCTTCTCTTCCTTCTGTCCCATTCTGCCAGTTCTTCCTCTTCTTTATTTTATCAGCTTTATTTTTCCTCCAATTTCCTTCCCTTCCTTGTTTTCTCAACCCTCATTTCGTGATTCTCCTTTCCTTTCTTCCTTCCCTTCTCTCGGTTATCTTCCTTTCTACTTTTCCCTTCCTTGATTTCTCCCTTCTCGTGTTTTATCCCCTCTCTCTTGTTCCTCTTTTCCTTTCTTCATTTTCTTCTTTTGTCTCCCTTTCTATTTCCTTATCTCTTATTCTCTTCCTTGTTATTTTTTTCTTTCCTCTCCTCTCTTCTCTCTCATCTTGTATTTCGTCTCGTATCTCCTATCCTCCCTTTCTCCCGACTTCTCTGTTTTTTTTCTTTCGTTTCTTTTGTCCTTACTTTTTTTTATTCTTCCGTCTTCCCTTATTTTTTATTCTTCCATTCTTTTCTGCCCTCCCTCCTCTCATTCTCGTTTCTTCATGTGTCATCTCCTTTCACTTTTATCTTCCTGTCTTAAATCAAATCAGTCAATCAGCCTCTTACCTTCCCTCCGTCTCTCCATCCTTTGAACTTTCACTATACCATTTTATTAGTAAGTTTTAAAGAGTAGAAACCATAATTTTACTGTGGCAAGATACAGCCACGGTACACACACCGAAATCACTCATACGCTAAACTTACTCTAAACTTACACCTCGCCATCTTATTATTAAACCATTGCTGGGAAAAAGAGTTAATGGCCCGTTGCAAACACGTAGAACTGCTCAGGCTTATATAGTACGTAGATGCGAAGGACAAAATGGTAGGTAAGCGCTCTACCAGTCTAACTCTTTCCCTCCCAAGTGTGACGAGTAAAAATGCAAGAGGCGGAAAAGTGATGTGACTGGATAGCTGGGCGGGAAAGAAAATAAGAATGTGTTGGTATTGGTTTTCTCTTCGTTTCTGACTCGTGTTTAGTTAATTATTTAGAGAGAGAGAGAGAGAGAGAGAGAGAGAGAGAGAGAGAGAGAGAGAGAGAGAGAGAGAGAGAGAGAGAGAGAGAGAGAACGGTAGGAAAAAGATCTACTGAAAGAAAATAAGAATTACACTAATCCATAGATCTCTGGATTGGTTCAGTTTTTCTTTAGTTCGTTTTCCGAGCATCTTTTGTGTTCTCTCGTCGCATGTTAGCATCCTCGAATGTTGGGCAGGCCACCTCCTTTCCTAACCATCCTGTCTTGGATGTTATAGTCCCTCACCTACGCACGGTCCTCTACGAGTCTACATAGATTAAGTTTTTCCATTTCGTTTTTCAGACATCTCTTGTTCTCTCATCGCCCGGCAGCTCTTTATTTACTGCCTGACTGACTGACTAACTGACTGACTGACTGACTAACTGACTGACTGACTCATTAACTAACTAACTAATTAACTAACTTCTCGTCCAGTGGTTGCTAGGTAGGGTCTCTGAGTGCTCTTCTGAATTCTGACCATTCTCTCCTATCTCCAAGTCTTTCCTCTCGTCGTCTGGCAGCACCTCACAATATTTATTTTTTAAAAAAGAAAACGAGAAAGGGCTAGAAAAAGAGACGGCATACAAAGGGATTGATCGTGGTAAAAGATAAGAGGAAGGAAAGGAAGGAAAGAAATGTGGGAGCATTAGGCATTATGATCAAGTCTTTAGTTCCACGTCTCGTCCTTTCTTCCCTTACAGTGTGTGCATAGGAAGGCAGAGGTTGGCAGGGAGGGAAGGAATATAATACAGAGTAAACAGGGCCACGGCAGAGGCCACATTGTGTTGGTATTGTTAGCAGGGGAGAGATAGCCGTTCTCCCCACCTCTCTCTCTCTCTCTCTCTCTCTCTCTCTCTCTCTCTCTCTCTCTCTCTCTCTCTCTCTCTCTCTCTCTCTCTCCCCACTGCCATCCAGCACACCATAAAAACACCACAAACAACACCAGAACATTACCACTAAACACCTATCAATATTCAGTCAAGCCCCTTTCTCTCTCTTCTTCCCACCACCACCAATGCGTCGCCCTCCTTTCTTCCCTCCAACACAAACCAAACCCTACAGCTCCCCTCAACACACCAAGCTACCGCTATCACACATATTTCACGCTGGGGCTGCTGTTCCCCACACCTTGACTAATAACTCAGTCCCACAACAGCGGTTTTGGCGCGACCCTTGTCTGTCTTCGCCTCCTCGGGGACTGTGAGCGCCGCCGCGGTGGGGCTCGCTAGAGGGTGCGTGTTGGTGGAAAGGTGAAGGGTGAAGCTGTGTTTTGCGTTACCCTGCAGGAATGTGTTTTATTCTGCGCTATATTTTTGTTGACAACGCGGATGTGCATGGGAGGGAAAGAGGGATGGACTGGGTGAGGGAGAGAGGGACTGGGAGGGAGTGGGAAGGCAGGAAGTTCAAGGTCATATGTTTATTTGTTTTCGTTTTGTTTTGCGCTCGCGCGCGCGCACGCACGCACGCACGCACGCACGCACACACACACACACACACACACACACACACACACACACATACACACACACACACACACACACACACACACACACACACACACACACATTATGGAAGAGAGAACAATAGATACTTAAATGATCAGGTAAGCCTACGCAGAAATCTTAGAATATCCATGAAATAAAAAAAAAATCAAGTAAATACATGAATGAATATGTGGATTTAAAACAAAATATTCTGGCTGTCCATATTCACCAGTCTTATGTATAGATTGTAGGCGCCGTCACGTCTATAAGGAATCAGGATGACAAAAGACCCAGTCGTTTACTCGCTTTAATGCGGTTAACCTGTAGTGACAATTAATTTGACATGAGCACAAGGAATATTGAAATACAATAAGACATTCACATGCACTTCAGGCACGGTTTACGCCTTAATAAGCATTCAGAATTATAAAAACGCAAATGCAATACATGTATGATAATTCTAAGTGTATTTTAACATGTAGCAGTTACTTAGACAGCTAATCAACCACAATGCAACACTTACGACTATGAGGGACGGCGTTTGAGGGTATAGGATTTATGGAGGAAACAGAGTGAGTCGCAACACCTCTCTCTGTGAATACTGGGCACAATCTGCCCCCCTCTGAGGTCGCTGGGCCAGATATGCGACTCCAGGTGACCCATTCCTCTACAGTCTACAGAGATCCCTGTGTCTATCTACCCTACGCGTCATGTCATCAACTTTACCACGTAAACACGACCTTCACTACCTCTACAGCTACGCTCTCCACATCTAGTTCCTCTCACACATCTTCACAACTCCAGTTAACAACAATAATGAATCCAGTTTCTTTAATTTCTACTCTAATGAATTCAGTTTTCTTAGTGATACACATGAATGGCTGTGGATGTGTTCATGATTTTTCCTTACTTTAAGTACGTGTTTTCACTAAAACCTTTCTGAATATAACAGAAAGAAACGAGAGAAGACATATTCCAAGTTTTTGCTGTGTTAATTTTACAAGAAAACGGATGTTGGTGCTCTCTCTCTCTCTCTCTCTCTCTCTCTCTCTCTCTCTCTCTCTCTCTCTCTCTCTCTCTCTCTCTCTCTCTCTCTCTCTCTCAGTACGCGACATTGGATTTAAACAGACTGGCTCATGAGAACTTCAGTACTTGATGAAACCCGCAAAAAAAAAAAAAAAAAAAAAAGTCAGTAGACACACACGAGGCAGTTCTTGTTAACATTAGAATCGGGGAAACTTGTAAGGAGTGTGTCGCCAAGCAGACAGCCAGCAGGGACATCTGGTCACATTATGTATCGATCTGAAGGCGACCATGTTGTTGGTTGGTGGGAGCTGTGGGAGGGTGTGGTCAGGAAAACTAATCTGGAAGAGGCTAGATATCTTTTTTTTTTTTTTTTTCATTTCCTTTCTTGGGTGTGTGTGAATGCACTAACACATGTTGTATAATACTGAGGAGAAAGCGTAACCGGTTTTCTTTCATTCGAGTTTTAAAAAAAATGAGGAAGAAAGTGAGCAGTGTTGAATAATCTGAACTCAACTTTCTACCTTTTTTCCGCCCTGCTTGCCAGCCTCTCACTTCATGATTTTGCCCAGTAAGCGCCTGAATTATCGTTGTTCTTGTAATACCCTCGGGTTTCTTTCGTTCGAGTAAAAAAGAAAAAAATAAGAAGAAAATGAGCAGTGATGAATTATCTAAATTTCTACACTTTTTTTTCCGCCTTGCTCGTCAGCCTCCTACCTCATGAATTTGTCCAGCAGTCGCCTGAATCAGTGTTGTTCTTGTAATAGCCTTGGTTTTCTTTCATTCAAGTAAATAGAAACAAAAATCAAAATTAGTAGTGATGAATAATTTCAAAACAACTTCACGTTCCGCCTTGCTCATCAACCGCCCAGCTAATGATTGTGACCAGCAGGCGTCTGAATCACCTTTGTTCTTTCAGGAGCCTTGATGTGTCAAGTGAACGAGCCATCGGATGAGTCAGGCTCGGGCAATGGCGAGAATCAGGCGTCCTTCATCACGTGTCCCGGCCCGCGCGACCCCGCCAACCACACCGCCTGCTGCTACGGGGACGAGGACGGCCAGCCCGGGAACGTGGGGGTGCCGAAGTGCTGCCTGCCGCTGCCTCCTCCCCGCGGCCTCTTCTACATCGATGACCAGTGAGTGGGACAAGGCACACGTATGGAACAAAGCTGCCACCTGTTGTAAATCAGAGTGGACTGGAATAGACTCAGGCTTGTTAACGCCAGGTTATGTGCTTGTTTCTTGCAGCTTCCCTTGTGTTCTTATGCTCTTGTGATACAGACGTAAGTGTGGTACAAAGCCGCCACCTGTTGTAAATGACAGTGGACTGGAATGGATTGAGTAATGAGGTTTTCAGTGCCGGGTCTGGAGGTGCTTACTTCTTGTACGAGTAGCTTCCCTTGTGTTCTTATGTTCTTGTGATACATGGCTAACAGGACTTGACGCTCTGTTGTACACACACACACACACACACACACACACACACACACACACACACACACACACATATATATATATATATATATATATATATATATATATATATATATATATATATATATATATATATATATATATATATATATATATATATATATATATATATATATATATATATATATATATATATATTTTTTTTTTTTTTTTTTTTTTTTTTTTTGAGTAGTGAGAGAACAGTCAGTGATATTACAAACCACATCTTTATTAGAAGGAACTCTTAGACATACTGATATGACTATGTCATCATTAGAGGGTAATATCTAGAAAGAGTAAAAACTATTGCAGGGAAATAAACATTGAATTGATTGCCAAAATATGCACTCGTTTTAACATTACGTAAAACTTATGTGATAAAAGAATTTATAGACACAATACTGTTTAACTTTAACTGTTTATGACGTGACATTTGTTATTTAATTTGAGTAACTCCAGACGATTTCAGTGAGTAAAAAATAAAGCAAATGGCATTAAAAAGCATGAACTAGCTACATCACTCTTCTTCTTGGCAGGTGCCTTGAAATTACATTCTAAACTTGTTGGTACCAGCGTATTTTATGAAGCTTGATGGGAAGCCATAGCGGTCATTAAGTCGTTAGATAACCAAGTATATAAATAATACCTATGATTCAATTCCCTACCAGATCATTCACTTAACCTAACTTCCTCCAATTAACATTATAATTACACTACAATCATTAGTTATTTACAATCATTATGTTTTAAAATCATAGACTAATAGATATAAAAAGTACAGTGTCTGAAAACCCGGCGGTTGCCGTACCCAGTACAGTACTCTAGTGTGCGTCAGCTGCACGATGAACTCGCGAACTGCAGGAAAATCAAGGGAGTGTTTCCGGTCACGCAGAAACACGCCTTCTGGAACTTAGAGACATCGTTGTAAGAATTTGGAGAAAGCTGAATAAAAAGCCTGTTCCACATGTTTATGCAGCTGTGCACTGGTGGATTCACCGACACACTTACTGAGATATTATTAAGAGGCAATAATTTTGGACGGGAGGAAGAAAGACGACAAAAGGATAGAAAGTTCAGAGAGGTTTCCGCGTCTTCACTAATGCAAAACAGTTTGCAGAGGAAGATTATGAAGGTTTGCATTTTAAGTGATTTTATCACTAAAGATTATGAAGATTATGAAGGTTTGATTTTAGTGATAGTTTGATAACGATTCTACATCATTAACGGAAAAAAAAAAAACAGCCTTGAGAACCCGACCTATCATCTCCGTGGCCTTTGAAAAACAGTCCTTTCTTGAGAACGAAGCGTTTCAAAATGCTGGATGTTTAGTGGAGGAAAAAGAAAAAAAGATGCAGCTGAATAAGAGAAGTCAGGAACGCTGCATCCAACCAGTGTTTCCTCTTGAATCTGCACAGCCAGCGTTGCTACTTCGTGTTGTATTCTTCCTCAAATCTGTCAGTAATTTTACCGCTTTAGGACAAGCAAACATGGTAATACTGCCACTGACTGATGCTTCCACTTGCTGACTAACGACTAAATTATTTGTATGTATTTCCGTCTTGTTTTAAAAGGCGAAGGTGATGAACATACTTACGAGACTGGCGAATAATGATGCAGGAAATGATGCAAGAAGGAGAGAGAAGTTAAGGAAGTCAGTGAAGGAGAGTGAAAATCAAACACAAATTGGTAAGACGAGGAACCAGGAAATTACAAGGATCTTGGCTTGAATCTGAGAACATGAGAAGAGAGGCGAACGTGATAGGAGGGAAGCAACAAAGGAGCCATTGGTATTTTTAGGGTTCTAGTAATAATTTAACTAGGATTCTTAGCAAAAGAGGAAAAAGTACATGAGAACTGGACTAATAATGTCCGTAAACTTTGAAACTTGTCCTAGTGAGAGGGCAAATTGTTTAAGAAGTGTTAATGGCACAAACAGAAGGAGCGCATGTGATGTAGGATAATGATGATTAATGATAATGCGCGGTTTCAAGATCCTAATGACTACTTTAACCCTCTAATATTATCATTATCATTCCTTCTTTTTACTTATTCATGAATCTGGTGTGCTAACCTCGTAAAATTACTGTATGAGGCTTAACATTCCCCCTCTGATCATACATTGTTATTATTACTCCCTCTTTTTACCTCTTAATGAATCTGGTGTTCTAGTCTTATTTAGTTACTTGGCGAGGCTTAACATTCCCCTTCCTAACTCGTAATGAGTACTTCTAGCCCTTATCATTCTCTTTCTTTACTTATTTATGAATCTGGTGTGATAATCCTGTGAAGTTGCCATGCGAGGCTTAACTCTCTCTCTCTCTCTCTCTCTCTCTCTCTCTCTCTCTCTCTCTCTCTCTCTCTCTCTCTCTCTCTCTCTCTCTCTCTTCAGACTGGCAATGATCATCGCCCTCAGCGTGACAACAGTGTGTGTCATCTGCACCATCATCATCATTGTGTGCTGCTTCTGGTCCCGCTGTCCTCTCTTCACTGCCTGCAGGATACGCTACCACCAGGACGACATCATAGCCTATGGTAATGAGGGGTTCTATGCACTTGTGGGTCGTGGTTTTCGAAGCTGACTGACCGAGATAGTTTTGCATGTGACATAAAAGTTTTTTTCTTTTTTCTTTCCTTGTAATTTCCGAGGAAGAGTTGCCTTATTCTCTGCATTTTTGGGATCGTGTCAAAGGTGACTGACCGAGATCAGATGTTTTTTGCATTCAACATGAAAGTTTTTTTTTTTTTTTTTCCCTTTTTTTTTTGTACGAAACTAATCGGCTTTTTACATTTTTTTTACTTGTTTTATTTAGTTGCTTATTTATTTATTTAGTATGTTTGTACTGTTACTTTATGAACAGCAAATTGCACAAACTTTTATTATAACATATATTTTATTTATTTTCTATTTATGTGCCCTTTGCTTGTCTCTTAAACATAAAAAAAAAAAAAAAAAAAAAAAAAAAATATATATATATATATATATATATATATATATATATATATATATATATATATATATATATATATATATATATATATATATATATATATATATATATATATATATATATATATATATATATATATATATATATATATATATATATATATATATATATATATATATATATATATATATATATATATATATATATATATATATATATATATATATATATATATATATATATATATATATATATATATATATATATATATATATATATATATATATATATATATATATATATATATATATAATGATCTTCCTCTTACTTCATCTGTAACTTCGTCTGAGGATGATCTGTTGCTGCAGTGTGGATCCCGTGGAGTTATGTATCGTGATTACAGATGTTACTTACCTTGCAATGTATATTTACACTGATTCTTAGTTCATTTTATCCTGTGTCACATGAGCCAAAGCTTGTTATACTAAAGTATGTTATGAAATACAGACACTACTTGTGAAATGACATGTGGTATTGAAAACTTCATGACATAGTGTCACTGTGTGCTGTAGTAAAGAGGCAGTGTGAGGTTCAGAATTCCATCTCCATAGTTATTTTCCTTCATCTCAGTCACTGATATAAGCAGCTGAGTCTTTGTGAAATTAGTCATGAGAAACTACTGAAAATTAACAAGTGTGAATGAATGTATGTATGGACCATTTAACTTCTATCTATCTATATACATGGCGTGGCCACACACTCATACACACACATCTTTCGCACTCTATACCTCGTCCATTTAACTTAGTGGGTAATATATTTTCAGCATCCAAGGACGAGGAGACGGCTGGGCTGAATGACATGCCACCTGAGGAGACCAAGGGTGTCAACGTGTACTCGCCCAATGCAGTCAAGGTTACCATGAAGGACGACGTGTAGAACCCAGTGGTGTTTCACTAAGAGGCACAACATGAAGCACAATATTGATGCCCCCTCAGAAGCACACCTTATCAATTATGTTATGTTTAGTATATGTTTGTCACTTTTTTTATGCGTGGATTTATGTTATATTTTGTAATGAAATGTTTAAGTTTACCTTTATGAAGTTACCGTTTGCACAAACCTACAAACATTAATTTCATTTTCTGTAATCATGCACAAGCTTACAGAATATGGGCTTTGAGGAATTTAATAAGTGTTAATAATGAGATTACCAATTGTATGGGTAAATCTGCTAATCAACACCATGTTGCTAAACCGTTTGAATGAAATTTTATATGGCTCATTTTAGATTCTTTACAATTTCAGCAAGTGATGTTTATAATGACCGGCCTTAAGTACTCTGTATGAAAAATGCCCAGTAAACAAAACTAATGAAGTTCTGTTGAGCAGTGCGTTTTCACTAATGTGAGGGTGTTCAAGGGACGCTATTTTAATTAGATAAATTTGTGCCAAAATACGTAAATTATATTACATTATATAAGGCAGGCGCATCAAGGGTGGAAGAAGTAAAAAAAAAAAAAAAGTAGTGATGCGAAAATGTATAGGGAAGTCTTATGTTTGAAATATCATAGTTAAGAAAACTGAGAGGAAAAAGATCTGGCAGGTAACCCATTCAGTGGTACAGACAGTTTACAATCTTCCCAAAATTCTCTCTTGGTAGTTACAAAAGAGATACTAAACTGTAGTGGATATAAGTAATTTACTGTTCCCTGATTATGAAAATATCACCCTAAACCTGATCAAACTTTCCAGTAGTATCCAGAGTGTAATGAAACTGATGCTGTAATACTGAAAGGGTTAAGTAAAGGTCATTATAACTTGGTCCTTGTTAAAACTACCATAGCATTTTGATACTGATGTGAAAGAAAATTACAGTAATAATTTCAATAGAAGACTGTCAAAATTAGTCTTTATTTATCTTATTTATTTTGTGCTTTAGGAATGTTTTCATGGTTATCAATAGAGAAATATAACAAAGAGGGCATGATAAGATACTTGGCATTCCACCCCATATCAGTAAGAACAGGATTGAAGTAATAGTGTCAACTTCTTGTTTATTTGAAGTTTAATGCCTTTTAAAATTTAATACCAATCTGCTTCCAGGCTGCTCAGATAGGAATAGGAAAGCCAGTAGATTTTTTATATAACATAGTAATATGTAACAATTTAGCTTCAGAATATGGGAGTGATTAATAACTAGTAAGTGAAGACACTTGTGCCTCAGTTAGGGAGGAATCTCTTCTGAACTGAGTGAAAATGTCTTGCTTCAGTATGGAGTAATTGCTTAGCAACCAGATGAAAGTTGCTTTGTCTCATGATTTGAAAGTAATCTCTTAACAAATGAATGAAGACAGTTTTACATCAGTTTGAGTAATCTCTTAGGAACCAAGTGAAGGCAGTTTTGTATAAATTTACTGGTAATTTCTTAATGAAGATTAGTAAGATTTTCTAAGGTGTTTTGATGATGTTGATAGTTTAACAAGTATTCTATATAATCACTGGGAAACTGATGAGAACTCTATCTCTATGAAGTAATCCTTATTAATGCACTAGGCATTTAAAGATCCAAGCCCTAGATTACTGCCTCAAGTACTTGAAATGTCACAATGTCGTCAAGTCTCACAGTCATCCATGGAATGGTTATAGCATGTGTTGGTTTTAATTACATACAAGTTCAGATATAAAGAATTATGTTCAACTCTTTGCAGAATATTTGTATTACCAACAATATATTTACAGATGTTTATACTAAAGATACTAATCAGGTTGGCTGATGTAGTTTTGCCCTAAAACCTTTTCTAATACAAGGAAGGTGAACTTACAGAATGAGGCAGAGTTCCAGAGCTTGCAAGTTTATTTATAATGTTATCATGTAAGTTTGTGATCTGACTGTGACTTGCCTATGATGTGATGTCCCAAAGTGTCATAATTTTCTCAGGACTGAGCACAAACCATCATTGCCTCTTGCTAGACAGGAAATAGTAGGACCAGTTTTATATGGTACTTCTCTTTGGAGATCTGAAGTACTGTAGCTCACTTGCAGTGCCTCCTCACTCTTCCTCCATGAACTGCCTGGAGATGTGGATGCGTAATAGTGTATTTATTTTTTTACAAACTCTTTCTACAACATTTTACTATGAATATCTCATCAGCAGCAAGAGAAGACACTTTTTTACATCCTGATGATAGATAGAAGGATTACTTACCTGTGAAATATTTTTTTTGTATCCAGCAGTATTCCATCAGTGATAATTGATTAGCAACTCCTAGTAGCATTGATGTACTACCTAAGTACATTTCAGCCTCACTTTGTGAACAGAGTCCATCAGTGCAGTGTTTATAGATTATGACAGAGGAGATATTCCTTCAGCCTATATATAGAGAAAGAGAAAGAGAGAGAGAGAGAGAGAGAGAGAGAGAGAGAGAGAGAGAGAGAGAGAGAGAGAGAGAGAGAGAGAGAGAGATACCATTAGTAGTAGTTTGAAAAAAATAACTGTGTGAATGCATGCACATATATAGTACACGTATGTAAATGTATGCTCTAGGTTGTGTGCAATCATTTAGAACTAGTATATTCTCTATTTGTATTGGAGTAGAGAAACTATTCGTCTACTTTATACGGCTGTTAATAACTTAAGTGTGATGCTTAGTGGGTATCCTTGATGTTGCATCCTTTGTAGCATTGCAAAATAGCCCTTGCTCATGAGGCAAATTTGTTTCAGTCCAGCGAATAACAATTCCATCCTGAAGGAATCTCATGTATTTGTGCTAGATTCTCTTCATTATGTTATGGCAAGTCTCTTGCCTTTAAATACAAAATGCCATGGATGCTGTCATAATTCATGTAATACAGCTGATAATAAGGAAGGTATTGCATCACTGGTTGTTCATCTTTGTACATCATGCATGTCCTGTATTATATGAAAGACTTATTCATAATGTTTGAACAGTAAAATGCATCATGGACAACCACCAGTTCCTATTGTGACAACAGGAATTGGTGGCTGTAACTGTAGTAAATTTATCAATTTATCAATAAGGTTTATGCTCAAACTTCTAAGACATAAAGTCTAGAAACTGAGCATATATATATTTTTTTTATGTATATGTATCTTATTTTCAACCTAACAAAAGTTTTGTATCCTCAAGACCTTAATTCATTTTGTTCAAGATGCACAAGTGATTGAGTCCAAGAACTTTGAGTACCATATGTATACCACTATAGATTTAGACATTGTTGTAACAAGTCTGGTGAGAAATAGTAATTCTTTGCTGTCATGAGAAATGTGCATTAATTGAGTTTTCAAATCTGATAATGACAGTTGTTTTCACAATTCATGAAGATGAATCCTTAAGTATTATTGTAGATATGTAAATAGAAGAGGAATCTTTTATGTTTTCATTGTTTTCTAGTCATTTATGTATTGCACTGAAATATACAGCACCAAGAATCACCAGGACCTGAAAAGACCTGTGCAATGTTCAGAAATGTGCAAGCTTGCTTTTTGTTGCAATTGGTTACTGGTCTCTTCCAGAAGTGAGGGTTGGTGTCCTTTACCATACCATATGCCAGCTTTTGTACTCTTTCTCTACTGCTACTCAAGGGTGATGTTGGGCTGGAGACCTGCTCATCATTGTCCATCATTTCTATTCTTCAAGTGATGATGGTGATTTGCAAGTACAGCACTGATTTACTTCCTAGAGTTAGTTAGGATTGTCTACATGGTGATGGCTCAGTTGTGGCTAAGTCCAGTTTTGAGATACACTCAGAGATGTTTGAGTGATGGGGTAGTCTTGTCTACTTTGCCACTGGGGATGCTGTGTGTCCCCATAATATTTCCTTTCAGCAGAAATCCATAGCTTGTGTTGGCATTTCTGAGAGCTGTTGTGGGTGATGAAGAAATCCTAGGCATCTTACTGATGATGGGTCTGAATGTGGGTAGTTGTGGTTCTGAGATATGAGGTGTCTCATCTCAGCTCAACCAGTTGAGCTGAGATATATAATTACTACATGAACTTGTATTATCTGGGCTTGCTGGGATCACAGCTATCCTAGTGTGTTTCCCAGCCATCCCCTTGTGAGGTAATTGGCTATAGCCTGATCATGCATCATCCCACTGAGGAAATTCTTCAGAATGATTGTTAGAAGTTGAGAGATATTGCATAAACAGTATCAGGAAGAGAGTTTAAAATAGGCAGTGCTTCATATGTATAAATATTGTCCTTGGTGAGTTTTTTTTCAGCACTTTTAAGTATCATACAATATCCCACATCAACATTGTGTACATACATCAGTCATTTAACCCTGTCATATATACTTATACACATGTATAGTTATATGCTTTACAATCTTTATATATTTTCTGTGATCATTTAATATTATTTGTGAAATAAGCCAAAGGTATGTGTGAATTAGATGGTTTTAGTTGGATGCAAATGCCTTGTATGTATTTATTTAATTCATATGCTTGTAAAATTTTGTAACTATTTGCATACAAGCTGCACAATAATGGAGGAATCAGAGTAATGCATGGTGGTTGAGGCAGCTGTAATACAAATCAGTCTGGGTTTGCTTTACACTAATATAGTCCATAATCTTAAGAACATCGAGAATAGATAGACTGTTAAAGGCCAGTTGATCTACACAAAGCAGCTCCTGATTGAGTGGTTCATTAAAGCGACTTCAACTGTCAGATTACTGTAAAGGTTTCTGTATCATAGCTTTAGTGCAAATGTTTAAAGGAGATTACATATTATGTTACATATTGATCTGGTTCAGTTAATATTCCTGCAAAGATACATGTCTAGTTTGTGTCATAATGTCAGATTTTTCTGTGAATCATTAGAAAACAATTGTTTAGAATTTGCAATGTTGATTAGATGATATTTGGTTGTTTTTCATAAGACATTTCTTTCACAGTCTGGTGATACAGACAGATAAGTAATGGATTTGCTTCATGGCCTTAGATTATTATTGTCATTGTTATTATTATTATTATTATTATTATTATTATTATTATTATAGGTTTATTTATTTATTTATTTACTTTATTTTATTTTTTATGAAATTCGAAAGCATATAGTATGTCATTGGGGCGACCACGCAACACTTAATACACTAATCGTGAATGTGAATGGATCAAACATACAGTAATGAGCTAAGCTTAATTATTCTTATATATGTGACACCTAACAGAATAAATGATGGTAATAGTACATTGTTTTTCTCTTTCTTATTTTATTTATTTATTTATTTATTTATTTATTTTTTTTTTTGTTTGTATCATGTGGGATAATGACAGCAACGGTAACATGTTTGATTTTTGGGGGAAAGAAAGAGGAAGAAGAAGAAGAAAAAAAATATCGCAGTAATGATATATGCACTACATATTTATTTATTTTTACTATTATCAAGACGGGGCTGAGAGTGTGAATAATTGTGTGTGTGAGTGTGTGGTACCTTGTCTGGGTCACCCCGTTCAGGACTGACGGCTGGCAGGCGACCTCGAGGGACTGTCCTGCAGCCTATATGCTTTCACACGCCATAACAATTGAAATCCTTCACTGCTCTTAGCTGCTGAAGTGGGTGAGAAAAGGAAATCAAAAGCCGAAAATAACCCTGGAAGAAGCGCTGTAAGCAGTTTTCATACGACCCATCTACAACCAAGACTGTCACACGCTGCTGGCTATAGCTTCCGAGCTTTGTCCTCTTAATAGGCGGCAAGGAAGTTGTATGACTCCTCTAAGCTTGGCGTCGTACAGTGTTCTTATAATGGTGTTGCGCAGTATATGTTTAGTGGATTTAAAGTAAGTATTGAACGGACGGGAGAACATATTTGGGGTGCCTGGTGAGTTGACTCGTGTAAGTGTTAGTGATAGTAGTTAGTGAAGACTTTCCGCTGAAGTCTGGATGACCTCAACGGGCACTCAGGCAGTCGTGTAGAGGAGCAAGAGGATGTTACAAAGTGTTGGTCTCTTAGTTTGCGCTGAGGTAAGCTGGAATTTGAATTGTATTTTTATAGTAATACTTTTCTGTCTTAATTGTCGTTGTGTCCTCAAATAAGGGGAGCAGGATCAATCTAATGTTAGTATTGTTAAGATGTGCTTGTCTATCTGTCTACAAATATTAAGGCGGGTCTCACGTGAAATTTTTGCAGCGCTGATAATTTTAGGGTGGTTTGAAATTACTGTAACAATGAATAAATATTAACCATACTGCACAGGACAGTACACATACCTACCTGCTTACGTCTACTTACTGCTTACGTCTACAACTGATGCTCCCAGATAAACTGACTGTGCGAAATAGAAGCAGGCTCAAGCAGTGAACGACTTTATATATATCGACGTAGAGCAGGGTTGTACACCGATATCTGTAAGATAAAGAGCGAGGAGAGAGAGGAGAGACGGGGGAAAAATGAAAGGAGAATGAGGGGAAGGGTGAGGCAAGGGGAGAGAGAAAACTCTGAGAACTTAGTTTATTTTTATATTAGTTTATTAATTAGACCTTTCAGGATAATAAAGTCTTTCCATGGCGCTCTTGATAGCATTAGAAGAACTTATACTTAGGAAGTTTGCGACAGCGAGTAAATACTAACTATAATGTACAAGGCAGTGCACATGCTTGCGTCTACCTCGGCTGACGCTCACAGAGAAACTGACAGTACGAATCTGAAAAATAGAGCCCAGCCCAGGCAGTGACATATATTGGACACGTCGTTATCATGACTTCTGAGTGACTGATAGCATTTCTGTCAAAATACTTTTGGCTTGCAACACACTTAAATACATATTTCTTCTTTTCTAAAACTGTATGATAGTTTTTAATGTGTATTAATGTTTGGTTTAACTTTATTACGAAATTACTTTACAACTTTACATACTAGGTTAACATTAATTCTAATACTAGATACTGCATTATTATTATTATTATATATATTTTTTTTTTAATTTCCGGATTTTTTCTGCCCTTCATTATCCTAGAAAAAATTGTTATATTACCCTCAGTTTGGAAACCACTGCTCTAGACCTGGATGCTTCTAAAGTCTCAACTGATAAAAGGAAATAAGACAAAGGAGAGTAACGATATCCAGTACTCAGCTTTACTGCAAGTGTTTGTCATTTGTGGCATAATAAGTTCTTGCATCATCAGACTGGCTTGCTGAGAGAGACAGACAGTATACTTTTTTCGAGATCAGCGGTACATTATAAGGTGCCCCACATTACTGCTTCGAGTCTAAACCTCTTTATGCTAGTGCTGGAGGTGTAAGCTCATGAACTTTGAATAGTAAATGGAGAAAGGGAGATCATGGAAGTAGCAGTAGTCAATTAATGTCGAGACAGTGATTATTTATTTCCATAGACATAATATGACCCTCTCTCTCTCTCTCTCTCTCTCTCTCTCTCTCTCTCTCTCTCTCTCTCTCTCTCTCTCTCTCTCTCTCTCTCTCTCTCAAATCGTGATCTACACAATGTTATTTCAATATTATCCAGAAAAAGAAAGATGCCTTCCAGAGATATGGTGGTAGATCTCGTGTAATAGTTTTCATAGCACATTTCGCAGCAGCTCGAGGTGTTCATTAGTATGGGGTGTGTACTGTGCGCCAAACGATGGAGTGACTATAATTATAGGACCTTATTCTTAAAACACTTTATCAACTTTTAACAGGTTCTTAGGGAAGTTACACGGAGTTTCCAGTGATAGATTATTAAGGATTCTACATCATCGATACGAAAAACACCGATGAAAACCCGGCTAATCATCTCTATGGCTTTTGAAAAAAGCCGTGATGAGAAAACAAAGCCTATGAGAGAGAGAGAGAGAGAGAGAGAGAGAGAGAGAGAGAGAGAGAGAGAGAGAGAGAGCAGGCTTATGAACGACTTGATCAGCTGGGCAGGATCGTCTTCCGTCGTCAGTGATGTTCAAAGAATTCGTCTTCAGGAATCATTGGCAAGCGCCGCATCAATCCAAACACTAGCCAGGGGTAATCGAATTTGGGTCTGCTTACCTGGAAGAGAGAAGACGCGAGTACATGACAGAGGGCAGAGTAGAGAAAGGGGTCACTCACTGTACCTCGATATGTTAAGTATGAGGTGAACTGTAAAATTTTCCTGCAGCTGGAGTGATGACATTCGCTACTGCACGCTAAAGTTTTTTCTCTCTCTCTCTCTCTCTCTCTCTCTCTCTCTCTCTCTCTCTCTCTCTCTCTCTCTCTCTCTCTCTCTCTCTCTCTCTCTCTCTCTCTCATTCCGAAAACACATAGTGAGGCAAGACACGATATGAATAACAAACGTACATAAAAGTTTACTATATTATGGCATTACCTGTTGGTCATGCACGTATTGGTCTGTGAAGGGCATGACTGACAGCACTGAGACGCACTCCCTGATGCACCAGTCTGTCAGGCAGCACAACAGGTCACGGGGACAATCAGTGTGGTTCATACAGCTGAATTGAAAAGTGTCACATTCCATGTTATTGAAGTAGTAGTTCCTGCAGTCACGGCGAAACCTGTGGATACATACAGACAAATAAATACACCATAAAAAGTTATAAACCGAGTATTTGCCATAACGAAGTCTTATAAAAGGATGCAGGGGATGAGGATATTCCTTACAAAACGAGACTGAAGCTATTAAATTTACATTCCTTAAAGAGACGTAGGTTTAAGACGGGACCTGATAGAATTCTTTAAGTGGTATAGGGAATATAACAAGGGGGACATAAGCAAAATGATCAGAATCAGTAATCAGGATAGAACAAGAAATAATGGAAATAATGGAAAATTTAGGTTCAAGAAAGAGATAGGAAGGATTTGGTTCTCAAATAGAGTGGCCGATGAATGGAACTAGCTCAGTAATCAGGTTGTTAGTGCTGAGTCATTAGGTAACTTAAAAGAAGATTAGACATATTTATGGATGGGGACGATAGGTGGAAATAGGTAGATATGTTTCATACAGGGACTGACACGTGTAGGCCTCATGGCTTCTTGCAGTTTCCCTTATTTTCTTATGTTCTTATGCTCTTAAAAGCGCACTTAAGTAGTACGTATTTCGAAAATCATTAGGGCCTACAAAGATGTTTCCATGATTCGAGAGAGAGAGAGAGAGAGAGAGAGAGAGAGAGAGAGAGAGAGAGAGAGAGAGAGAGAGAGAGGTCGACTAATGATCACTGTGGCTTTTTAAAATAGTCTTTGCGAGAGAACCAAACGTTTCATGAAATACGAGTAGACCAAAGATAATAACTGACCTCAGTAACAAGATACTTTATGAGAAAAACACAGTAAAAACCAGACAAGGAGATGTGGCGCTCCAAGACAGGAAATTAAGCTCGAGGATCCGTATTCTCAAACTTTTCGGCGTCTTACTGCTTTTAAAGGCACCAGTTTTAGTTATTCAGGTTTTCAAGAGTGTTTTCATTATTTTGCAGATAGATTAACATAATTTGTGGGAAAAACACTCATTAGGATCCGACTAACCATCTCTGTGGCCTTTGAAAGTAGTCATGGTGAGAGGACAAAAGCGTTTAAGAGTACGGAGAAAGAACACAAATGTTGTAGACTCACGTTTGGACAGCTTCGGTTCTCTTGTCTTTCGGTTCGATTCCTTCCTCGTCTTTCGCTTCGTTTCTCTGCTCGTCTCTCAGCAGCGCCGCCACCTGGTGGAAGGAAGAATAGCTCCGTATTCTTAAACGCTTTGTTCTCTCACCACGAGTATTTTCAAAGACTGTAGATAATCAGTTTAGTTCTTAAGAGTGTTTCTCCTGTTAATAATGTAGAAATCTTGTTAATCTATCGCTGGAACCATAAACACACCTTTAATAAATTGTGTAACTTCAACTAGAGACTTTTGAAAGTAATGGATCGGCGACGCAGTGTTTCGGAATATGGTTCATAATTGTTGCCATAACAGTTGTGTTACTCATACATTGACCAGTCCGGTGTATTGCTTTTTTTTTTTTTTCTTCTTTTCTCTTTTAACACACACTGTTGACCCAAGGAGATGCAGTTGTTTTCGTTTCTCCTTCTCGATTTTTCTTTTTATTCTTTTAAGCCTTGCGTGTGCTCATGATAATACATACATAGATACATACATACATTCAGCCAGACAGATATAATCCCTTGGACTAATGTATTGCAGTATAGACAGCAAATACTTTAGAAACAAAAAAATTGGTATTTTATACAATTTGTTTTCTTTTACTATTTTATGAAAACCAGATTTTTTTCGCTATTGTTACGCAATGAAAGTAGAAACATACTCTTTTCATAAAGGGAAAACAATGAAGTTAATATAATCTTGGTAAAGCTACAAAAGGTTGAGTCGGAAAGAGATATATCCTGGCTCCATGATTTTGTAGCTTGAGTACGTTTTAAAGAGACTGTAGTGCAAAAATGAACGTTTAAAAAAAAATGTAGATGATTATGGGAAATACTAACGAGCAGTGAGAGGGTTACTAAACGTGATGGATAATTTGGTGGTTCAAATCTTTTTGAAGATATTCCCCTTATTCCTCAGAAAGTTCTTCATCATTTACATATGTATATATGTATGTATGTATGTATGTATGTATGTATGTATGTGGGTGCATCCCAACGCTCACCACTAGACTCACACAACACTCCCCTGAAGGCTTAGCTTACGTGCAAATATCAAAATCTGGTGCAAAAGAATCTTCTTTTCCACACGCCTCATGTCCCCTCCTGCCTGTCTGTTCCCTGGTCTCATTAACACCTGCGGGGACTGCGCCTTGCCTTTAGTGGACAAGCTTTCGTTTACATTCATGGCCACACCACATGACTCAGGTGCTGCATATAGATATAAGATTCACTCAATGCTGACATCAAAGCCGGCAGCTGTGGAGGGGAGGGGTGTGGCTGAGAAATATCCTGATGGAGTTCTGATAGTGATTCCTGTGATATTTTGTTTAAGAACGTAAGGGAAGCTGTAAGAAGCCATTCCTTGAGTTAAAAGATATCTACCCTCTATGACTCTGTGACATATTTAGAAACGCTCTGCTCTCTCACCACGACTATTTTCAAGGGCCACAGAGATGACTAGCCGTGTTCTCTGGAGTGTTTCTCCTGTCAATAATAAATAAATCTTGTTAATCTGTCACTAGGACGGTAAAAAAAAAGTAAATAAATAAATAAATAAAATAAATAAAAACATCCTTAAAAATCCATGTAGCTTCAACAAGAGACTTTTGAAAGTAAGCGAAGTCTGGGCAGAAGTGTTTCAGAATATAGTCCCTAATCATATGGAGGAATGCGAAGAAAAGGAAGAGCTAAAATAAAGGTGGAAAGACTGCATCAAATACGACACGATAGGCTGATGAATAAGCGAAAGAATGTCACAAGACAGAAACATCTGAAAAAGGTATTTTAGAAACAGCGATATCAAATAGGGACTGAAGCCGAAAAGAGCTCTACTTATCATGTTTGGCCTTCGAAAACAGCCCTGATAAGAGAACAAGGAGTTTGAGAATACGAGCCTACAGCATATTAACCATACAAGTACTTGTGAACATTTAACTTACCTGTAGCCGTGTGCACATAACCAGGAACACCAATGAAGGCAGCAGGGACTTCATGTCGTGAACTAAGATGCGAGAGGGAATGAGGGAAGAATCGAAATGGGGAATACGTCTTCTTTGACTGCTGTGTGGAGAGAATGGAAGCTTATGTAGTGGCCGCGGTGAGTCTAGGAGGAAAGTGAGAGGTTCGTTATAGCTATTGGTGTTTCTAAGATTGTGGGAAGGAGGTGGAGGGTAGGTAGGAGGTAGGGGCAGCCAGCAGCACACGAGGGGAAGACGGGAACTGGGGTAGGTAGCATGATGGGAGTTACGTGGAAGGAGAGTGAGGGAATACGATAGTGTGTTATTTTCTTAATCGTGCATTTGCTTGAAGCTTCTCTCTTTTACGCCAATAGCATATGTACTCATTCCTGTATGATGTCATGATGTCCTCAAAGGGATTCACGAAGTCAAGAGGTTATTGAAACGAAAACAGGCTGTCACGATGTCCGTAACCCTTTCACTTTGATAGGAGACAATTATAACCACTATGTACAATGTGTGAAACCTTTATAAGCATCTGCAAGAAAGTTATGGATGAAAAGATTAGATTTTGCAGTTTTACACAGTTTAAAGATTGAAGTTGGCTATAGAATAAGTAAAGATGTTTCAGTGATTATTAATTAGGGAAAGGTGTACCAAGTGGCAGTCAAAGGATTAGAAGGGACTCACGAAGTCACGACGTCATTAAGGCCGAGTCAGGATGTTGCTCGTACGATGTTCTTCAAGTGATCTCAAGTCACAGGTCTCTTCAAACGATATCAGGGTGTTACGATATCCTCAAATTGAATTCACGGTACCCTCAAGAGTAACTGATGATCTCTTCAGGTTGATACATCGCAGGGTGGCTCATGATGAACTGCCTGTGATTGTGTCCTCGAATGTTACTGTTCATTGTCCACCACCATCACCACCATCACCGCCGCCGTCGCCGTCTCTGCATCCCACGTGGCTTGATGGCGCAGTATTGATCTTTGCCTTCACTGTATTATTGATGGCGTACTGGTGTTTGTCCAATTATGAAGGCCCGCCAACCCATCATACACACACACACACACACACACACACACACACACACACACACACACACACACACACACACACACACACACACAGTGGACAAACTCTCCTTTGTATTGTTTCGGAAAAAAAAGGAAGAAAAAACGAAAAAGAAAAAAAAAAAGAAAAGGAAAAAGACATAATACTCTTGCTGTGATAATTAGGAAAACAGGTAACAATAAGAAAAAAAAGTATATGCAAAAATATAAAAAAAATAAATAAAAAGTGAACAGTACTGTTTTTGTTGTAGTAAATGTGAGATGCTGTATTATGTCCAGTGTTTTAGAGCCGCTATAGACAGAAAACTGAAGAGAACCACACCAGCTTACATCAATCCTTTAGGGACTAGCATCTCAGTGAGCCTTTCTATATATATTTATTTTCGTTGCCTATGGCCAATTCTGCTCATACATAAAAAAAAAAAGGATCCTCTTACTGTATATAGCTTCTCTCTCCCTCAAACATAAGCTGTCTTGGTGTAAAGGAACAGTGGGGCGCTTCTGTCTCATCGTTTAAAAAGGACAGAACAATAAAACACTGAAGGATTTATACAAGCAGATTCAGATTGCGTATGATAGTGACTGAGAGTGAATATGATGGCGGAGGACAGTTTGAGCAGAGGTGGTACAATGCGTTACTATTATTATTATTATTATTATTATTATTACGTGTGAAGGACACCGGCCAAGGAGAGAGAGAGAGAGAGAGGGGGGGGGGGAGACTTCATCAATATGCCGTTCCTATAAAGTTAATTACAGAAGAAGAAGAAGGAGAAAAGTTAGTAAATTCAGTTCCACAATATTTAATTAACGTTTTTTTTCCATTTTCTTTTTGTGAACAGTAGAGAAAGAACGCAACAGAAGCAATTTTGGATAGAAACTAAAGGTAAAGAAGTGAGAGCCATCCTGAACACAGACTGCATCCAGAACGTGTAGCAAGCAAGTCAAGGCATTTTACTGCATCTTTGTATAACATCCTTCCCTCAAGCCGGTACGGAGGGTTAGGTGAAAGGGTGTAGGAATAGAAGTGATGCTTGAGAGAGAGAGAGAGAGAGAGAGAGAGAGAGAGAGAGAGAGAGAGAGAGAGAGAGAGAGAGAGGCAGTCAGTCAGTATGAGTTTAAACATGAAAGCCGTGTTGTCAGAATCGGTACCACGCCAGTGTTCAAACATTTCCAACACTCTCCATCGACAACACTGGATTGAACACAACATCCGCACTCGATTATTGGGCAGGAAAAAACCATAAAACTCTCCATCCACATGTGCAACAATCCTGCTTCCGGCCTTGTCTTTCCCAGCCCCCTTACCCCTTTCAATCCGTCCTCCCAGCCCCTTCCAGTCCCTCCTTGCCTCTCCTCTCCCATCCTAGGGCATCTAAACTCTCCTATCCCCTCCTATAGTCCCTCTTAGGCTCTCCCAGCCCCTTTTAGGCCCTCCCAGCGCCTCCTAGCTCTTCTTAGCTTCTCGCCCCTCCCAACCCTTACTGAACACTTTCATTCCCCCAGCCCCTTCCACGTTTCCTCCTAGCTCCTCCCAGATCTCCTAGCCCCTTCCAATTCCTTCTGATCCTTCCCAGCCCCTTTCAGCCCGTCCTAATGCCTCCCAGACGCTTCTATCGCCCCTCTGCCCCTCCCAGCCGCTCCCAGCCCCATCCGGCCTCTCTCATCCTCTTCCATCCCCTCCCAGCCCCTTTCGCAGTCCTTCCTAGGTCCTCCCATCCGCTTCTATCCTTTTGCAACCCTTTCTGACGTTTTTGGTTTCGGGAGGCTATGTAAACAATATATTGTCGACTGTCTCCGTAGCCTACATTATAAATTGTTGTTGGCGAGTCAGAGTGAAGCATATTTCATTTTAAAAACAATGTATACACTTATCAATCCACGGTTTCCCCAGAGAGAGAGAGAGAGAGAGAGAGAGAGAGAGAGAGAGAGAGAGAGAGAGAGAGAGAGAGAACCAATTTAATATGCTGCTTTCAAAAAAGATCACGCGGAAGAATACTTATGCGAAACAGAAAACAAAGAATCATTGCGGAGTAACACAAAAAAAATAATGAGTGATTGACAATACACCCACAGCAATGGTTCGTATTCAGAAAGGCTTTGCTCTCTCTCCTCACGAACATTTTCAGAGGTCACAGAGATGATTGATTAGCAGGGTTGTCAAGAGTGTTGCTCCTGTTCATAATGTGGAAATCTTATTTATCTGTCACCGAAACCATAAAAAAAAAAAAACTTAAAAATCTGTACAGCTTCATATAAAACCTTTAGAAAATGGTGGAGGTCCAGTGCAGGGATGTGTGAAATTATGGTTCAATGATTCGCTTCAACTAAACACTCCAAGTTAGAACCATACTCTGAAACACTTACGTCCGCGCCTCCACGACTTTCAGAAGGCTCTAGTTGAAATGTCTCGGGTTCCCAAGAATGTTTCTCCTCTTAATAATGTAGAAATCTTGTCATTTGTCACTTGAACTGTAATAACATCCTTAAAAACTCAGTATTACTTCAAATAGAGGCTTTTGATATTAGTGGAGATGCTGCCATAAGTGTTTTAGAATACGGTCGTAAGAGGCTCCTAAATTGGAATGAAGTTGATGGTAAGTAGCTAAAGGTCGATATACTGTATTGTCTTGGAGAATATAAAAAAGAAAATGAATGGCGGAGAGAAGGAAAAATATAAACAAGGATTTTATTTTATTTATTTATTTTTTTTATTATTCCCCCTCACTAAGACAAATGAGAAAAATTTAAGTTTACCAGGAATGCAACAAGTTTTCTTTTTCCAAACCAACTCAAAGAAAGCTGTTTGGTATAACTATTGTATTTCAAACTTGATCACGTGAGACGTGTGTGTGTGTGTGTGTGTGTGTGTGTGTGTGTGTGTGTGTGTGTGTGTGTGTGTGTGTGTATGTATATATATATATATATATAATTCACCTACGGTCGTCCGCTGGTCACCCAGCCAGCCGTTTTCCTACGTAAAGCACTCAGACCTCATAGTGACCGATCTTTGGGTAGGACTGAGACCACTTACACACCACACACCGGGACAGCGAGGTCACAACCGCCTCGGGTTACATTCCATACCTACTTGCTGCTAGGTGAACAGGGACTACACATTAAATTAAAATCCTTTTCAAAATTTTTAACACAGTTCCGGACCTGTACAAAAAATAAATAAATAAAATAAAATAAAATAAATAAATAAATAAAATGAAATAAAAAAAATAAAATAAAATAAAACAAAATAAAATAAATAAATAAAAAAAATTACCGATGAAAATTTTTCATCTAAGGTAACAGATGATTAAATTATGAAATGCAGAAGAAGAATATTTGTATAAGATATATATATCAATCGAAAAAGTGTGTTTTCTACGTGTCTTCATTTTTGTATAAAAATTGAAAAATGATTTTTATCTGAACTGTTTTCCAAAAAACTCAAAACACTACTTTACATATGTATGATGGTTCTTTTATAAGAGCATATCACAGTTGTTAGGAAAAAATTCTTTAAGAGCCTCGCCCATTTGCCTCGCCGCTACCGGGATCCGAACCCGGTAGCTTGGTGTGTGTGTGTGTGTGTGTGTGTGTGTGTGTGTGTGTCGTTGTGATTGGAGACGGAGAATGAGACAGGAAATAATTCAGAGACAAAGATTGATACTTAGATAGACAGGCAGACAGACAGACAGACAGACAGAAACGTAAACAATGATACAAAACTACTCAGCTATTATATCACCTTGGAAAAAAAAAGAACGATGATACAAAATAATGTTAACGAGCTGATCCATAGAAAATAGAAATGGAAACGAACTTAATTACTGGCTACGTAAACTAGGCACGAAATAACGAACCAAAGCGGGAGACGAGGCGAGACGAGAGGAAACGAGAGGATACCAGACAAGAGGAGATCCTGAGTACGAAATAACGTTGTGTGTCTTCGTAAGGTGTAGGTCGATATGGAAGGGAGTGGGGTACAGAATACATGGGCTGGGTACAAAATCACTCTGTCTTGTTACGTGTAGTAGGTAGGCAAGCTTGGCTCTGTCATTTTGAAACGCTTTGTTCTTTCATCGCCGGTTTGGAAAGCCACAGAGATGATTAGCTGAGTTTTCATGTGTGTGTGTGTGTGTGTGTGTGTGTATGTGTATGTGTTTCCATTAACGATACAGAACCCTTATTATACTATTACTAAAATCACGAAAACATCCTGAAAACCAAAGAATTTCCACTAGAACATTTTAGAAGTAGTCAAATCTAAGACGCTGAAATATTTGATTTTTTTTTTTTTTTTTTTACATTAATGAACAGTGGATATGATGATGGCTAGGCAGGCATTTCTTATCACCGCAGCAGCAGCAGCAGCGGCGGCTGGGTGGGGCTGTAGTAGCAGACGTGCCCACAGGTGTGAGGTGGCGGCACATTGGAAGGGGTAGTAAAGGAGGGGAGAAGGTGTTGTTTAGCTGTGGTCGCAGGGGGGTTTCTGCTGCACCTTGCTGGATCTCCTCAGTGCAAGGAAAGCTGAGACGGAGACGAATAAGGCAGTGTTGCATGGGTGGCGCGATGAACTTGTCTAAGAGTGGGGGGTCGTACCCTGTCGCAGCGGCGTACCAGGTGGCAGAAGGAAGGGCAACTATTGCCTTGTCTTGTTGGCAGGACAGGGTGGTCGAGGCAGCTTTTACTCTTCGCAGATTTTGGGAGAGACTAGGCAGGACAGCTGTGGTTGGCTGGGGAAGGTTGGCGGCTGCTTTAGCGGCATATATAATAAATGCAAAGTGCTTAGCGTAGGTAGAGGAAACCCACACAATAGGTACACATTAAACACCCAAACTCTGGTAGGTACAGGGTACGAGAAAGATTTAGGAGTTATAGTTAGCTCTGAATTCCGTCTAGGGAAACAATGCATAGAAGCCAGAAACAAGGCAAATAGGGTACTAGGATTTATTTTTAGGAGTGTTAAAAGTAGAAGGCCGGAAGTAATATTAAAGTTATACTTGGCGCTGGTCAGACCTCATCTAGACTACGCTGTGCAGTTCTGGTCCCCACATTACAGGAAAGATATAGGTCTATTAGAATCAGTACAGAGGAGAATGACTAAAAGGATACAGGGGATGAGGAGTATTCCTTACGAAGCGAGGTTGAAGCGGTTAAATTTACATTCTCTAGAGAGACGTAGGTTAAGAGGGGACCTGATAGAAGTCTTTAAGTGGTATAAGGGTTATAACAAGGGAGATGTAAGCAAAATTCTTAGGATCAGCAACCAGGGTAGAACAAGAAATAACGGGTTCAAGCTTGAAAAATTTAGGTTTAGGAAGGAGATAGGAAAAAATTGGTTCTCAAATAGAGTGGTAGATGAGTGGAACGGACTCAGTAATCATGTAGTTAGTGCTAGGACACTAGAGAGCTTTAAGAGAAGATTAGACAAGTTTATGGATGGGGATAGCAGATGGAAATAGGTAGGAGTGTTTCATACAGGGACTGCCACGTGTAAGCCTGGTCGCTTCTTGCAGCTTCCCTTATTTCTTATGTTCTTATGTTCTTATATCAGCTAGCTCGTTGCCAGTAAGACCGACATGGCTGGGAATCCAGTTGAGGGTAACTTTGTAGTCCCGGCAGCCAGTCGCTGTGCAAGGTGGAGAATGGTGGTGAGGAGGTGGATGTTGTCCTGTGGCTGAGGTTCTCTGTGGGCGTGGATGGAGGACTGGGAGTCTGTGTGGATGATGGTGTGTGGGGACTGACGCTCCAGGGAGTGGTGAAGCGCCACGGATTGCAACTAGTTCAGTCTGAAGGCAGCTAGCATTGTCGGGGAGACATCAGTCTCGTAACATTTCCGCACACGAATGTGTTTTCTGCTGCTCCCGTGGCAGGATCGATTGACCCATCGGTGAAGATGGTGAGAGAGTTCGGGGTGATCAGGTCGTCCATAACATGGTGCATTTCGAAGTGAAGGGCGGGAGGAAAGCAGCGTGCCTTTGGGACGTGTGAAACAGTGAACAGTCGTTTGGATTGAAGGGGAAACCCAGGGAGGTGGTATGGTGTAATCTGGATGTGGCGAGTCTTCTTCCTTGCTATTGAGGGTCTCATGTTTTCCTAAGAAGAGGGAGACTGCTTCCGCGGCGCACGCTAGCCAGTCGCCGAAGGTTGAGGGCAGGCAAAATATGTTGGATGCTCAATCTCTCTCTCTCTCTCTCTCTCTCTCTCTCTCTCTCTCTCTCTCTCTCTCTCTCTCTCTCTCTCTCTATCTGTCTCTCTCTCTCTCTCTGGATATCGGAGGAGCAGCTGACGGGAATCCAAGATCATCCAGATTAGTATTCTGCGTCAGGAGGGAAGGAAAAAAATATTTCAGTGAAAATATAATTCATATGCAACAGGCGACCTTGAAAATCTTTTCCTTCCGTGTCAGTGAAAGGAATAGGCTTACAAATAGTCTCTCTCTCTCTCTCTCTCTCTCTCTCTCTCTCTCTCTCTCTCTCTCTCTCTCTCTCTCTCTCTCTCTCTCTCTCTCTCTCTAATACAATCGTTCACATAACCCATTAATCAATTTCATCCTCTTCTGATCTACAAAACACAGGCAAACTTCAAAGTACACAAATATAAAATAAACATGTAGTTGGAATACTTCATAAATAATAATGACAGAACGCTGAAGTGCTTGGAAATATTACAACTCTACCTTCGTGACTGGGAGTGGTATATAATTGCCCTTTTTTAATAATTTAGTCGCGCATGACTGATCCGAGTGAGGAATGTTACTGCTCGTGTTTCATGTCATGTGGCGTGGCGTGGTGTGGCGTGGTGTGGCGTGTGAGTGGGGGAGCATTTTTACATATGGGTCCTGCCTCGGTTATCATAATGCAAGGAAGTTCTTTTATTTCTTTATTTATTACGTGTTTATCTTGAAACTACCATATTTGTTGTTGTTGTTGTTGTTGTTGTTTTTCTTCTGCTATCGCCGTTTCTCTATAGTCAGATGTTGGTGTTGTGCGTTGTACGAGTCTTCTCAAGTTGTTTTTGTCGCTTGTATCTTCCTGTGACTCTCATCCTTTGCAGTTCTCCCGCAGTTCCATCACTCCATCTCACTCTCTGTTTCGTGTGTTGTAAGGCGAAGTGGTGGTGATATATATTCACAAGTGACCTACATTCGGGTATCGTAATGCGAGGAGGATTTTTATCTCTTTATTTATCATGTATTTCTCTTAGAACTGCAACTTTTTTTTTATAAGGTGAAATGATGATGCATGTGGAGGTGTAATCTTTTCACAATTTATAGTACATGATTTACGTATACTTTCATTTAAATTCTCTCACTGTTTGATGATTTTCTTTTTCTTTTTATTTATCATATATCTTTCCCGGAACTGTTGGGTTGACTATAACGAAAGATGGTAGTGATATATGTGAAGGTATAATCTGATCACAAGTTATGGTATATGATCTGCGTACACCTCCACTCACCTCCACTTGTATCTTTTCACTGCCTGATGATCTTATTTTCTCTTTATTTATTTTGTATTTCTCTAAGAACTGCATTTCGTTTTAAATCTTTTCATTGCTTGATATTTTTATTTAATTTCCCATTATTTGTTATGCATTTCTCTTAGAACTCTACATACTTTTTTTTTCTATCTTTTCACGAACTGATATTAAGCTGTCTCGTTTACCATAAGAAAATAGTAATATATGATCTGCAGCTTCACTCAAGTCCTCTCACTGCCTGATATTATTTTTTCTTTCTTTGTTTATGATGTATTTCTCCTAGACCCCGTTTGCTGTAAGGTAAAATGGTAGTGATATTTGAAAAGGATTACTCTATTCATAAGTTACGATATACATATTATCTACGTATACTTTCCGGTAAATCTTTTCATTGGCTGATAATTTTTTCCTCCATAATCACCTATAACTTTTTTTTTTTACTCACATTTGTATACTCCGGTCTCTGGAATAGTTTGTGGCTTAGAAAACACAACCCTGATTTCCTATCCTCTCTCTTACCCGTGTGGCTAAGCGAACAATTTTTTTGGTTGTGCTCTGAATGTTGATAAAGCACGACAATAATAAAAATGGCTAATACTGTCTCGCTTTGTGGATTTGTTCGTGTATATTGTAAAGTTTATCTTAAAACTCATCATCCATTATTTCTATTACCAGTTTATTCATGTTACCTACTGTCTCCTGTCAATCTTTCATCCATTCTTATTTCCATTCCATTCCATTAGTTTTTTTTAGATATTTATGTAGCAAGTTTTGTTCATGCATATTGTACATTTTACGAAGAAATTCATCCATCATTTATATTACCAGTTTATTCATGTTACCTGCTATCTCCTTTCAATCATTTATCCATTCTTACTTCCACGATCTAGTTCATTCATCTCTTAGATATTTATATAATAGGTTTGGTAGTGTATACTGAAGAGTTTATCTAGAAATTCATCCATTATTTCTATTACCAATTTATTTTGTCACCTGATGCCTCCTATCAATCATTTATCCATTCTTACTTCCACGATGCAGTTCATTAATCACTCAGATATTTATAGATTGACAACATTTACTTGCACATCACTGGCAGGAGCTATCTCGCTGCGGCCATGTTGAAATCAGGTGCTTTGAATTCGTGTATACTTCGAGTCATCGTTTTTTGGTTCCCTGAATCTGTAACTCGTACGTGTGGAACGTGTGTTGGTCCCTGAGTGTTGGAGCAGCAGCAGCATCAGGGGGAGAGATTGATAGAAGCGCATGACGACACAGAGCTAAGAGGCAGGTCTCACCTCACCTTCTCTCTCAACGCCAATCTTCACTTGTCACTGCCCCCGTAAGTTCTCTTGTATTTGTGCCAGGCTTGTCTCTCTTCTCGGAGCTGAGATTTAGAGAAGCCCATGACGACAGAGAGGCAAGAGGCAAGAGTAGCTATACCTTCTTACCTTCTCACCCATCGCCAGTCGTCTCCACCTCCTTTCTGTCCTCGTAAGTCGCGATTTCTTGTACTTATCCTAGGTTTGTCTCTCTTCTCTCTCTAGTGCTTCTTCTGTCTTCACCAGTGGTTGTTAATCTTTTTTTCAGTGTGTTTACCCCTTTCAAATTAATAGTCAGTTCACGCACCCCCTAAATCGCTAAAAAAAAAAAAAAAAGATTCCTGAAATACAAAGTTGATATCATGTACATTAATAACAAATACTCGTGTTTTTTTTTTTTCCATTGACAAAGCTTACATTTCTTTTTTTTTTATTGCGTGACAAAATTCAGAGTACTTATATTACCAAAAAATAAAATAACATTATTTTCTGTACTGCTCAGCTAAACGCGTCTTTGTTGTTGCTGTTTATTTATTTTATTTATTTATTTATTTACTTATTTATTTATTTATTTATTTATTTATTTATTTTCATGGTGGCATCAAATCTTAGTATCTTTGTACTGACTAATACTCGCATGTCATGTTGAGAATCCATCCAGTTTCTGCTCTTTTTGCTGATGTGAAGCAGACAAGAAAATCCTTTTCTTCACACATATACTCGTAAGTCGTCGTTAAAGGTATTAGCACTTCGGAAGCCTTCTTTGCCTCTGCAAGGTACGCTTCCCTCTGAGAAGACCATAAGTGTTTTATTTTACCTGTAGTGAACTCCATTTGGGTTCCACGATTATTTCTCATGTCATTTCCAGAGTTCGAATAAAACTATTGCCGTTGAGGCCATGTTAGGGGTACCTCTACCTCTAGCAGAAATAATTTTTTATCATATTTTTTTTTTAGCATTTAAAAGAAATACACACACACACACACACACACACACACACACACACACACACACACACACACACACACCCATACACACACACACACACACACGTATATAACAATATATATTGCTTTAAATTTTCATAGGCATCATACCACACCAGAAAACAACTGAATGTGTATCGCGGTGTTCATTTCAATCCTGCGCAACCTCTGAAAACAGGCGAGGGTACCGAAAAGCAAAACAATAGTAATAGCGTGATGACCACCACACCGCCTGATCGGATTTCCTCCTCCAAGCTGATGATAGCGGTGTTGGGCTGTGTGTGTGTGTGTGTGTGTGTGTGTGTGTGTGGTTATTTGAAAGTGCCTTCACGTAAAAATAAACTTGCTCGTCATCATGAAGGAGGGTAAAGGCACCACAGCACAATGATTCCGTCTCGTGCTCAGTGTTGCCTTGGTGGTGGTAGTGGTACTGCCAAGCCATCCAGCCACACTACACTACAGCCCTATACTCCATATTCTGAAACGTTTCACAATATTCTGTATCCTGAAACTCTTCCACGCCGTACCTGCACTACTTTCAAAGGGCTCTAATTGAAGTTATGCTGGTTTTCAAGAGTGTTTTTATGGTTTTAATGAAGGATTAACAAGATTTCTACATTATTAACGAGAGAAACACTCTTGATAACCGCGGTAATTATCTCTGTCGCCTTTGAAATTAGTCGTGGTGAGAGAGCAAAGCGTTTCTGAATACGGGCCGTAGACGGTGGCGTGTATGTGTGTGTGTGTATGTGTGTGTGATTCACCTTTGGTTGTTTGCTTGTCACCCAGCCAGCCGTTACCTTACGGAAAGAGCTCAGAGCTCATAGCGGCCGATCTTTCGGTAGGACTGAGACCACTTACACACCACACACTGGGACAGCGAGGCCACAACCCCTCGGGTTACATCCCGTACCTGCTTGCTGCTAGGTGAACAGGGGCTACACATTAAGAGGCTCGCCCATTTGCCTCGTCGCGCCCGGGATTCGAACCTGGGCCTTCTTGGTTGTGAGCCAAGCGTGCTAACCACTACACCGGTGTGTGTGTGTGTGTGTGTGTGTAGTAAGCAATTCACGTGGAGAACCTGCTTAAAAAAAAAAAAGTCCAACGTGATGATAATGTAAGGAAATATTGACAATTATAAAAAAGAAAAAAAGTGTATTTAAACAGGATACAGAACAGAGAAAGAGAAAAAAAAAACACGAAAAAATAAGAACGGGGACGAAAAGAGAAGGAAGTCAGACATGATGATAACATAACGAAACACTGACAATAAAATAAAAAATAAATAAAAAAAGAAAACATTTAAAGAAGACACATAACAGAGAAAATAAAACACGAACAATAGCAAAAAAAAAGAAAAAAAAGAAAACAAAACAGTGAAACGAGACACGAAACACCATGAGACCGAGAGAGAGAGACAGAGAGAGAGAGAGAGAGAGACGATAGCGCCTCAGTACGGACAATTCAACAGGCATAAGCTATATCTCAGCGAGGAGTAATCATTCAGAGAGCATCCATCGAACACGTATTGGCATTATTTCAAGCGAGGGCGCAGTGGGAGGTAAGTGAGTGTGTAGCCTCCATATCAGCGCAGATCGTGTCTCGCGTCCCGGTGTCAGGAATCGTGGGGGGCGTCGTGTAAAGACCGTGGTTGGGGATGCGGAGCGGAGACGTGGTGCGTGACGAGGCCCGGTAAAATGTGAGGTGGAGCTAGACGAGGTGATAGCTAGGGAAGGTTCAATGTGTGGGACTTCTGCTATGGGTGGAATATGTGAAGAGTGAGGTTTGTGAGGTGGAGCTAGACGAGGTGATAACTAGGGAAGGTTCAATGTGTGGGACTTCTGCTATGGGTGGAATATGTGAAGAGTGAAGGCTCGTTATAACTGGTTGGTTTAAGGAAGTGCAGTCAGATAGACGAACGTACGTACAGTGAATTTCATGTAACAACGTATTTGTTTTATTTTTCTGTTATTCCTTTTTTTTTTTATATGTTTATTCATTTACTTATCTACTTTTTTCTTTTTCTTTCTTTTATATTCATTTATATGTTTGTTTATTTATTTACTTACTGTTTTCTTTCTTTCTTTCGTTTTTATACGATTACGGGGACAAATACTTAGTTAACAGAGATATTTATGGATGCGGGTGACAGGTGGAAATAAGTAGGTATGTTTTTATACAGGTTCTGCCACTTGTAGGCTGGCTTCATAGCATCTTGCGGCTTCCCTTATTTTCTTATGTTCTAAGTTGAAACAGGACTAGGGGATACGGCAGGGGGATGAATGCATGGGGCAAAGGTACTACTTGTGTTTATTTGACATTGTGACCATTACGCTGGTAGAAATGGATAGATGAATATACTGGCCACATTTTATAGCGACAGAAAGCGCTGATAAAACAAAACTTGATAATAGTACAGTCCTTGTTAAACTATTACCAGAATCACAAGAACACGCTTGGAAATCTCAGTAACTTCCACGAGAGCCTATTAAGAATAGTTGGGATAGGACGGCGAAGTATTTGACAAAACAATGAAAGGATAATACACAAAACAGAGACGTATTCTAAAGTACTAGTGGCTTACGAAGGCTGTACGTGCATGTGTGAGAGTGAGTGGGTGTTTGCGTGGGTGTGTATGTTAGGATTACAGGAAGTTACAACAAAGCAAGCATAAAACCAAAGCCTGGGTGTCTGTGTGAGTGTGTATGTTGGCGCTACAGAAAGTTACAACAAAGCAAGCATGAGACCAAGGCCTGGGTGTGCGGGTGGGTGTCGGTGTGAGTGTATGGCCTGTATACAGTACTCAGAAACGGTTTGCTCTCTCACCACGACAATTTTCAAAGGCTACAGAGATGAATAGCTGGATTCTCAAAAGCATTTCTCCTGTTAATGTTGTAGAAATCTTGTTAACCATAAAAGCATTCTTAAAAATCCATGTAACTTCATGCAGAGCCTTTTGAATGTCGTGAAGGTGCGGTGCAGTGTTTCAGAATAGTGTTCTAGTTGTTAGGGTTACATTAAGTTACAGCAAAGCAAGCGTGAAACCAAAGCGCGAAACCGCCTTCACGGATATTCATGTGGATGAGGAACTGAGGAAACGCCTGCCGGAGTGGTGACGCTCGGTGCGAAGAGAGGCGAGCGAGGTCGGAGCGTCAGGTGTCATTGTCGTTTTTCCAAGGGTCAATAAGGTCTGATTTGGCGGGGCGTGCGTCGCGTGCCCCGAGTCCCTAGAGGTTTGCCTGACGTTTGAAGTTTCATCCCATCACTTGTAAATTTCCATGGAATAAAAATAGCTTATTGGTTTTAGTGCTTATAAAATTCGGGGATATTTTGATCGGTTCCCGCCGCGAGGGACTGAGGAACCGCCGCGTCTTGAAGAGTTAGAGCGAGCCCTTTAATCTTTACCTTATTTAGGGGATGGGTGTTGATACTGTTGTTGTTGCCGAGGAGAGAGAGAGAGAGAGAGAGAGAGAGAGAGAGAGAGAGAGAGAGAGAGAGAGTGTGTGTGTGTGTGTGTGTGTGTGTGTGTGCTTCACGAATACTGTATTCCCTAAGTAGAATCAAAGCCTTCTTTCTCTTTCATAACTACCACGTATAAACATGTATTTTCTCCTTCTCTCTCTTCTTCCCTCCTTCTCCTCCTCCTCCTCCTCGTGTTCCTCATCACCCTTATCCTGCTTCTTCCTTTGCTCCTCTTCTTCCTGATATTCTTGTTCCTACTCCTCGTTCTCCTTAGTCTCCTCCTACTCCTCGTTCTCCTTATGCTCCTCCTCCTACTCCTCGTTCTCCTTAGTCTCCTCCTCCTCCTCCTCCCCCCCGTGCAGCGCCTCCCACGGGCCAGCCAAGTACCCGAGCACCTGGTCTGGCGAGGAGTCCTTCGTCTGCGTCACCTGCTGGCTTCCTAAACTCACCCCAGCTGGCGGCGCGGAGTAAATGGAAGCGACACACTCACTTTGGGAATGGAAAGCCGATTTACTACCACACACACACACACACACACACACACACACACACACACACACACACACACACACACACACACAAACATACACACACACACACACGCGCGCGCATGGTACGAACGCACATAAAGAGACGCTGGATTTACACAAGTCACCCTCCCCTTCCCTCCCATTCCCTCCCTCTCTCCCACTCTCTCTCTCTCTCTCTCTCTCTCTCTCTCTCTCTCTCTCTCTCTCTCTCTCTCTCTCTCTCTCTCTCTCTCTCTCTCTCCAAGATCGTCCTCTGGTAAAATTGGATCTTCAACTCTCGTAACTTTGATATGTCCCGCTCTCTCTCTCTCTCTCTCTCTCTCTCTCTCTCTCTCTCTCTCTCTCTCTCTCTCTCTCTCTCTCTCTCTCTCTCTCTCACAAAATACTAACTACATAACATTTTCACATTTAATTCCTCGGATTAGCGATAAGCGCGTAATGAGACAAACGCGACTAAATGGGCCGGAGGTAATTTATATCATCCAATGGCGTTTAAGAATAGTCGTGAAAGGAAATATACCAAACATTTTCCCCGCCAGGCGTTGTGTGCGTGTCCTTATGTGGGAGTTAACTTGTACCTTCATTCCTTCATGCGTTTCTTTGGTAAACTCCTTTATTTATTTATTTATTTTTTTTTCCAGTTTCCTCACCATCTCACGCCTCGAAGTGTTGATAATTGTACTCACACACCCCACAAATAAAGGATACTAACGGCTCTTTATAGAAGGTATCGTATTCAGTTCCATATGTGGTATAGTTAACCCCTTCAGTGCTGCTTGGCTCGTCTTTCTTTAATCAATAACCACTCTGTGACGTTTCCTCTCGTTCTATAACTCGTCTCTAATCACTATACTGGCTAGAAACCGCTAAATTTATTCTTTTCATCCTTCTGCTTCTCCTCCTCAAATTTCCCTTTGCCGGTCCACTTGTTTCCTTCCCTCCTCCCCTTTCACTTCATATTCTAGTTTCCTTTTTTCTCCCCTCATAAAATCTCCACTCTTTCATCCATCTCGTTGATAAACTTCTTTGGCATTATTTTCAATTTTTTTTCCCCATGACATAAAGTGTGTTAATCATTGTACACACACTTAAAAAATAGTTGATGGCAGTATTTTGTCAGCCGAATGCCTCTTAAGCACTCCCTCACCACCGCCCAAGATTTATTTATCACCAGGATGAAAGCTTCGGCCTGAACTCTTGTGATATGTCTGCTACACGAGTATAAATCTTACGATACTGATGGTTATTCTTCTCAAGTGTGTTGCCGCCTCTTCTCAGTACCTGTAAAACAAGAATCTCATGAAAAAAAAAGAAAAGAAAAGTGTTTAGAAGCGTAACACTGAAGAAAAATCAACGTTTCTGCTTCATATTCTTTTGGAAACGGTGATTAAATTACTTTTTTTTTCTTTCATAATTGTTTTGCATCTTTTACCCAGAGCAAGAATAAAAGACGTCCAGAAGAAGAGGAATAAGAGAAGCAATGTATATTTTCAGTTATATTAAGTTGTGTTTGTTTGTTCAGTGTATTACATCTGTATTTCTTTGTTTTGTTCGTTTAAGTTTCCCTACAGACCTCTCTCTCTCTCTCTCTCTCTCTCTCTCTCTCTCTCTCTCTCTCTCTCTCTCTTGCATGTGCATATTTAAGTATCCACAACTCTCTTCATAGTTTCTGTCGTAATAATGTTTCACTGTATTATTCTCGTCTGGGGCGCTGCGAGCATTACTCACTAATTACCCAGCGAATTATGATAAATCCCCTGAACGCCTCTTTAATATCATGTACCTGATTTAATTACGCAGCACCAGCACCAGCAGCAGTGAGCAGTGGGAGAGAGAGCTTTACTTTTAATGGTAACGGAATGCAAGGCTTGGAAATCATAATAATGAGGATACCTGACAAATGGTTGGTTAATGCAATGTTCCTTTCTGTCTCTGTGGCGATGGTGTGTTAGGTGATGACTCGGTGCTGTGGTGTTGTTTGTAGTGTTTCCTTCCCCTCCGTTATTTATTTATTTATGCGTTTGTTTATCTGTTTATGTATTTCGTTGGTGTTATTATTCTTATTTTGTTTTCTTGTGAAGGAAGGTAAATTTGTAGTGTTTCTTGACTTGCTTCCTCCGTTATTTATTCATTTGTTTATTTATTTATTTTTTGTTATTGTTTTTATTTATTTATTTATTTATCTATTTATATTTATTTATTTATTTATTTATTTATTTTATTTTTTTTGAGTAAAGAAAGCATTTTAAGGATAAATTCTAGTGATGATTCGATACTCTTCTCTGGAAACGGTCTCAGTGTGTGTGTGTGTGTGTGTGTGTGTGTGTGTGTGTGTGTGTGTGTGTGTGTGTGTGTGTGTGTGTGTGTTCAATTGCTATGTAAGATCGCGTCACAGCGGCTACGTGTATAAACTTATTACAGAAACGCCTCAACTCCTTCACTGCAGCGTAATATTTCACACAATCACAACTTTTCAGACACTTTTGTACTGGAGTCTCTTAAATAGTTTCGTATTCTGTAAAAGTAAAAATTAATCTTCTATTCTCTTACTTTCTCTGTTAAGCAATTTTTACTCGTACAGTGACCTGAATGTTAGGAAGATGTGAATGTAGTAATAAGGCTTGTATTTCAAAACGCAGAGGTGAATAGTCAGGTGCTTATAAGTGCCCATCACTGAAGAGGTTGAATCCTTCCTAAGCTTACTAGAATCATGAGTAGTCAGGTTTTCGTGGGTGTTTTCCTATTGACGAGGTTAAATCTTTGCTAAGCTCACTAGAAACATGACAAGAAAAGACCACATAGGTGAATAATCAGACTCTCTTTAATGTTTTTTTTTCCGCATTGATGAGGTGGAATCATTGCTAGACTCACTAGAATCATGAAAACAAGAGGCAACAGAGATGAATAATCAGGTTCTCGTCGGTATTTTCTCGTTGACAAAGAATACTTGTTAAACTATCACTAGAATCACGACAACACTCTCGAAAACAACAACAACAACAACAACAGCAACAACAACAACAACAACAACAACAACAACAACCTCCACTAAACCCTGCTGCATGTCGACGTGAAAAAGAAACCTGTATGAATAAAATTGTGAGAGTTGAGACCATATTCTGAAACATCTTTCAAACGCCCGTAGTTGAAGTGACACGGATTTTTAAGGATATCTTTACGGCTCTAGCCACAGATTAACAAGATTTCTACATTATGAACAGGAGAAACACTCTTGAAAACCCGGCTAATCATCTGTGTGGCCTTTAAAAATAGTCGTGGTGAGAGAGGAAGGCGGGTTTTTTAGCGAGAGGACTCGTCACAAAGGAGCATCACCGCCGCCAGTCAGCCAGTCAGTCAATACCAGAGGCTGCCGATTAATATTCATGCAGTGAATTATGTGTTATGCCACCAGGGTTGCGTCACTCTGCTGTCCTGCTGATATAAGTAGGTCGTGAGCCAGCCAGACAGACGGACAGATAGACGGCGCGACGAGAGATTCCCGTGAGCTTTATGAGTATATTAACACGTTGGGCTATGTGATGGATGCATGAATGCTTGTAATAGTTTGACTTATATCGTGACTTTGGGCGTGAGTTTGATAGATTGTGATGTGAGTGAGGGATCCCTCGAGGTAATACGTGCACGGTTATAGTTTGGGGAAGATTATATATTGAAGAGGGAAGACTTATATCTTGGCTTTGGACGTGAGTTTGATAGACTGGGATGTGAGTGAGTGGTGCCTTGAGGTGAGACGGGTACGGTTATGATTTGATGAGAATTGTGTATTTGAGAGAAAATGTATGACTTGCTTTTAAATTTGTAGACCGTCTGTCTGAGTAACCAATGCGTGTATTTGGTGTTTTATGAAGTAATTTATAATGTTTTGACGTTCTCTTTTGTAAGGCAACACAGATGGCATGATTGCAGTGTGTGTTTAGTAATTTTGTGCGGGAAGTGTGGTACGAACACAATATTCGCTATCTTTTCTCGACTTGATATTTTTATTATAATATTGTGTAATGTTTTTGACGTGCTCTTATGTGTGAGGCAATGATGAGGGCTTGATTACAAAGCGAGTTTAGTAATTCTGTGCAATAAATTACGTAAATCATTCGCCAGCTTTTCTTGCCTACTTTTAACAGGCTGCAGTGAAATTTGCCAAGTTTTCCAAGGGTGTTTTCATAATTTTAGCGACAGTTTAACAAAGATTCTGCACCACCAATTTTTAAAGGTGTTTTTAATGATTCTAACGATAGTTTAAGAACATTAGAAAATAAAGGAAGTAGCAAAGCCAGAAAACACCCATGAGAACCTGACTAATCTCCGTGGCTTATGACAACAGTCCGTATGGGAGAACAAAGCATTTCAAAACACGAGGCCTTGGTGCTGACGAGCCTTGACTACGGCACCTCACGTCCACCACTCACTAGTTTGCTCCTTCCCCTCGCTGTTTGCTCGTCCCACTCGTGTAATTCTTCCCTCTCGTCCCTTTCGTCTCTCTCAGGTGCGGCAGATGCCCACCAGCAGTTTACCTTGCAATGGATGAAAGAAAAGAAGAAAGGAGGCAGGATGCGGTGCTCTCCTACTTCTGACCTTTCTTTCCTCCGCGTTAAGCTGCGTAGCAATAAAGATCAGTTTTGTTGCCGCAGCTGGAATACGTAGCCCCGTAATCCCCTTCATGCCATTGAAGACTTCGCTCACTCTCTTAGAAGCCGTCCAGTGACCGAGTTAATGCTCCCCATCCGGATTAAGTCGGATTGATAATCATTTTCATAATTAAACGTATTCGTCAGACAGAAACGCTAACTGAGAGAAATTACGGAGTTTCAGAATGATGAGAGTAAATGTTCAGGCACTTAATAATTCTCTTCTCACTTCCTCCTCCTTGCTCAAGCATATGAACTGAACTGAGAATGAAATGTCAATAGAATCAAATAACCTCACCAACTCCAGAAAATTACATATCTATAAATCAAATAGAAATTGGAGTCATGAATTGCTTTATATTAGGACTTGCACAAACACCAATAAGAGATAGGGACGCGATAGGAGGAGATGGTGCCTGATACTGATTTTTACACCCGAAACACTTTGTACAGCTGGCGTAAAAAGTCGTGTAGCCTTCCGAGCTCCCTCCCGCTGTGTTTTGCTCTTTCCCTTAACACTTCCCCTGCAATGTACAACAATTCACTACCCAAAACCCCCTGTAGGCAATCATTTAAAGGCACCTAGAAGAAAATAGAGGCTGAAAGAAATATATATTTTAATTTCTAGGCGGCATAATGTTTTAACGTGGCTGAAGAATTAATAATAATAAAAAAAAAAAACAGGTTCTGGATGGGGTTTGGAAGAAGGATGTGTACGAACGATGTGTAAAATAGTAGTAAAAGGGTTCATTGTACGTACTCCGACCTCCTAACAGCCTCTTTACGAAAC
>NC_087153.1:8977500-8980000 GCF_035594125.1 Scylla paramamosain
GAGGAGGTGAGGACACGCGAACGTGCGACTTTGCCTCGTGTTTCTAAACGCTTCTTTGGGTTTTCACGAGGACTGTATTCAAAGATCGCAGAGATGATTTGTCGGGTTTTCATGATATTTTTTCCCTTTGATGATACGTCATCCTTGTTAAACTATCGCTAGAATCATGAAAACACCCTTGCAAAGTTCATTGGCCTCCATTACAACATGTTAAACTATCACTGGAATCATGAAAATACCCTTTAAAACCTCAGTAACTTTCACTAGAGCCTGTTAAAAGTCACATGAAAACACTCTTGTAAACATCAGTAACTCAATAACTTTTACTATTATAATACTATATGGTAATTTAAAGGAATATAATTTTGGAATATATCATCTACTTAACGAAAAATAGATAATAACGAAAATAAAACATTGAGATCATCAGAAACAGCGAGGCGCAGGTGACCTCATCCTCACAGGAATCACCCGCTACATGTCCCATGGAAGGCGACCCACCTGGTTTTGTTTTGAAAAAAAAAAAAAAAAAAAAAAAAAAAAAATCATCGCTACACCAACACCCTGCCCCCACCTTAGTCCTGTTAAACTATCACTTGAACCATGAAAACACCCTGGAAAGCGTCAGTAAATAAATTAATTAATAAATCATCACTAGAATCATAAAAACACCTTTGCTGATCCTAATAACTTCACACTAAACCAAAAGCCCTTTAAAAACACCAGTGATAAAACAACTAGATCGCTCAGAATACACTCTAGAAAACCCATATTTGACGTAAATCTTCACCTTCCACCACCGCATCACAACCACCGTCATCTTTCAGCCTTTTCTTTAGTATACTAGAGACGCGTGGGACGTGAGGTGGCAGGGAAAGAGTAAAACTGCATCTTGTCTTGTTGAAATGTCGCTATGAACTTTAGGGTGAGGGAAATACCACGGCGGTTGTTTGGTGTTTTGGGAGGCACGGGGTGGCATGCGTGGTGGGGCGGGGCTCTGTGATGGAGGGAACGGCGGCACGGAAGAAAGGAATGCAGGGCAAGTGTGACGTGTGTCTGGATTAGGGTTTATATTGAGATTACCGGCCGGGAGAGAGAGAGAGAGAGAGAGAGAGAGAGAGAGAGAGAGAGAGAGAGAGAGAGAGAGAGAGAGAGTTTTCCGTCCTGCTTTCCTTCCTGTACAAACTGAATATGTAGCTGTCTGGTGCTAATATGAGAGAGAGAGAGAGAGAGAGAGAGAGAGAGAGAGAGAGAGAGAGAGAGAGAGAGAGAGAGAGAGAGAGCATTAGTTTCCTTCCCCGCACCAGCTCAGTATATGCATAATCATTTTGGTGTAAATTTTTTTTTCATACCTCTCCGATAAAGTCAGATATGATACAAACGATGAATTGACCGATTGACTGACTGATTGACTGGCTGACTGACTGAGATTCCGTCTCCTCAACAACTATTACGCCTCGCTCTTCACCCCTTTATCCCCACGACATCTCCATCATCTTCTAAACCCGTTCATTCAACACTTAACAGGTCCATCTTTCTTCCCTCCATCACTCTCTAAATCTTCCTTTACTGCTCCCATCACATCACTCACTTCATATTCCATATTTCACCCCATCAAACCCATCCACCGCTGCACAGGACCCCTCCACCTCCTCGCCGTCCGCCGCTCGGTCATTCCCTCCCCTCAGAGAGCATAAAGATCCACCAATGCCCCGCACACCGCCAATTTGCAACGCTCACCTGATCTTGCACCTGAACAGCAAATCAATCCCTGTCTGCTTTCCTTCCCCCTCCACCACCGCCGCCACTGCACTGCTCTGCTCTCGATCTTGGCTCCCTTCCGTCCTCCATCCTTGCCCTCCCTTTCTCTCCCTCTCTCCCGTCCTCTCCTCTCTCTCACATGTGTTCCAGCGACCCTCATGTGATCAAGAAGGGTAAAAAGAGAACGAGGACAAAGAGTTAATTGGCGCAGATGATTCTAGTAATGTTTGGTGTATGGAAGGGCGGAAAAATGGCTAATGTTAAGGGGAGTTAATGTGGTGGATGCGCCTGGCTCTGAAAGACTGGAATAGAGGGGAAAAAGAGAGGATAAAAATACGAATATCCAGGTCAAGTCTGGCGGATCAGATTTGTTGAACTTTGCTCGTGGTTCAAGTTGATGAAATGCCAGGCGGGGCTGAGCATTAGGCTATGTGGGCTTTGAGGTCTTTCCTGGGCTTTGCGTGTTGGCTGGACTGCAGCTCTAGTGGTGAGTGGAATAGATTCAGGCTTTCTGGAAAATAGTTTATTGAGAGATGCACACTAATAAGAGAACGATTAGCTTCCGTGAGCTCTGAGATCTTCCGTGAGCTGGATTGTGGCTTTAGTGGTGAGTGGAACAGATTGGAGATTCAGCAAAGCAGTTTATTAAGAGATGTACACTAATAAGAGAACGATTAGGCTGTGTGGGGTTTGAAGTCTTTCCTGTGCTTTGCGTGTTGGGCTGTTGGCCGGACTGTGG
>NC_087153.1:8982500-8987500 GCF_035594125.1 Scylla paramamosain
TCCTCACAAAGCTCCTTCACACTCCTTCGATATGTATGATTTTTTCCTCCTCCTCCTCCTCCTCCTCCTCCTCCTCCTCCTCCTCCTCCTTCAACTGCTTGTGGCTTAAGCCCTCCTCCTCCCCCTTCATCCTCTTCCTCCCCTCCCTCCTTCCCTCTCCTGTCCTTCCTCACTCGCTCTACTGATCCTCCCTTTTCCCTCCCTCTCCTTTCCTTCTTCCCTCCCTCCTCCTCCTCCTCCTCCTCCTCCTCCTCCTCCTCCTCCTCCTCCTCCTCCTCCTCCTCCTCCTCCTCCTCTTCGTCCTCCTCCTTCCTCCCTCTCTTCCTGCCATCCTCCCTTCCACAGCCTCCTCGGTGCGTCCATCCCTTTCTGGGCCTCTCTCTCTCTCTCTCTCTCTCTCTCTCTCTCTCTCTCTCTCTCTCTCTCTCTCTCTCTCTCTCTCTCTCTCTCTCTCTCTCTCTCTCTGTAGTCTATCGTTTTATCGCCTTCAATCTCGCCTATTTGTGGATACGCGCTATTCTGAACTAAAGGGACAGAGCTTCAGCCTACCTATATGCGTGTGTGATTCACCTGTTCATAGCACGAGCACACCTGAGTATTTAATGCAGGAGTGGTAAAACAGGTGTGACGTGCGTGTCGGTAACTGTAGTGGTCGTTGTTTATCGTCTGCATTATCGTCATCATTATTATCATCATCATCATCATCATCATCATCATGGCAGCTTTGTTCTTGTGTTTCTGTTACGTTTTTCTCTGTCTCTCTCTCTCTCTCTCTCTCTCTCTCTCTCTCTCTCTCTCTCTCTCTCTCTCTCTCTCTCTCTCTTACAAGGACTGTTTTCAAAGGCCACGTACATCATTGATCGGATTCTCTCTTGTTAAACTGTCAATCGAATTATGAAAATGCCTCGAAACCTCTAACTAATCTCCATTGCAGTTCGTTGAATGGTTACAGGCATTACTACAATCACCGTTACTTTGTTCATGAGACTGTATTTCTAAACGCCTTGCTCTCGTAAGGACTGTTTTCAAAGGTCACAAAGATGATCAGTCAAGTTCTCATGTGGATTTTTTGCCACTGACGATGCAGAATTCTTGTTAAAGTATCACAAGAATCATGAAAGCGCCTTCAAATCCCCCCTCCCCTCTATTAACTTCACATACAACTTTCTACTGCAGGAGTGATAGTAGAAGGCTGGAAGATAAAAGTGTATTACTGAAGCGCGAAAATGAAAATAAGAAAGAGACAAGTTGAGAGCTTTACGTACAGAAAGATTGCTTAGTGAAGTAGGAACTTGTAAAGATATTATAAAAAGGAGAAGAAGAAGAAAAGGAAGACGACAAGAAGAAGAAGAAGAAGAAGAGAAAAGAAGTAAAGAAGGAAAATATAACGGCACTAGAAAAAAAAAGAAAGTAGCGTCTTGAATGAAAAAAAAACAAAAGAAAATTGACAAAAACCTCCCCCAAAAGATGCATACAAACAAAAATACCTGTTAATGAAGACGGCTACATAAAAAAAAAAATAAATAAATAAATAAATAAATAAAATATAGATAAATAAACAGCTAAAAGTCAAAGAAAAAAAAGTGAACTTGAAACTGCTCACACACTCAGCTAAGAGAAACTACTAGTCGGCCACACATTCACACACCCCATTCAGTCTGCATCAGCCGGGCCCCGAGTCTGCCTCCGCCGCGCACAAACTTTAACAGTCTCACAATCTCCGCAAGAACTGTGTCGCATCTCAAGCCGTAAGACCTTTGAGGCGCCGGGAGGGGGAGGAGGAGGAGGAGGAAGGAGGGAAGCTGCCAACCACTCCACTCCTTGTCAACTTAAATACCCGGATGTAGTTTTGCTTTTCCTAACAAAAATTCTCATCTTTTTTTGTATATTGTTTTCTTTTATTTATGTGGTCGTTATACTGTTTTTCTTTTCTTATTTACTCAGCGGTAATTCTTTCTTTCTTTATTTTTTCTGTTTTGTTTTTGTTTTATTTCTTTTCGCTCATTTCTCATACTTCTTTAATTTTATTTGCTTCATTTTTTTCTTTTTTCTTTTCTTTGTTTATTCTTTCATTCACACATTATCATATTCATGGCATCATCATACGTCTCTCTCTCTCTCTCTCTCTCTCTCTCTCTCTCTCTCTCTCTCTCTCTCTCTCTCTCTCTCTCTCTCTCTCTCTCTCAACTTCATTCATTATAAAATGCATTAAATCTTTACTTACATTTTGATTTCTGACGTTTTTACTGATAATAATTGTTTCTTTCCTCAACTAGTATACAGATTTCTCTCTCTCTCTCTCTCTCTCTCTCTCTCTCTCTCTCTCTCTCTCTCTCTCTCTCTCTCTCTCTCTCTCTCTCTCTCTCTCTCTCTCTCTCTCTCTCTCCCCCCCCCCTTTTTCACACCACAGTATAATAACTTTCTCCCGCTCCAAATTCCTGCATTATATCAGTCCCAATCGTGTCTACCCCAGTGCATTACAAGAAGACCCTCTCTTCTCTTACCCAGAGCCACCAGTGCGTCTCCGGATAACATTCCCAACACTCACTACCCACGCAAACCACAGGTATTTACGCGCACCACGACACGACACGCTGTCCAACTCCTTCGCTCGCAGACAAGTGACGTGCTGAGTCCAGGAAGTTCCCGCCCTAAGCCACAGAAGGAACGTGTGCTCTTCAAATTATCCTGTTTAGTTTTGTGTTTGTCTGAAGTTTGTGTTCCTTATAATTTGTACGTCTCGTGCCGGCTACGTGTGACAGAAAAAGATTAGGTAAGTTTATGGATTGAGGGTGACAGGTGGGATTACTGTAGGTAGACATGTTTTAGGTATTTTTTTTTATTATTTATTTATTTTATTATTTATTTATTTTTTTCTGATACAGGAACTGCCACGTGTAGGCCTGATAGCGTCTTGCGGTTTAGCAGCTTCTCTTAATTGTGTATGCTCTTATGTGCCTATGTTTTAACAGTTTCTAGGGAGAGTTACAGTGTTAGGGTTTTCAGGCGCTTTTTCAATGTGTTTTTTTATTATTCTTCTTGTCACAGTTTGGCATGTACTCTACATAATTTATGGGAAAGAATCCACCCATGAGAACCTGGTTAATCATCTCTGTGACCTCTGAAAAATAGTCTTAGCAAACAAAGCATCGAGGAATACGTGGAATGATAATAGGGATCTGCAGGTGCTACGTTTTCCATGACACTCACTCTCACACACACACACACACACACACACACACACAAACACACAAACACACATACACACACAAACTCAAATAAAAGCAGGAAATTGTGTTGTGTGTAACTTCTCGTAAGCTGCTTTCTAATTGAGAAGGCTTATGGTGCTTGCATAGTCGTGGTCACAAGTCGAATAACCTCCTGCCCTCAATTCCACTATGTTTTACGCTTCATGTTTTATGTCCCACCTTCCCCCAACCACACACTCCGTAATCATCATCTTGTGTTACCCTTGGAATATTTCACTTTCTCCTCTCGTTCCTTTGTTTAACCTCTCCTTACTCTTGTTGCTTAGAAGAAAGAAGGAAGGACAGGAGGAAGAGAAAGGGGTTAAAAACTTCGACACTATTAGCTTTGGTTTGTTATAGTGTGCTTAAGATATTTGGGGTTAATAATGAGGGCAGGAGAAGAAGTGACGGGTTCGAGCTTGATTGAAGTTAGATTTAAAAGAGAGATAGCAAGGAATTAGTTCTCAAGTGGAAGGGTAGATGAGCGGAAAAGACTCGGTAATCAGGTTGTTAATGCGGAGGAAAAGACTCAATAACCAGAAGATACTCAGTAATCAGGTTGTTAATGCGGAGGAAAAGACTCAATAACCAGAAGATACTCAGTAATCAGGTTGTTAATGCGGAGGAAAAGACTCAATAACCAGAAGATACTCAGTAATCAGGTTGTTAATGTCGAGGAAAAGACTCAATAACCAGAAGATACTCAGTAATCAGGTTGTTAATGCGGAGGAAAAGACTCAATAACCAGAAGATACTCAGTAATCAGGTTGTTAATGCCAAGTTCTCAAGTGGAATGTAAATGAAAGGAGAAGATTCAATAATCAGGTTGTTAATGCCGACTCAACAGGATGCATATAGAGAGATTAGATGTATTTATGGGTAGGAATGATGATGGGTGGGTATAGGTTGGTATGATTTGTTACTTCTCCTATCCTGATTACTAGCCATAAGAAAATTTACCTGCAATCTGCTACACCTTTGTTATATCCCTTATGCCACTTAAACACCTCCATCAGATCCCCTTCTAAACCTCTCTAACGAACGCCTGTCTAATCCTCTCAACCTACGCTTCTCCAACTAAATAAAGTAAATCTGTTTAAATTTCCGGTCGTAAGAAATATTCCACATCCCTTCCGTCTTTTCAGCCACTCTCATAAGAACACATGAAAATAAGGGAAGCTGCAAGAAGCCATCAGGCCTACACGTGGCAGTCCCTCTCCTCTATACTAACACTGCCAGACCTATGTATATCCGCTTTATCACCTGTTTGCCTATACCACCATCCACATACCCCACTTTTCTTCTTCTTTCTTCTTCTTCTTCTTCTTCTTTCACTGTTACCCTAGAGTCAGAGTTCGGCACCATGTACTTACGAGTCACCTCAATCGTCTCTGTCCCTTGCATCTTCCTCTGTGATCCCCATCCACTCGCATCTACCCATAAGTCATCAGAATGCCCCCTCCCCTCCCCCCGCCCTCTCGCCCACCAGTCCACCTCCTCGGGTACCCACTTCAGTGTATAAATTCATGGAGAAGTAAGGTATTATGAAGCAAGGCTGAAATATTCACAGTCTTTCGCGCTCCAACCCAGCGGACGACAGCGATCTATGTATAATTCTTGTCTTCATTTATCATTCATTTCTCGCCAGGTGTTACGACGAGGGGGCTTGAGAGAGAGAGAGAGAGAGAGAGAGAGAGAGAGAGAGAGAGAGAGAGAGAGAGAGAGAGAGAGAGAGTCCGTATAACTTCATTA
>NC_087153.1:8990000-8997500 GCF_035594125.1 Scylla paramamosain
AGAGAGAGAGAGAGAGAGAGAGAGAGAGAGAGAGAGAGAGAATCGGCCGGGCCTCTTAAATCGTATACATATTAATAGATTTCACTCTGATAGCGGCACTCAAAGAAAAGAAAATAAACAACTGGAATTTGCATCACGGTCAATGTATGTTTATTGCAGGATTGGGGAAGAAAAAAGGAAGGGGACTCTCTCTCTCTCTCTCTCTCTCTCTCTCTCTCTCTCTCTCTCTCTCTCTCTCTCTCTCTCTCTCTCTCTCTCTCTGTCCTTGTATTATATTCTTCTTTGCTTTCATCTTTCCTTTCCGAGTCAAGTGTCCTTCTTTTCTCTTTCTTTCCCTCGCTGGTTTCATGTGCTACAGATTGCTGGTGGTGGTGTGTTTGTGAGATTCAGATTAAGCAGGGAAGTTTCTCAAATGTCAGTCAGTCAGTCAGTCAGTCATTCAGTTAGTATTTTGTTAGCATGTTAGTCAAAGAGCCAGTTGTTTCTTTCTCTTTTCTTATCGTTTTCTTTCTCTTGTTTAGGTAATTGTTTTGTCGTTTAATTCATCCTTGACTTAATTTGTTTGTCAGCCAGTTAGTTCGTCTGTCAGTCAGTCAGTGCTTTGTCAATTGGTCAATCAGTTCAGTAGACTGAGTAGAGTGTCAGTAAGTGGATCTTGTTTTCAACTTGAATATTGTCTCGTTTGGTTCATCAGTCACTTAATTTGATTGCCTGTCAGTCACTTAGTCAATCAGTTCACTTGTGACTTAGTTGGTGAGTCAGTTGTATATCTACTTCGGTATTCAGAGGATCGTTTCATCAGACTGTTATTCTGTCATTGTATTTATCTCTCAGTTAGTCAGTCAGTCAGTCATTTTATTAGACAGTTATTGTTGCATGCACTTTATTAGTCAGTCTTTTAGTCAGACAGGTAGGTACCTAATTCAAAGTCAGTCAGTCAGTCAGTCTCTTAATTAATCAGTCAGTCTGTTGATTAGTTAGTGAACCAGCCAGTTAGCTAGCTAGTTTGTCAGGCAGTCGGGCTGTCAATTAGTTAATCAGTCATTCTATTAATTGAATCAATTAGTCAGCCAACCAGTTGGTCAACCAGTCAGTCAGCCTGTCCATTAGTTGGCCAGTCAATCAATCCATCAGTTTATATACTTATATACCTAATTGTCCGTCTTTCACTCCATCTCTCTGACAATCATTCAGGAAGTTAATCAGTCAGTCAATCATTCAGTCCACCCTTCCTTCACTCACTCATTCGCTTACTCAACTCGCTTGTTCCCTTTTTCACTCACACACTTACTCAGACTTTTCCTCTGCTCTCCTTTTCTTCTACTATTATCTTAGTAGTCACAGGTAAGGTAAAATCTGTTGTGGCCTGTGTAACTTTACGTACGTAACTCGCTCACTCACTCCACTCACTATGGCCGTCTCTCCTTTGGCTACTTGATAAGTAAGTCAGCGCGAGTCAATCAATAATCAAGCCAGTCAGGCAGTCAATGAATTAATCAGCTGTACAATTAATCTCCCGGTCAGTCATCCACTAAATTAATCTTCCAATCAGTCCCAGTCAGTCACTCCGCGGCGCACTCCACTGCCTGACGAGAGAGAGAGAGAGAGAGAGAGAGAGAGAGAGAGAGAGAGAGAGAGAGAGAGAGAGAGAGAGAGAGTAAACACAAGTAGGGAAGGTAACCAAAACAAGACAAAACACCACACCACACCACACCATCATTCGTTCCCTCATCTTTGCTTATCCTCTTACCCTCCTGTGAACCGAGGCTGAAACATGTGCTATCTGAAAAGAGCTACATCGCGGTGGTCGACGAGGCTCAAGGGCTGGGAGCCTTGGAGAACCTTGGAGAGCGCTTAGACGTGTAATACTGCAGAGAACCGCTAGGGGATAATGCTTATTGCGTATACTGGCTAAGAGGGAAAGATGAATTCATGGAGGAGGGAGAGGGAAGGAGAGAAAGAGAGAGAGAGAGAGAGAGAGGGAGAGAGGGAGAGAGAGGAGTTTACTGATTACGAGGTTAAATGAAGGAGTGATATTGAAGACGGATCCTAATTACAAGTTGCTATGAACCTTTAGTAATTATGTACGTACACCAGACGCTCGTTGATTGGTTGGTGAAATACTGAGAGTATGGTAGAGGTGATTGAAAGAACACTGGTTATTATTTATTACATGATGACTATGATGATGATGATGATGATGATGATGATGATGATGATGATGATGATGATGATTAGGAGGAGGAGGAGGAAGAGGAGAAGAGGGAGGAAGAAATGTTTGTTAGTTTGTTGTTGTTGTTGGGAGTGGTAGTGGTGGTGGTGGTGGTGGTGGTTGTGATGTTGTTGTTGTTGTTGTTGTTGTCGTTGCTGTTGTTGTTGCTGTCGTCGTCGTCGTCGTCGTCGTCGGCGGCGGCGTCGTTGACCTTCTTCTTCTTCTTCTTCTTCTTCTTCTTCTTCTTCTTCTTCTTCTTCTTCTTCTTCTTCTTCTTCTTCTTCTTCTTCTTCTTCTTCTTCTTCTTCTTCTTCTTCTTCTTCTTCTTCTTCTTCTTCTTCTTCTTCTTCTTCTTCTTCTTCTTCTTCTTCTTCTTCTTCTTCTTCTTCTTCTTCTTCTTCTTCTTCTTCTTCTTCTTCTTCTTCTTCTTCTTCTTCTTCTTCTTCTTCTTCTTCTTCTTCTTCTTCTTCTTCTTCTTCTTCTTCTTCTTCTTCTTCTTCTTCTTCTTCTTCTTCTTCTTCTTCTTCTTCTTCTTCTTCTTCTTCTTCTTCTTCTTCTTCTTCTTCTTCTTCTTCTTCTTCTTCTTCTTCTTCTTCTTCTTCTTCTTCTTCTTCTTCTTCTTCTTCTGCTAGTACTACTATTACTACTACTACTACTACTACTACTACCACTACTACTACGACTAGTACTGCTACTGTTTCATTATCGTTATTGTTGCTGATGTAATTATTATGAAAAAAAAAACTATTACCGTAAAAAGGAAGAGGGAAAAGATTATTAAAAGCACAAATTACTCTTAGATGATTAAAAGCCATTACTTATTTACATTACTATGGTTATTGCGAAATTATTACTGTTACACATTATTACTATTGCACATAAATGACATTAAAAAGAGATCAACTGAGTATCGTAATGAAAACAGTCATAAAATATGTAACAATTATATTATTAATCACCATCAGAAGATTATACATATTAATAATTCAGTGTAAGGTTTAACACAAAGAGGAGGAAGAGGAAGAGAAAGAGGAGGAAGAAGAAAAGAAGAGGGAGAGGAAGAAGAGAGAATCAGTAGTAAATCGCTAAATAAATGGACACCGTAGTAGTTATGCAAGGAACGAGGAGGAGGAGGAGGAGGAGGAGGAGGAGAAGGAGGAGGAGGAGGAGGAGGAGGAAGAGCAGAGAATCCGTGGTAAGTCTTTAAATAAACAGTATTAATAATAATTATGGACAGAGGAAGAGGTAGAAAAGACGGAAGAAGAGAAAGACGAAGAGGGAGGAGGAAAAGACGAACAAAGAAGTGGAGGAGGAGAAGGATAAAAGAAGAGATGGAGGATACTTATTCATTTGTCTAATTAGAGCATTCTTAAATAATTCTTAGACTGCTTTATTAATACTTTACCATTGTTCCATTATTACAACACAGGTGCGTGGAGGGAAAGGTGAAGCTTTGGGGAGAGATAGACAGGTGGTCTTTTCAGCAACGGAGTATTAATCTTGTTCATTGTAACTCAGAAACAATTACTGGTAAGGTAGATCACTGCAGAGAGAGAGAGAGAGAGAGAGAGAGAGAGAGAGAGAGAGAGAGAGAGAGAGAGAGAGAGAGAGAGAGAAGCCAGCGAGCCAAGACCAAGATGTTTAAAACTTTCTTACGACTGACGAGCGACAGTTTAGCCGAAAAAGAGAGAGAGAGAGAGAGAGAGAGAGAGAGAGAGAGAGAGAGAGAGAGAGAGAGAGAGAGAGAGAGAGAGAGAGAGAGAGAGAGAAATACATACATCTTTGTCTTACCCCTTTAGGCAAATGAATATGAATAAGGAAAAGAAAATGGAATGTAAAAATATATCTGTACGAGTCCTTTTGTCTTTATGTATTTTTAATTTACTTTATTTTCCCTTTTCTTTATCCTCAGGTGAGCAAGTGTTGAGGTTCTCTCAGTGCAATAATTAGTGACAGGTATGCTGCACCTGCTTCCTTACACCACTTAAAGTCACACCTCTTGGTAAGCCTTTTGTGTTTATTTGGTTTTCCTCGACTTGCTTCAGTTTTCTTTTGTTGTGCTAAGTAATTAATTAATTTGTTTTGTTTGGTTTTGTTTATTTATCTAGTAATTGTGAGTGGGATGATTTCTTATGTCTTGATTTGTTTATTTATTCATTTATGATTTTTTTGCTGTAGTGTAAAATTCTTTTGTTTCATTGTTAGTGACCGAATGATATGTATATTACTGCTGCTGCTACTATTGTTCCTACTACTACTGCTACTGCTACTACTACTACTACTACTACTACTACTACTACTACTACTACTACTACTACTACTACTACTACTACTACTACTACCACCTTGTTCCTGTTCAAGTAAATCGTCTTGGTTCATAAGAGCATAAGAGCATAAAAGACAAATAACTAAAGAGCATCACACACACACACACACACACACACACACACACACACACACACACGGAGAGGCTTTCACGTGTTTGGGTTACAGCTAAGTGGATTAACAGATGCAATATTGAATCCCACGCGGCGGCAAAGAAATCACAGGAACGCATTGCAATGGAAGAAAACACACACGTGAAATAATTGCGGTCACTTTATTAATTACCGGGGATCAAGGTTTTCTGCGCCCGTGTGTGTGTGTGTGTGTGTGTGTGTGTGTGTGTGTGTGTGTGTGTGTGTGTGTTAACATTTGCCTAGTAACTTGCACAGACTCAGATAAACTCATATATTCATGTGTCTCTATTTGTGTATAATGATAATAATTATTATATTTTTGTCCATTCTCTTTCCCCTTTTGTTGATTTATACTTGTGTCGCCATCTCCTGCGTATTTTTTTTTCCAACTCATTCCAGGTGTTTGTTTGCATTAAGGTGTGTTTGTGTGTGTGTGTGTGTGTGTGTGTGTGTGTGTGTGTGTGTTTATGTATTTGCATTATTACGGTATTAAGTTAAGCTCGTAATGTCCCGTCTTTCAATACCAAACTATTAGCATATTTGTTTAGATTATGTATAATGTTTACACACACACACACACACACACACACACACACACACACACACACACACACACACACACACCACTTCATCTGTGTGTGTATGTGTGTGTATCTTCACATCTAGCCTGACAGGTGGTGACGTGGTGACGTGGTGGTGATGGCATGAAGCCGCTGCAACACCACAATGAATACCGCAGGTGAGTGAGGCGCCGCTGTGTCAAGTCAGTCACTCATCGTCATCATCCAGCATCACCCACCAGGCACCCATCCTCTCACCCACCCGCCCTCTCACCCTCGAGGCCTCCCATCCACCACCACCACCACCACCACCCGTCCACGTCCCCACTTGCCTCTTCCCTCTTTGTGGCAAAACAGCCTACCCTTCTCAGCCCGCGCCACCTCCCTTCTCCCTCGTGTCACGGCAGGCCTGGCCATTGCTCAGGGTGACTAGGTGTTGTATGACATGGGAGGAACTTTACCATGTGTTATTGATACCAGAAGTAACAGTACAGGATGTCATTATCAAATCGGGGAAGTGGGGAATGCTGCGAGGCTGTTTACGGCGGGCCTGGGATGCTGTCCTCCTGTCGCCGCTGTTTTATGCGACACTCCTGCCCGTGGGTGGTTCAGGCAGCTAATTCGGCGTGAAAATAATAAGTAAAGTCATGTTATAAATGTGTTTAAAGGCCAAAGGAAATAAATCTAACCAATTGCAGGCGGCTGGCAGCGTGAGGGGTAGTTGAAAATTCATACACTAGATGGCAACTCCAGCGACCATCCCCGCCATATTGAGCTTGGCCGACCCACATTCGACACGAGTGAGTTTTTCTCATTTTACATAGTTTTTAGGGCTTTCTCGGCTTATTCAGTGCAACATTCAAAGACATAAGATCAGTGTCGTCCCATCTGAGGGGTTGGAAGTGGCTGGTGGGAGCGGAGGGCGTGGAAACAAGTGGAAATGTGATGTAGTCTGCTATGTTATTGGATCGATGTAAGAGAGAGCCAGCAGGGGTTGGCCGTCTCCCGTGTGTGCGTATGTCACGGCCAGCTTCCGTGTGGAAATAACATCATATAAACCATCAGCTGATCGGTCAGTGGGGGTTGTGGGGTGGCAAGGATCGCTGTACAAGTGGAATATCCATCGCGGGGCGGCAGGAGTGGTGCAAACACCGCCCTGTGCTGGGTGAGGCCCGCGGAAGTACCTTGCCTGGGCCGTAGCGGGACCCTCGCAGCCGCTAAGGGCGAAAATTTACCCGGACCCACGACACGCCCTACCTGCGCCGCCCCCCGCACCCCTGGAGGAGGCCCGTGTGGGGATTGCTGGACAAGTGGAGCACCTGGGAGGGCGCGGGCGTAGCGGCGGTACGTACTATTGGCGCTGGAGTAACGGGGACCAAGGGGTCAACGAATTAAGGCAGGAGCACTCATGTGAAAAGTTCCTTCTCCTGGTGGTGGTGATGACAGGCGGCTCCTGCACCTGCCACCACCACCACCATCACCACCACTACCACCATCACCGCCGCCACCACCACACCCACCGCTATCACTGCCGCCTCCTTCTCCTCCTCTTCCTTCCCCTCTGCCATCTTCTGCCGCGGCTGCTGCTGTTGCTCCTGCCGGTGGAGTGCATCATTGATTTAGCGGGAGTGTTGTGTCGCCGCCACTCCACACGACGTGAAAGTGCTACACCCATGCTGCCGCCTCCCACCGCCGCCCGCCCTCCGCCGCACACACACACACACACACACAACGCCGCTCCTCCCACGGCGCCTCCACACACAGTCAGCCACGCACCTGTTAACGCCACGCATTGTATCATTATTATTTACACTCCCGCCTTCACATTGTACACGCGTTTGATAGCAATCTCCTGACGACTTATTAAAGCATCACGCCCCGCAGTGCTGTCAAGGCCGCCCGTGGGATGCATAGTGCCACAACACTACACGACCTCGCCACCACACCACAGACACAATACCACCGGCGGGCAGCAGCAACGGCAACAGTATCCTTAGTAGCCGCGCCCTTGACACACACACACACACACACACACACACACACACACACACACACACACACACACACACACACACACACACACACACACACACACAGAGTTAACCTCACCTCCCACAAATCAATTTCAAGTGTAAACCAAACGTAACTTGGAGCAACAATTGACAGCATCATTCAAGTGACAATAAATCTTGACGCCTCCCGGTCACACACACACACACACACACACACACACACACACACACACACACACACACACACACACACACAC
>NC_087153.1:9010000-9017500 GCF_035594125.1 Scylla paramamosain
CCTCCTCCTCCTCCTCCTCCTCCTCCTCCTCCTCCTCCTCCTCCGGGACATGATCAGCGCCTCCACTCGCTACCTCATAAATCGCTTCTGCCGCGCCTCCACCTTATGAAGAGCTCCTCACACGTGCGCGCGAGCACACACACACACACACACACACACACACACACACACACACACACACACACACACACACACACACACACACACACACACACACACACACACACACGTCTATGTCTACTTGTTCATCTATCAGTCTATCTATTTGTCCATCATCTGTGTATTTACTCATGAGAAAGAGAAGACACACACACACACACACACACACACACACACACACACACACACACACACACACACACACACACACACACACACACACACACACACACACCCCACCACCACCACCACCACCACCACCACCACCACCACCACCACCACCGCCGTGACTCGTAACCTCAGTACGTAATAAGATATTGCGAAGCCTCATTACACTCCCACGAGATTACCAGAACTCATCCCGTACTGAGCGGATTAATATCTAACGCCCATGTGTGTTTACTCGTCTTGTACAATCAGCGTCAGAAGTCCTGGATGCACCTTGCTTCCTTCTATGTTTAAGAATATTTCCTGAACATATGTACTTCACTTCATCTCTTCTGTGTTTAAGAGTTGTCCTATGATTAACCCTGTGACCCTGCGACTAATATGGCTTCGTCTCAGTGTCCAGATTTAGTTCCAGAGCACTGTGAAGAAAATAAAAAAAAAAGAAAACGAAAGAAAAGTTTGCTTGGATATAGAAAAAAAATGCAGGTTTATTATGTCTTTTCAAAGTGTTTTTTTTTTTTTTTTTTTCGTATTCTTAACCCTACGACTAATATGGCTTCGCCTCAGGATTGTTCAAATGGTTTGTGTACGTAAGTTTGGAGTGTAATGTGTGAAGGTAACACTCTATAGTAACGAAAGCAGGGATTGAGGGGTTCCAGCGCTCTAGTAGTTGTTTCTTTTTTGCTTAGTAGAATTGTCACCCTTTGCCTTTCGTCGTCTGTATATGTATTGTCAGCTTGTGTTCTAGCTGTTTCTGTCTCTTCCCCTAAAAAAAAAAGTTTGCTTGAACACAAGAACAAATGGAGGTTCATTATATCTTTTCGAAGCGACAAAAGGAGTACAAAAAGTAAGTGTTACAAAAAGTTATTATCAGAGAGGGAAAGAGAGAGTGAAATAAAAAGTTCAGTAGTGAAAGGATTAGCGCTGTAAGAGAAAAAAAGTTGCGTTGAAACAGGAAAAAGGAGGTTAGGTACGTCTTTTGCTAATTTACATAACAGTTTAAGCCACTGGAGGACAAAAAGAAATTACGTTTAAAAAGCAGTAGAGAGAGGGAGAGAGAGAGAGAGAGAGAGAGAGAGAGAGAGAGAGAGAGAGAGAGAGAGAGAGAGAGAGAGAGAGAGAGAGAGACCCATCACTAGAAGCATTAAATAACCAGTAAGTATATCCCTCATTACAATCTCTACCGCACCTCCACTAGTAACACACTAAAAACCACATACATTTGAAGTGACACGAGTTTTAAGACTTTACTGCTCTAGTGGCAGAATAACTAGATTTCTAACATTACTACCAGGAAAAACACTCTTGAGAACCCAACTGATTATCTCTGTGTGACCTTGGAAAACAGTCGTGGTGAGGGACCAAATAACATCATATCATTAGTAGTCAGTTGGCGGCAATCACTCAGCCCAGCCTTGCCCAGCCCTGGCCAGCCATTCCGCCCCGTGCAACACCGGGTGAAGTAATGCACTCGCTGGCTGCCTCACTTTGTTACCCGAGTCGCTCCCCTGGCCTCGCCACATCCCGGGACCTCATGTTGCATCTCCTTAGCGCAGCAGGAAGAGAACGTGCGGGAGACAGGCGAGCGGAGGAGCAGGAGGAGGTGGAGGGAGGAGGATAAGATAGTAGGATAAAGAAGAGAAGATGAGAGGAAACAAGAGAAAGAGAAAAGGGTGATGAAGAAGGAAGATAAGTGTACAAGGATAAAGAGAAGATGAGAGGAAACAAGAGAATGGAGAAGCAAATAGGAGGAAAAGGACGACAAGGAGAACGGGTCGGAGGAGGACAGAAGGATATAAGTATAAACAGGAGAAGGAGGGAGAGGAAAAACAGGAGGAGAAAAGAAGGGTGCAAGGATAAAGGAAAGAAGAGAGGGAACAGGAGAAAGGGAGACAGAAAAGGAGGAGGGAGGGGAGAAGGAAAAGTAGGAGGACAACGATACGAGACACAAAAAATGGGATTAGAAGATTTAGAATACAAGGAGAGGAGGAGGAAAAAAAGGAGGAGGAGGTGGAGGAGAAGGAGAATAGGAGGATACGACATTAAAGAAGATGAAATGAGAGGGAAGAGGACAAGAGTAATAGAATGAGAAAGAAGAGGAGAGCAAAAAAAAAAAAAAAAAGAAAAGGAGAATGAGAAGAAGAAGTAGGAGGAGGAAGATGAGGAGGAGAAAACAGAAGTAGGAAGAGGAGGAGGAGGAGGAGGAGGAGGAGGAGGGGGGTGGAAAGAATGAAGTCAAGTGCATCCATTTCTCTCTCTCTCTCTCTCTCTCTCTCTCTCTCTCTCTCTCTCTCTCTCTCTCTCTCTCTCTCTCTCTCTCTCTCTCTCTCTCTCTCTCTCTCTCTCTCTCTCTGTGTGTGTGTGTGTGTGTGTGTGTGTGTGGCAGTTCAGGTTTCTCTCTGTTATTGGAAATCGTGTTATAGTTTCCTTTCAATAATTTACAAGGTGGTTATGACCCTCCGCGTGTGTGTTGGCTTTGTGTTGTGGTCTTTGTATTGCGAGGCAGGGAAGTGTGTTGCCCGCCACGGTGTTCTTATTGGCTGTGGAGAGGAAGAGTGTGTTGCAATGGAGAGCCGTGATTGGCGGGTGTTGCTTCAGAGACCGTTCTTATTGGATTTTGGGAGTAGTGTTGCTAGGAGAGATTGTGTGTGTGTGTGTGTGTGTGATTGGGTAGTTTGGTGTTGCTTGAGTGTGGTGTGGTGTGGTGTGATGTGGTGAGGTGGAAGATTGTGATTGGATGGTGTGGTGTGGTTCGGTAGCTATTAAGTGGTGTGGTGTGTTTAGCATTGAGGAGAGGTGAGGTGTGGTGAAGTGTGGTAGACATTTAGCGGTGTAGTTTGGGCCTGTGTGGTGCGTTATAAGTTTTAGCGGTGTGGTGAGGTGCGGTGGAAGTTTAGCGGTGTAGCAGTGTGGTGCGGTGCAGTGTAGTGTGGCTGACGGGCGTAGCTTGGTGTCATGTTCCCAGTTAGCAGCTAAGTGGAGTGCGTGGCGGCGGTTGCGGAGGGCGGGAGCGCGTCGGAGGAGGAGTAGGTGGAGTCAGAGTTGGAGGAAGAGGAAGACGAGGAGGAAGACTCAACTCTGCCCGTGGTTCTTCTTGGTGACTCTTGAATGAATGGAATAGTTTAGCGTGCGTGGCTGTCAAGAGGTAGTAGTGGTGGTGGTGGTGGTGGTGGTGGTGGTGGTGGTGAGGGAGCGCGCGCCCCCCACTGCCATTCATGTCAGGTCCTTATGGCCATGAATGACGTCCATGACACTCATGCCAACCACCTCTTTGCTGCTGCCTTTCCATGACCTTCCTTTATTTTCTTCCTCCTCCTCCTCCTCCTCCTCGTCATAGTCGCCTTCTGTTGTGTTGCATCTTGTTTTGTCTGTTCTTGGTTGTGTCTATTTTTGATGTCTTCGGTTTGTTAGTTTGTTGGTCTCGTTTTAGTTAGTCATCCTTATTTTTTTTTGTTTTTCTGTTGCAACTACTACTACTACTACTACTACTACTACTACTACTACTACTACTACTACTACTACTACTACTACTACGTTACTGTTTACTTCTTTCTGATCTTTCTTCCCTTCCTTCCTTCTTTCCTTTCTTTCTTCTTTCCTTCCTCTATTCTCTCCCCCCTTTTTTTTTCGTTTACCATCTACCATCCTTCATTTATTTTCACTTTCCTTTTATTTATTTATTTATTTATTTATTTATTTATTTATTTATTTGTCTTTCTAACCATTTCCCTTCCTTCCATCCTTTCTTCCACACACACACACACACACACACACACACACACACACACACACACACACACACACACACACACACACACACACACACACACACACACACACACACACACACACACACACACACACACATATATTCAAGAAGTAAACTCTTCACTCTTTTTCGTAGTAATCCTTTGGCTTCCTCCTCCTCCTCCTCCTCCTCCTCCTCCTCCTCCTCCTCCTCCTCCTCCTCCTCCATCTGTACTTTCCTCAGTTAATTATTCCAGTCTTTTCTCGTTTTTTCCTTTACTTTTTCATCTCGTCCTCTTGTCCCTCCGTCTTTAATTTTTCTCTCTCCTTTCTCTATCTCCTATCTGTCTCTTTCTCTCTAGCTCATTAGCGTTGCTCTTTTTTCTTTTTTTTCTGTTTTTTTTTATCCTTTTCCTCAGTGTTGTGCTCATCTTTTTCTTCCTTCCTTTCTTCCTTTCTTTCGTCTTCCTTGCTTTTATCTTCCTTCTGTTGTCTTTCGTAATACATCTACTTCTCTTTTCCTTTCTTCATTTCCTTCCTTCCTTTTATCTTTATGTTTATCGTTTTTTTTTTATCGCAACCTTATCTTCCTTCCTTCCTTCCTTCCTTCCTTCCTTCCTTCCTTCCTTCCTTCCTTCCTTCCTTGCTTAATTCCTTCCTTCCTTTCACGAGTTGTTATCACGTCCCTCCTTTTCCTTCCTTCCTTCATTCCTCCATTTCTCTTCCTTGTTCTCCCTTGCGTCTTTTTTCCTTCTCCATCTCCTTTTACAACTGTTTCTGACATTTCTCTCTTCCCTTAACATCTCCTCCTCTTCCTCCTCCTCCTCCAAGTCTTCATCTTTCTCGTTCTCTTCCTCCTCTTCTTCCTCCTCCTTTCCTTTCGCCTCCTCGTCATATTTCTCATTCCCTTCCTCCTCGTCCTCATCTTTCTTGTTCTCCTCCTCCTCCTCCTCCTCCTCCTCCTCCTCCTCCTCCTCCTCCTCCTCCTCCTCCTCCTCCTCCTCCTCCTCCTCCTCCTCTCATCTCCGTCTCATCCCTTCTCTCATAGATCTTGAGTGAGAAAATTGCTCTGCTCTCTCTCTCTCTCTCTCTCTCTCTCTCTCTCTCTCTCTCTCTCTCTCTCTCTCTCTCTCTCTCTCTCTCTCTCTCACCTGAGCGCTACAAGTATTTGCCAAATAGTATAGTCGACAGTTTGTGACGCAGATTGAATTACGTAGAGAGGGACTGACCGCTTCGTTCTCTCTCTCTCTCTCTCTCTCTCTCTCTCTCTCTCTCTCTCTCTCTCTCTCTCTCTCTCTCTCTCTCTCTCTCTCTCTCTCCGTCCAAAAATCTTTGCTACAATTTTCGTACCCAATGAACTCTCTCTCTCTCTCTCTCTCTCTCTCTCTCTCTCTCTCTCTCTCTCTCTCTCTCTCTCTCTCTCTCTCTCTCTCCAGCATCCTTCTCCTCTAACAAATACAAGTTAGCTCACTTATATCAAGAATATACCTTAAAAATACGCGCTTGAGAGAGAGAGAGAGAGAGAGAGAGAGAGAGAGAGAGAGAGAGTGGAGCAAGGTCGCGATGGAACATGTGACAGTGCTACCAGATGCGTGAGGGGTCCCTAATATTCAGTCACAGGCAGCTATAAAAGGGGACTTCTTGTCATGTGGATTTGGCAACACTGACATTTTTCCCCACTCGCCTCGCCCAGCTGACCAATGGCGTGGCTTGCTTACGGCGCAGTTCACCTTTCTGATTCGTCCTTTATTATCAGGTTGTTTCTGCGGAGTTGGCTCCGTTTTCGTTTGTAATTCAGAGTATTTTTTTTTTTTTTTAGTGTATTGTTGAGGGGGTCTTTTTTTTTTTTTTAATCATGAGTCATTTTTTTTTTCTGTGATCATCTGTTCTTAGTTCTGTCTTCTTTAGAGTCTTCTGTGAGGTTTTGTAAATCTTCGTTCGTAATTTTGAACTGTTTGGTTAGTCAGTCAGTCCGTCAGTCAATCAGTTTTATTCAGGCATTCAGTCAGTCACTTATTCAGTTGGTCAGTCAACAAGGTGTTCATTTATTAAATCAATCAGTCAGACGGTGAGGGAGTGAGTCAGTTCGCCATTCACTCAGTCAGTCAAGGAATTTAGTCACTTAGTCACTCAGTGAATCAGTAGGCTATTCATTCATTCAGTCAAGTGTTCAGTTAATCATTCAGTTAGTTAATCAGTCAGTCAGTCAGTCAGTCAATCAGTCAGTCCTCCCAATACCCTAGTCTTCCATCTCTTCTCAAAAAATGCTACTTCATCACTCAACCCTCGTCGTATCTCCGTTAAAGGAAGCTTGCAGCCAGTCATTCATTCATTCATTCATTTAATCAGTGAATCAGTCATCCATTCATTCATTCGTTCAGTCATTCAGTAAGTCAGTCGTATCTGCGTTAAAGAAAGCATTCATTCATTCATTCATTTATTCTGTCAATCAATCAATCAGTCAGTCAGTCAGTCACTCAGTCAGTCACTCACTCAGCCCCACCCTTCCCTGCGCTCCCTAAAATGCTTGTTCCCTTCCCCTCCTGTTTCAACTCTTCCCTGTAACTGAAGACTGTCCCCCTTGTTTGTGGAAAATTTGATCTTCCATCTCTCTCTCTCTCTCTCTCTCTCTCTCTCTCTCTCTCTCTCTCTCTCTCTCTCTCTCTCTCTCTCTCTCTCTCTCTCTCTCTCTCTCTCTCTCTCTCGAAATTCTTTGTACAGTTCGTCATTTGACCTCCACTTTCTGTGTCCCTTGTTTCACACACACACACACACACACACACACACACACACAAGGTAGTAGAAACATACAGACAGACAGACGTTTCATTTCTTTTCAATTATCCTCGACGTGTTCCCTGTGTGTGTGTGTGTGTGTGTGTGTGTGTGTGTGTGTGTGTGTGTGTGTGTGTGTGTGTGTTGATTGTGTGTCAGGGCCATTGTGTTAAAGGGAAGGATTGATGTGGTGGTGATTGGGGTGGTGGCGCCTAGAATGGAACTGTTATTGGTGGTGATGGTGGTGGAGGTGGAGGTAGTGGTGGTGGTGGTGGCTGGAGGGTATAGAGAGGCAAGGTAGACATGTGTGTGGTGTTGATAGTAGTAGTAGTAGTAATAGTAGTAGTAGTAGTAGTAGTTATCATTACCAAATATTGCCCTTGTGTAGTAAGAAGTCAGGTTAAGCTTGTTCACTACATAAGATTACAGTTAAATTTTAATCATAACAGGTGTCGTATGCAAATGAGTTTACCTGACGAAGGGAAAGGGAGAGAGAAAAGTTAGGTTAGGGAGAGGAAAGAGAGAGAGAGAGAGAGAGAGAGAGAGAGAGAGAGAGAGAGAGAGAGAGAGAGAGAGAGAGAGGTTAAGTTAGGTAAGATTAGAGAAAGGGAAAATAGAAGTTATGGAGAGATAAAGATAGATGAGGTTAAG
>NC_087153.1:9022500-9037500 GCF_035594125.1 Scylla paramamosain
TGTTAATTTTGTATTGTCACTTTGTAGCTTTGCCCCGCCCCGCCCCCTGTGTTACTCCATTGTCATACCCTGCCCTCCCTGCCCACCCTGCCCACTCTGCCATCCGTCACCTGCTTCCTTCGTCTGCCTTACCCTGCCCCGTGTCCGCCGTGTTACTCCTCTTGTTACCTGTTGTCGCTCTTTGTCGTGTCCTGCCCTTCATTGTGCTACCTCCCCACCCCTCCACCTCTCCCTCTCCTCCCCTCCTGGCCCCTCCTGTGTTGCTTGTCCAGTTTTGTTGTTCAAGCTCCTCGCTGTTACAGGTTACTTGTTCAATATTTGTTCTTCCCCTCCTCCCGCTGCTGCTGCCTCGCCCCGCCTCGCCGTGTTTCCTGCCTTGCCCCGTCCTGTTTTACTCGTCCAGGCCTGGCGGCGCTCCCTTGGCACGGCGGTTAGCGACTCACTCACTCGCCTTGCCACTCACTCACTCACTCACTCGCGTGCCGCCTCTCACTCCCGCAGGCTGACCCGGGAATTGTTCAACTGTTTATTTAACTTGTGTGTCCGACTTCACCCAACAGCGAGCAAGCAGTCTCTGTCATGGCACCGGCCACGCAACTCCACGGGCTGTAATCAAGGGAAACACACACACACACACACACACACACACACACACACACACACACACACACACACACACACACACACACACACACACACACACACACACACACACACACACACACACACACACACACACACACACACACACACACACCATAAAGCAAGGATAGGAAGGATTTTCTCGTGTTTTTCCTCTCATATAAAATCGTAATCTTACAGAAGAATACGAAAAATGGACGTAATATAATTATCATCATCATCATCATCATCATCATCATTATTATTATTATTATTATTATTATTATTATTATTATTATTATTATTATTATTATTATTATTATTATTCCCTTCATCTATGTACAACCAATGCCCCTTAATCGTCACTTTTCCCCCACCCCTTTCATTCCCCTGTACCCTGACTACTCTCACAATCACTATGTCTATCTTTTCCTTATTCTCCTTTCCTCACTGCTCCACCCAGCCCTACTCTGTCTCTCCTTACCTTATTCTTTACATTGTCCCTATAAACTTTTCTGCAGCCTCTTTACAAGTCACTGGCCCGCTCAACTAAAGCCCATCTCTGCCTCTCTTCCGGCCCCTCCCTCGCTCACCTTCCCTCACCTGCCTCCCGGAGCTTCAGAACTCAGGTTTCATTTAGATAAGAGCATTTTTAAGCAGAAACGAAGCGATTCTCAGGAAATTTAGAGCGAGTAGGAGTGTGGGATTAACTTCCGCCTTGCGCCCTGCTGTGAATTAGGAAGAGGAGGAGGAGGAGGAGGAGGAGGAAGAGGAAGAGAGACTGATACAAGAGGAGAGGGAAGAAGGACAGGAAGAAAGCGGGGAGGAAGGGAAGAGATGAAGGTATTTGTTGAAGTATACGAGTAGAATGTTGGATGAGGAGAGGAGAGGTGAGATGCAAAAGGAGATAGAGAAAAGGAGAAGATTGGGATGAGAAAGATGAGAGGAGAGAGGAGAAAAAGGGGAGGAAAAAAAGGAGGAATGGAAGAGAATGAAAGGATGGGAAAGAAAAGAAAAAAAGAGGAAAGAAGGAGAATGGAGACGAAGAAGGCTGGGCTGATAAAGACAAGAGAAGAGAAGAGCAAGATAAAGAAAATGGGAGAAGGGAGAAAGAAGAAGGGATGAGGAGAAGATGAAGGGTTGCATAGTGGGGAATAAAGACGAAGGAGCGCATACCCCTCAAAAAAAAAAAAAGGAATGAGCTGCAAGGAAGAGGAGGAGGAGGAGGAAATGGGAGTGGAGAGAAGAAAGGAAGAAGGAGAGAAGAAAAGAGAGAGGGAGAGAAAGAGAGAGCTTAGAGGTACTGAGGGAGGGGGGAGGAGGGATGGTAAGAGAGCTTGAAGGAGAAAGAAAAAGAGGAGAAAAAGGAGGCTTGGGAGAGAGAGAGAGAGAGTGTGTACGAAGAGGAGGAGGAGGGGAAGGAGGCTGAAAAATAAGAAAAAAAAAAAGTTGATGTGAGGGAAGAAAGGAAAGTCAGGAAAAAAAAATGTATATGATAAAAGACCACGAAGGAATAGTCGAGAGCTTGTGAGAGGCGGAGGAGAGGAGGAGGAGGAGGAAGAGAAGGAGGAGGAGGAGGAGGAGGAGGAGGAGGAGGAGGAGGAGGAGGGAGAATGGAGATGAAGGAACAAGGATGGATGAATGGATGGATAAGTGGAAAGAGGCTGAGAGTGAACAGAGATTGGGAAGAATGAGACGGCAACGAGAGAGAGAGAGAGAGAGAGAGAGAGAGAGAGAGAGAGAGAGAGAGAGAGAGAGAGAGGGTTCAGATCGGAAAATATATTGAATTGGTTGGGAAAAGGAAGGTGGATAGAAGTTTGTGGTCGTGGAAACTGAAATTGAGGAGAACAACCCTTTTTTTTTTATCAGCTCCCTTTGTATTTTGCTCTTTTCTTCCTCTTTTCCCTTTTTAACACGTGGTAACAGACACTATGGGACTGTGAGGAGGAGGAGGAGGAGGAGGAGGAGGTGGTGGTGGTGGTGGTGGTGGTGGTGGTGGTGGTGGTGGTGGTGGTTGCTTTCTTATTGTTTTCTTTGGTTTGTTAGAATGTTTTTGTAGTAGTAGTTGTAGTAGTAGTGGTAGTAGTAGTAGTAGTAGTAGTAGTAGTAGTAGTAGTAGTAGTAGTAGTAGTAGTAGTGTAGTGGAAGTGGTGTTGGTGGTATAAAGTAACTGTAAATCTTTATTAACAGCGAAAGTGAAAGCACACACACACACACACACACACACACACACACACACACACACACACACACACACACACACACACACACACACACACACACACACACACACACACACACAAGGTAAGGAAGAAGAAGAAAGAAGAACCACAGATTAATTTCATGTGTCAGTCCAATTTTTTTCTTTTTCTTTATCTTTTTTTATCCTCTCCCTCTCCCTCTCTTCCTCTTTCTCCCTCACCCTCTCCCTCTCTCTCTCGTTCTCTCACCCACTCTTACTTTCACTCTCTCGTTCTTTTTACTATCTTTACCTTCCCCCTAACGCCCCCCCTTCCCACACACACACTCACACACACACTCACACACACACACACACACACACACACACACACACACACACACACACACACACACACACACACACACACACACACACACACACACACACACACACACACACACACACACACACTCTCACTCATTCATGAAAACAAACGAAACGAGGGTAACTCATAGATAGAAGCATTACAGTCCACCCTTGTAAAGAAAGTCACTAAACCACAAATTCCACGTAGAATACATTAAAACATAACATATTTTACTCTCCCTCCCTCTTGCTCCCTCCCCCCCACTTAGAATTCTCCACCTTTCTTCCAGTAACTATTTCTCCCCTCACTCACTTCACTCCACCTCCCTCCTTCAGTTCTCCTGTCTCTCAATAACCATTTCTCGTGATTGCCTAAGTGACGGTTCCTCTGTACACGCACTTTTCCCCTTGGTTTGGTCTAAGTAATCGATCCTAGCGTTACCTCCCGTCTCCTTTAAAATCTGGGCAGGTACAGGGCGTTTTGAGGCGTCGGGGAAGGTGGTGTGTTATAGTGAGGCGATGAATGGTAGTGGCTGTGATGTTGGGTGGTGTGGTGGCGTGAAAGGGTCTTGGGTGTAGGTGGTGTTGGTCTAGGAGTGGTTGGTGTAAAGTTAGATTAGTTTAGAGTAGGTTTAAGATAGGTAATGTTAGGTTAGGTTGGATAAGGTTAGGTCAGGTGAGGTGAGGTTTTGGTTAGGTTTGGTAAGGTTAGTGTTCTTAGTTAGACTTTGTTAGGTTAGGTAAAGTTACGTCAGGCCCAGCATTGTTAGATAAGGTTAGGTTAAGCTGGGTTAGGCTATGTTAGTTTAGGTGATGTTAGGTTAGACTTTGTTAGAGTTAGGCTAGGTTAGATTAGATTGTGTTAGGTTAGATCAGGTTAGGTCAGATTGTGTTGGCTTAGGTTAGGTTTGATTAGAGAATGTAGTGATGGTTTCTGAATGTGTGTGTGTGTGTGTGTGTGTGTGTGTGTGTGTGTAGATTACAAGTATGTGTAAGGGAAGTTGGGTGTTTAAACTTGTGAAGAGGAAATGACGTACGAAGAGGAGGGAGGGAAGGAATGATGGAGGGAGAGGGAGGGGGAGGAGGGAGGGAAGTTACGCTATGCAGGAGGTTATGTTGAAATGTTAGTGCAGGAAGTGTGTAGTAGAATGACAGTGGAGTGAATGTTTGTGTTTATATATAATTTAGTAAAGAGAGAGAGAGAGAGAGAGAGAGAGAGAGAGAGAGAGAGAGAGAGAGAGAGAGAGAGAGAGAGAGAGAGAGAGAGAGAGAGAGAGAGAGAGAGAGAGAGAGAGGTTAGTGAATGAAGTGTTGAATGAAATGAATATGGAAAGTATGAGTGGAAGATGTGGAGTGTGTGGAGTGGAAGGGAAAGGGAGGAAAGGGCGTATCTGTATAGGAACTTAGGGAACGAGAGGGTGTAAGAAGAGGAGGAAGAGGAGGAGGAAGAAGAGGAGGGGAATGTCTTGTCTTGAGGTATGTGACAGGAAGGGGTGTATAGGGGTGAGAGGTGATGGTTGGGATGGTAAAGGGGAGGGGCGGGAGGGGAAGGGGAGGGTAAGGGAAGCGGGAGCGGAAGGGGAGGGGAAGGGAAGGGAAGGAAGGAAGGAAGGAAGGAAGGAGGAAGATATTTATTGATTCCTAACTTAATTTGTTGCTTTTTTGTTTTTGATGTGTTTTTTTGTTGTTTGGTTTTGTTTTTCTGTTTTGTGTTCCTTTCTGTGTCCTTGTGTCTATGTGTCTGGCTCTCTCTCTCTCTCTCTCTCTCTCTCTCTCTCTCTCTCTCTCTCTCTCTCTCTCTCTCTCTCTCTCTCTCTCTCTCTCTCTCTCTCTCTCTCTCTCTCTCATAATAGAATGATGATACCTGAGCAACAAGTGTGTGTGTGTGTGTGTGTGTGTGTGTGTGTGTGTGTGTGTGTGTGTGTGTGTGTGTGTGTGTGTGTGTGTGTGTGTGTGTCAAATAATGCAAAGTCACTGTGATCATGAAATCTTTTATTTTTTTCCCTTTTTTTTTCCCTATTGTATTCTTGAGACACTGAAGATGATGACAATGATGATGATGATGATAATGGTGATGATGATGGTGGTGGTGGTTCCGTTAGAGACATGAAGACTTGAATTGTGGGAGTGTGCGTGGGAGGAACAAAGGAAAGGCGGTGTGTGTGTGTGTGTGTGTGTGTGTGTGTGTGTGTGTGTGTGTGTGTGTGTGTGTGTGTGTGTGTGTGTGGTGTCAAATAAATGCTGGTATATTTTTAAGGACGAGGAAATAATTTTTTTACTCTTAAGTGTATTCAGGAAATGAGAAAATTACACATACATATTTAGTTAAATTAGTTACGCATTAATTAAAAAGAGTGAAAAATGTTAAATACATAGGAGAGTTAGTGAGTATGAATTAGGCGTTAGTTAAAGGTGAAATACTGTGTGAGGTGAGAGAGTAAAAAGAACAAGGAAAGAAGGAAATATCTACGTTACGTTTTAGTTCAAGAGATTAAAGTATTAAGTATTAAAGTATTAAAATATAAATACAGTAAAAAATGTTTAAAAAAGAATAGAACTAAAAGGAAAGAGAGAAAAAAAGAGAGTATTAGTGAAAGAACGTAAAGAAAATATATCCTACATTTCAGTCTATGTTTAGAATATATAACATTAATAAAAGATAGGAAGAAAAGTAAAAAAAAGTAAAAAAAAGTTCGAAAACGTATTGATTAACATTTAAATGAATCGATGAATAAGATTAAACCAAACGCAAACGAATAAGTTATCATTACGTATATCCTTTCCATCTCCCCTCAAATTAAAAAAAAAAAAAAAAAAAAACCACATTTATCCCGCATATCAAAAACCCAAGAAAGAAAGGAAACAAGAAAAGACAAAAAAATACACATGAAAATTTCACCTTCAATACAGAAACCTCATATCAAAATAGATGAAAAAAAAAAAAAGAAAAAGAAAAGAAGAGAGACAGAAAACGTATTGAAAACAACATTCCGGCAAGGACACAGTTTTACACAACCTTTAATAGTCCTGAAAATTAAAATTAAACCACCTTTTTCCATCCCTCCCCTTATCCCCTGTCCCTTGGTACCCTGCGGTTGGTAATAGCGGCGGTGCAGGGAAGGCTCGGGAGGCGGGGAGGGAGAGAGAAAGAGAGGGAGAGAGAGAGAGAGAACGTGAGAGAGCAGGAGAGGACAGGTGGGGGACGGGGGGGTAACATTAATTAATACTGAGCGATGAATGGAAGGAGGAGGACTTAAGGGCTCTCTTCGCTGGCCATCTCTCTGACATTCTTGCCGCTCTTAACTCCATCCTCGCTCGCAGAAGAAGTGGTCGTCTTGAAAGTCCTCACCTGTTTGTATATAATATTACCTGGGCGTGCTGCTGTTTAGTTATTATTAGTGTTGTTTTCGTTTTTTTTTTTTTCCTTTATTATTTCGCCGTAGTGTATATAGACTTTCCTTGTGTTTCGTAGTTCTCGTACTTTTATTTTCCTCTCTCTCTCTCCTTCTTTGTTTGTGGTGTGTGTACGCGTGATATTTGTTAAGTAATAGAAAAGTAACAGTGGTAGGTTTCTTTTTTTTTTTAAGATTTATTTACACATCAGTCTCATTTTTTTCTATCTTAGGAAAGACAAAATTAATAACTTCTTGTTCTCTCTCTCTCTCTCTCTCTCTCTCTCTCTCTCTCTCTCTCTCTCTCTCTCTCTCTCTCTCTCTCTCTCTCTCTCTCTCTCTCTCTCTCTCTCTCTCCAAATTTAACATTACTATATACACATTACTCAAATCCCTCGTATATACGTTTACCCAAAGTACCCTCATTGCGATACAAAAAGAAGTGCTGACCTTTGTATTTTGAGAGAGAGAGAGAGAGAGAGAGAGAGAGAGAGAGAGAGAGAGAGAGAGAGAGAGAGAGAGAGAGAGAGAAGCGAAGATTGACGTAAAGACTCGCCTGGCATTACCTAAGCGGCACTGAACACCCGACCTCCGCCGCCTTGCCCGTGTGTCATGATCCCTCTCTTAGTGTCCTAACCCGCCGCGCTCTGTCCTGGTGAGGGGCGCGAGGAGCAGCAGGAGGAGGAGGAGGAGGAGGAGGAGACAAAAAGAGATAAAGGTTTAGTAGGAAGGGAATGAGGAGGAGGAAGATGAAGGAAGAGGAGGAGGAGGAGGAGGAGGAGGAGGAGGAGGAGGAGGAGGAGGAGGAGGAGGAGGAGGAGGAGAGGGCTTGATTACGGATAATGATAATAATAGTAATAACAATAAGAAGAACAACAAAAAAATGAGAAGGAGGATTAAAAAGTACAAGACCAAGAACAAAAACGAAGAACAAGCAAGAAGAACAAAAAGGAGAAAAATAAAAACGAGGAAAAAGAACGACAACAACAACTACAACAAGAATAACAAGAAGAGAGTTTTCCTTACGTATCGTGTTTAGAGTACCGAGTCTTGAGTCCATCAAATCGCTAACCATCCCTGTGCTGAAGAGACGTCCTGCGCGCGCACATCTTCCCTGTACTTAGCGCGGCGCCCATGCCAGTTAACGGCGCGTGGTGGTGATTTAATTTTCAGTCACGTACTAGTTGTAGTGGTCGTGCACGGAACCTGGCGTGCGGAACGAGGAAATGGGCGCCACTAGACGATTTCCTTCCTGTTAACTGCTGCATCAGACGGAACGCGTGTGTGGAATATTTCTTGAATGGTTCCCAGGCTTGTTTTCTTAAATCTTCCTGGATTGGCTGTCTGACTCCGTATTATGAGTGTTTTTTTTTTTTTCTGATTATGAGGTGATTAGTTGTGTTCCCAAGTGTGTGTGTGTGTGTGTGTGTGTGTGTGTGTGTGTGTGTGTGTGTGTGTGTGTGTGTGTGTGTTTATAGAATCCTTGTTTGACTTAATTTTCTTTGACTGATTATCTCGCTCTTCATCAGGACTGTTTTCAAAGGGTAATGAGGTGATGAGTTGTGTTCTGAAGCGTGTCTACGTGTGTGTGTGTGTGTGTGTGTGTGTGTGTGTGTGTGTGTGTGTGTGTGTGTGTGTGTGTGTGTGTGTGTGTGTGTGTGTGTGTGTGTGTGTGTGTGTGTGTGTGTGTCTTTTATTATTCATGTTTATGGAATCCTTGTTTGTCCATTACTAAAAACCGCAATAACTTTCACTAATGTCTGTTAGTTAACTCTCTCTCTCTCGGACTGAATATCAAAGGCCAGAGAGGTGATCAGTCGTTCTCAAGAGTGTGTTTTTGCAGTTATGATACGAGTTTTTCAACTGTCACTAGAATCATAAAAGCATCTTTGAAACCTACAGTCATTTTCAGTAGAGTGTATTGACCTGCATACTGCTATGGTCATCTCTCCTCGGCAAGGTCTGGTACTTATGAAACTATGATTTTTTAAAGACGCCACCGATGGCAAACAGAATAAAGGACTTGTCAATAAGGTTCAACGCTTGTAATTAAAAGTTTCCTCATTAGAATCGCCTAGATCTTGTCTTCCTTCGGCTGTTTCTGTTAGGTTTCCCCACAGCAGATCAGCCTTCTCCAACAAACTTGGTCTTCTGCACCTTCCTGAGTCACACTCATTACAAGCTTATCCTTCATGGCATCCACAAACTTCCTAGGTTGTCCTCTCCTTCTCCTGTCGGGTAGATTAATCTCCAGCATCCTCTTTTTAATGTAAGAGGGGCACTGGCTTAGCGTAACTAAAAGAACGTAAGGAAAAAGGCCCACTGAAGTGTCACTTCCTAAAATAAGATCAAAATAGATCATCCAAAATTGGAGGATAAGTGTCTTGAAAAACCTCACATACTGAAAATAACAAGTGTGAAATCATTAGTCGTAAACGTGTCAAGAAGTCGAGAGGAAGCGCAGTGACTTTTGAAAATGCGATGTCTCAGTGTTGCGTAGCCATGGTGGTGTGTTGCGTCACCGGTGGTGGGACCCTGGCCACGGCGGGCAGCTGACACGCGGCCAACTCAGCGCTCCCTCCACCCTCCCGCTCCCTTCCTGGCTGGCTGGCGGATGGCTGCTCTGCCTCTGCCTCGCCCCGGGACTGCCACTTGGAGATGCAGCCTATGTGAATACAAGCCTCTCGTATTCCTAAATGCCTTGGTTTCTCGTCAGGACTGTATTGAAAGAACGCGTATATATTAAGTCGTGTTCTCGTGGGTGTTTTATCCTATTGATAATGCAGATAGCTTGTTAAACTGTCACTAGAATCATGAAAACATCCCTGTAAACTCTATTATCATCTACAACAGTTAGCCAGTCACTTAAATTGTGTTCTCATGGGTGTTTTTCATATTAATGTTGCAAAGTGCTTGTTGTTAAACTACCATTAGAATAATAAGAATATCCTTGAATTCCATAATGACGTCCGCCAGTCAGTCAGTCAGTCAGTCAGTCAGTCAGTCAAGTGGCGTTCTCTTGGTTCCTTTTTTCCTGTTGATGGTCCAGAGCGCTTGTTAAACTATCATTAGAATCATGAAAACACCCTTGAAATCTCTAATAACATCCACCACACTTATTCACTTATTCATTCACCAGCACACACAACACTCACTCTCTCACTCACTCACTCACTCACCAGCACACAGCAAATGACGTAACTAACTCAAGAGGGAATAACGGATATCCGGCAACCGCGAGTACTGATGATGCAATCGCTAAAACCTGCAGTCTCGTAAATGCGGGGAGCGGTGTCATGCAAACGCTGGGGGAGCTGAGCTGGCTTGCGGCTATTGGATAAGCTGGTGTCGCAGCTCGTGTCTGGGATAAAAGAGGGATCCCTGGCACACACACACACACACACACACACACACACACACACACACACACACACACACACACACACACACACACACACACACACACACACACACACACACTGGTTTGTTCACGCTCTCAATATTATATCGGATTTAATAGTACTCCTACTACTTCTACTATTACGACTACTACTACTTCTACCACTACTGTTGCTGCTGCTGCCGCTACCTCTACTACTACCTTTACTACTTCTGTTAGAACCACCACCACCACCACCACCACCACCACCATCATCATCATCATCACCACCACTACTACTACTACTACTACTACTACTACTACTACTACTACTACTACTACTACTACTACTACTACTACTACTACGACTGTTAGAAGGACAACTACTACCATGAGTAATTTAGTCTTAATAGTACTCCTTTGAAATAGCTAAGTCATAAGCAGGAAAAGAAAATGATGAAAAGAAAGAAAGAGTCCAAGAGTTTACCAATAGAAGTAATGAAAGAGTGAAGGTGGACAAAATAGGGAAGTCCTTCATGGCGAGGACGCAGGAGTAAGTGCAATCTTTGCTTCTACTGTGCATCGCTTAGTTTAGATTAGATAGTGGAGCTTATGATAACAAACGGGTAAGGGCAAACAGGTATGGTGGTCGTAGTGGTGGTGCTGTTGCTGATACTGGTACTCAGCCTTCTTTTGTGTTCCTTTGTGTTTCTTTTCCAGCATTAAACGCTTTGTTCTCTCATCAGGACAACTTGAAGATCACAGACATGAAAAGTCACGTTCTCACGGCTGTGTTTTCCTTGTCACAATTTAGAATATTTGTTAAACTTACTGGAGTCAAGAAGATGCCCTTGAAAAACCTAATAATTAGTAGTAGAGTCTTGTAAGTAATCGTGAAATGGCGCTGAAGTATTTTACAGTATTCTGACGGCTATTTTTTTCCCCTTGATAATTTAGAAACCGTGTTAAACTATCACCAGAATCAAGAAAACACCCTTGAAGAAAGAAAAAAAAAAGAAAAAAACCCTTGCAGTAGTCTTAAAGTAGTTGTGAAATGGCGCCGAAGTGTTTAACAATACTTTCCTTTCACTCACAAGACGCCTTAGACACAAACCAGCGTGTATTGCTGGACGGGAGAGGGAGGCTTGAGTGCGTGCATCTACCACTACCCAGTAATCCCTTCTTCCTGTCGCTTGCAGTAGAATCTGTTAAAAATAATCGAAATACAGCGCTGAAGTGTTAAGTAATACACAAGACACCTTTGCCACAAATCTGGGTGCATTTCTGGCAGGAAGATGGCTTGAGTGGCTGCATCTCCTACCACTCCCTAATACTCGCTCCTCCCTGCCGATATCAGCGCTGCTCAGATCATACAAACTTGGACTCAACTTGTTAGCGTGAACCCGGCAAAGTTATACAAAGGCTCTTCTCATCCGTCAAATTACATCTTAAACTCAGTAGGGTATACGACTTGCGGGGTGTAAGATTCCTTTGATAGCGTTCAGGGAGCATCCGTGACTTTGATTCATCGCTTCTTTCCCTCGTGTAACATTGAGGTGATGGGAAGCGGTTACCTGTTTACTGAGCCTACCTGATTCTGTGACACGGACTAAATGCTTCTCTCCCCGCTGGGTTTCCTCATCGATGGGGTTCTTGTGGAGGTTCCTGTGTTTCTCAGATTAGCGGTGTGATGTTTCAGCGTGTGTTGTGTGTGTGTGAATGTGCATGGTACGGTTTTGCTTCGCGTTGTGTTGCTTTGTGCTGTGTTGTGTGAGTGTTGTCTTCCTAACGCCTCTTCCGATGTGATTTTGAGAGAGAGAGAGAGAGAGAGAGAGAGAGAGAGAGAGAGAGAGAGAGAGAGAGAGAGAGAGAGAGAGAGAGAGAGAGGGGGTGTTTCATCACCACCACTCTACGAATCTCCAGTGAAATGTTGTAGGAGGGAGTGTGAATAGCTCATCTGAAAAGGAAGGAAACATGCTCTCTCTCTCTCTCTCTCTCTCTCTCTCTCTCTCTCTCTCTCTCTCTCTCTCTCTCTCTCTCTCTCTCTCTCTCTCTCTAAACACACACACACACACACACACACACACACACACACACACACACACACACACACACACACACACACACACACACCGCGTACCTTGTTCCCTTACTGGTCCTGTGTGTGTGTGTGTGTGTGTGTGTGTGTGTGTGTGTGCGAGAGAGGAGTAGGTCATGGGTGGGTGGAAGGAGGTTGCGAGAGAGAGAGAGAGAGAGAGAGAGAGAGAGAGAGAGAGAGAGAGAGAGAGAGAGAGAGAGAGAGAGAGAGAGAGGATGAATACATTAAAGGAAACATGCATAATGAATGATAATAGTTGGCACCCAGAGTACAGCGTGGTGCCGGAAGCCTGACAACGTGGTGTGGCGCGCTGGCTTTTTTTGTGTCTGAACTCAGGAAATTGAATTGAGAGCGATGGCCGCGCGGATTACTGACTCTGCATGGCGCTGCGAACCCATAAATATCAGTGTTATCGTTTTGTTGTGGGGTTCAGCGTATTAAAGCTGGGAATACTATTATATAATGTAGATATTATGTATTTTGTATTCTGTTCTTTCGCCAAGCACTACATTCTACAAGGTTCCAACTCGACAAACCCAAGTGTTATCGATGTGTTTTAGAATACTGTATCGGAAACGTGTTATTTATCTGTCTTAGTGTCTTTGTGAAACTTTCTCTAAACCGTACAACGTTCCAATTCCGCAAGCTTCGGTGTTCTCGTGTTTAAGAAAGAGATAGGTTTAAGAAAGAGATAAGGTTTAAGAAAGAGATGGAGGTTTAAGAAAGAGATAGGAAAAAATTGGTTCTCAAGTAGAGTGGCAGATGAATGGAACGGACTCAGTAATAAGGTTGTTAGTGCTACGACATTAGGGAGCTTTAAGAGAAGATTAGACGGATTTGTGGATGGGGATGATTGGTGGAAATAGGTAGGTATATTTCATACAGGGACTGCCACGTGTAAGCTTGGTGGCTTCTTGCAGCTTTCCTTATTTCTTATGCTTTTATGTTCTTAGCGTATTAATATTTAGAATAATGTATAGAACGTGGGGAAGATGTATGTTTTTATTGTGATTTTTTTTTTCTCTCTGTACACGCGTCTTTTGTAAACCTCCCACTAAACTCTTACATTCTACAAGGTTCCAACTCCACAAACTTCAGTGTTATTACAGTATCACATCATGTTTAGTATATCAAAATTCAGAACACTTTATAGAGCAGAAGGCACATGTTTCTATTCAAATATTTGTTCTTTGTCCTCGGCGTCTTTGTAAAAACGTTCTCATTCAACCCCACAGACTTCATTGTTGTGGTTGCATTGTATCGTGTTTAGCGTATTGAAATTAAGAATACTAAATAGAACAGAGGAGGTATATCTTTTTTTTTTTTTTTTTCACTTTGTTCTGTTCCCACGTCTTTGTAAAACTCTCGCTAAACTGTGTAATGTTTCTGTCAACAAACTTATCCTGTTATCGTGTTTAGTATATTAAATTCTCAGAACAATTTATACAACGTTGGAGAATTTTTTTTTCTTTTTCATTTTTTTTTCATTTTTTTTATTTATTTATTTTTTTTATTAGCATACTTTGTTCTGTGTTTCCGCTTCCTTATGAAAGTTTTCGCTTAACTCTTGCAATATTTCGAACCGTAAACTTCAGTAGCTTTGTTTGATAGTATTTATTATATTAGAATTCAAAATGCTATTATAGATCATTGGAGGTATATATCTATTTTGCTTTTTATGCTCACGTTTTGCTCTGTCTTTGCGTCTTTGTAGAACTCTCTCTCTCGCTCAATTGTATCACTTCATCCTTTTTTTCTTTTCTTTTTCAAATGTCAGTGTTTCATCATAGTAACAAACTCGCAAAACTAGAGCAAAGATTTACGTTCATTCACGTATACTTTCTTTGTAGTCAAACTTTTGCAAAACTATGATAACTTTCTTTTTTCTTCTTTTTTTTAGTCACAACTCTATTTATCAGCTTGGAAAACTGCGTAGAACACATGATTACTTTAATTTCACAGATCTATTCTTTGCTAGATTTTCCCGCAAAACTGCGTAGCAGTAAAATTTTTTTCTCTCTCTCTCTCTCTCTCTCTCTCTCTCTCTCTCTCTCTCTCTCTCTCTCTCTCTCTCTCTCTCTCTCTCTCTCTCTCTCTCTCTCTCTCTCTCTCTCTCTTGCAGGATTATATTCATTCACAAATCTCTTCTTTGTCCTCGAGGCTTGTAAAACTTTCTCGCGCAAAACTGCTGGAAAATCTCTCTCTCTCTCTCTCTCTCTCTCTCTCTCTCTCTCTCTCTCTCTCTCTCTCTCTCTCTCTCTCTCTCTCTCTCTCTCTCTCTCTCTCTCTCTCTCTCTCTCTCTCTCTCTCTCTCTCTCACTTTCTGAACGCAAGACACCGGAGCGAAGCGTGACTCAGCGCGTGCATTCCTGCAGATATCAGCGTCGCGCACCCAGACGCGATGACTTCTCTCCCTTCCCACGAACTGAGGAAGCCACTGCTGTTACTTCTCGGAAATCACGCTCATTCTTCTTTAACGGGAAACGCGGCTCCACTTCCCCTCGTCCCCCTCTTCCCCTTAACTCTCCTGCGTTTTAATTCCGGCCCTCTTTAACTGTCCTTAATCGCTCCTCTTTTCTTTTTCTTTTTCTTTTTTATTTAACTCTACTTAAATTGTATTCAGTTTTCCTTAAGTGAGAAATGTTGGTTTCTTTCCTTTTACCTTCAATTTTCCTGCTTCTAACTTTGTCCCTCTTTAACTTTAGCTGTTCTTAATCGCTTCTCCTTTCTTTTTCTTTTTTTTTTTATTTAACTCACCTTTAATCTTAAATTGCATTCAGTCTTGCTTTAAGTAGACAATGCTGGTTTCTTTTCTCTTACCTTCAGTTCTCCTGCTTCTAACTCTGTTGCTCTTTAACTTCAACTCTTCTTTAACGCTCCTCTTTTTTTCTTCTCTACTTCTTTAACTCTTCTGTAATTCTTTCTTGAATTGCGTTCATTCTTCCTAAAGGGTAAACGCTGA